>NW_027256883.1:178555497-178949462 GCF_029215685.1 Pituophis catenifer annectens | reverse complement strand
AGCCTCCCAAATGGAGTCAGGATAACCTGAGGCTTCATGAATGATTTGGCCTTTCTGAGTGCAGCTACCTTTCTTCCCACAATCTCCATTCAACCTGGATTGCTCCAGGATGAGAAGATAAGTGCAGAATTTATTGGGAATGTAATCTAATTTTATCCAAGTATGAAAGACATACATGTAGTCTTAAACAGACACACCATCCAAATAAACAAAATCTGAAAGAGCCTAGCTCTAAAATCCTTATCCTTATTCTGCTATAATTTGTCAGATGACACAATAAATGCTGCATAATATAGAATTATTTTTTTTTAAATTTGATTTATATGCTGCCCTTCTCCGAGACTCAGGGCGGCTTACAATGTGTTAAGCAATAGCCTTCATACTTTTGTATATTTTTACAAAGTCAGCTTATTACCCCCACAAACTGGGTCCTCAATTTACCTACCTTAGAAAGGATGGAAGGCTGAGTCAACCTTGAGCCTGGTGAGATTCAAACTTACTAACTGCAGACAGCTGGAGTTAAATTACAATGCATTAGTCTGCTGAGCTATCCAGGCTCCTCTTATCTTTTTCCCTTTCTTCTCTTCCAATAAATTTGTAATGACATCTCTTATAAAACATACTCACATACTCATCTAAAAGCTGGAGCTACCCAGAATGAAATCCAATAATCTTCACAGAAGAAGCATGTGAAATGCAATTTATTCTATTGCAGAAATTTTATTATTTTTTAAAAAATTTCAAAATGTAAATGGTTCTAGCTCCAAACTCCTGGCTTATTTCTCTAGATTTTCTGGAACCCACCTTTTTGAGGTCATAAACATATGAAAGATGTAGGAGATAATCAGGTTGAGTCCAAGGGCAGGGTCAAATGCATCATCAGTTTGGAGTCTATACATGTCCGTGAGTGACCTATGGTAAGTTCAGCATCCCTTGAAATCCGTTGATCTTTTTCTGGTGTCAATTTTCCTTGATCATAAGTAAATCATACTATTGTACATAGGTAGCATGAAATAAACTTGTAGTGCTTTTGAACTCTATCCTAGCTCTTGATTTATTGCACCTGACAAAAATAATATAAAGGTTAAAATAGACTTTAGGTAAGTAGATAGTCACAAGAAAGGAAGGAAAGAAGGAAGGAAGGACGGACTCTAAAACTTTCTGAAAAATAATTAAAACATTTCCTTCATTCCCACATGGCCTCATTCCCACAATTAATCCCTGTGGGTCTAAGAATCAAAGAAAAAGGATTCAATTTAATATATATATATATATTTAAATGTACTAGAGTGCTTGTTTGATTCATTGATTTTGATCTTTCACACCAATATGTTGGAAAATTTTACTCTGCACAAGTTTTCTCCTGATATAGTCAACTACTGCTTCCTGGGAACTACAGCTTCCAGTGCCAGGAATGTCAGAGTTTCCCAGATCACTAACCTATTAATTTTCCAAGCATGAATAATGCATGTGATTGAATCTGGAATATTTCCATGTTCCCTTTGACTTTATCAGATGTAAGATGTTATAATAACAGTATTACAGAGAAGAATCCATATCTATTGTGGTTTAAGCTGAGCAAAAAAACTGAGAGACAAAGGGCCTAGAATGAATTTCCTCTAATGAAAATTCTTCTGAGTGTTTGTTTTCAGGATTTGGGTATGACAATCATGCAGGTCATAACATTTTCATTGAGAATAAATAGTATTATTAAATAGCAATAAGTGATATTCCTGATACATAAAACTTTATTGTATTCATAGCTGTGGATGTTTTGAAGAACACTATTCTTATTTTCACGGAAACAGAGCAGTTAGAACTAGATGTATTCATATTTCAGAGAAGACAAACAGGAATTAGGACATCACAACTAACTAAGAACTAGTTGTTTGCAGTAACTGACCATATTCTAAACAGATTCTAAACAGATAATTAAGGAAATAGAACCAACAAAATATGAGAAAGAATTGATTAGAATTATGATTATAATGGGTAGAATTATAATAGCCAGATATTGGAAATTAGATGTGAATTTTAGAATAGAAGAATGGTATTGTGAAATGTGGAAATTAGCTTTAAATGATAAAATGACATGTGATATTAAAATTAGAAATGGTGACTATAAAGAAGACATTTTCTGGAAAATTTGGAAACCATTTGTGGACTATGCGCTGGGAAAATTGGATGCTTCGGTACCTGTACCCCGAGAACGTGGATTTTGGCGATCATGAGGATATATCCGAAGAACCAAATCTTCCTTTCTTATGTATAGCACAGGGTGAAATATTGTATATGTTGTTTGTAATGTTAGTAATTTAAAATATAAAATGTTAAAAATAATAATAATAATAAAAAAGAACTAGATGTATTCATATTTCAGAGAAGACAAACAGGAATTAGGACATCACAACTAACTAAGAACTAGTTGTTTGCAGTAATTGACCATATTCTAAACAGATTTTTGCCATTTTAAGTTTCCTGAATTTGTGACTGACTAATAATGGGGATGGATGGATCCGTCAATTTCCGCTTCTCTCTGTTCTCATTTTTATAAATCTGGCAATTTCAGTTTCTCTCAGTATCTTGTTTTTTCCATTGTAGTTTTGCCCCACTCTTCTACTTGCTTTAAGTTTTTTAAGTATAAAAGCAGGAATTGGATATGTCTAGTTTAATGAAAAGAAGGACGAGGGGAGACATGAGACATGATGTTCCTTTTTTTTAATTTTTTTATTTTTTTTTCTTTATTTTCAATTTTATTAAAACATTCGAATAAAACATATTTTTAAAAAATTAAAATGTTTAAAAGGATTGTCTTGAATTTTTTTAAAAAATTGTCCCGATTTCTTCTTCCAATGGGATCTTCATGATGATAAAATCCTTGAAGTTGTAGATTCTACTTTCTCTGTTCAGAATAGCTCTTCCCAAAAACAAAAAGAGGAGCAGGACATTTATCAGCATCAGCTTCCCAGTCTTCCTGCGAAGGTGGGCATTGCGCGCCAGTTACCTCTTTGATTCCCATGTTTAGATTGGAAGCCCCATTGGACACATCCAAAGCAATTTTATTCTCACAATTTTCAAGATGGAAATTGAATTCTTCCTTGGGAATTCTATGGCGAGCATTATAGGGGCATGTTGCTAGTTTTTTAGCAATCTTCTCATTGTTCTCCTTGCACTTCACCAAGTGATAAGGGAAACGGCTGGCTCTGATCTGATGGTTTTTGTCATAGGGACACTGAACCAGCCGTTCTGGATCCATGAGAGATGTGCTGGGTGGTTGTGCTCTGTGTGACCCCACTTTCCAGCTTATTCCTCCACAGACTGTTAGCTGTGTAGCTCAGTGTTTCACCAGCTGAAGCTTCTGAATGCTCTTTAAGGGCAGGCCTATTCTATAAAGTCGATAGCAGTGTTCCAATATCTCAGGGGCTGCCACAAAGAAGAGGGAGTCAAAATATTCTCTAAAGCACCTATGGGTAGGAAAAGAAGCAATGGGTGGAAACTAATCAAGGAGAGAAGCAACCTAGAACCTAGAAATTTCCTGACAGAACAATTAATCAGTGGAACAACTTGCCTCCAGAAGTTGTGAATGCTTCAACACTGGAAGTTTTTAAGATGTTAGATAACCATTTGTCTGAAGTGGTGTAGGGTTTCCTCCCTAAGCAGGGGGTTGGACTAGAAGACCTCCAAGGTCCCTTCCAACTCTGCTATTCTA
This sequence comes from Pituophis catenifer annectens, assembly GCF_029215685.1. Lineage (NCBI taxonomy): Eukaryota > Metazoa > Chordata > Lepidosauria > Squamata > Colubridae > Pituophis > Pituophis catenifer. The sequence goes on along the minus strand of NW_027256883.1, from coordinate 178,945,753 downwards.
TTCTATTCTATTCTATTCTATTCTATTCTGTTCTGTTCTGTTCTGTTCTGTTCTGTTCTGTTCTGTTCTATTCTATACATTCATGCCAGGGGTGGGCATGTAGCTTGGTGGGCATGGCTTGGTGGGCATGGCAGGGGAAGGATACTGCAAAATCCCCATTCCCTCCCACTCCTGGGGGAAGGATATTGCAAAAATCTCCATTCCCACCCCACTCTGGGGCCAGCCAGAGGTGGTATTTGCCAATTCTCTGAACCACTCAAAATTTCTGCTAACGGTTCTCCGAATTGCTCAAAATTTCTGCTATCGGTTCTCCAGAACCTGTCAGAACCTGCTGGAGTTCACCCCTGATTTATGCTCATTTCTCCAAACAAATGCATTCTATTTGCATTTTTCTATTTTCCTAAAGGTAATGGAATTTGGTATAATATATACTTTATTCTAAAATTTCTTCTTTGGTATACTGTAGTTTGCAAAATATTGTCTACACATTAAATGACTATTCAAAATTACAATAGTATTGAAAAAAGTTATTTACAACTGGTCCTCACACTTATGACTATCGCAGTATTCTCACAGTCACATGATCAAAAGTTGGGTGCTTAGTAACCAGCATGTATTTATGATAGTTTCAGTGTTTTAGGCTCAGGTGATTGCCATTTGCCACCTTCTCAGCCAGCCAGCTTCCAACAAGCAAAGTCAATGGAGAAATCTAGATTCACTCAACGACTCCATTCCACTTAACAACTGCAGTGATTCACCTAACAAACTGTGTCCATAAAGGTGGTTAAAAAGATGCAACTCACTTAACAATTGCCTTGCTTAGCCACAGAAGTCCCAGTTGTAAGTCAAGGACTACCTTTGCTAGCTTCCCACTTGGTTTCACACTCATTGGAATAAATTACAATTGAGCTCATATCTATAAATTAATTGCTCAAAGCACTTAGTCTTTTCTGACCTTTATAAAAAAAAATTGATGTGGCTGCTTAGTCTGTATATAGAAAGAGAATTCCTTCAGAATTTTGATGGATTTTAAAGTTACTGTACATCTCTTCAGTATATCCAAAACCTCATTCGGGTTTGATTTCTTCAATGGTTTAAAATAGTTGTAATGTGCTTGTCATCTCTTTTTTTCAGTATCTCTATGTGTGCGTGCATGTGTGTGAATTTCACACAACATGTTAACACATGTAATTTGGGATATCATCAAGAAAGATGCTATGAATCACAAAAACAATCTCAATACCTTAGGTAATGAAACTAAACAGACTGCTTGTGCTTGAACTGGGCCTGCTGGTTGATGATTACATCATCCCTTACATTAATGAAAATGAAGACATAGGAGCATGGTGACACTGGGCCATTGATGGCGCAATTTTGGCATTAGATGAAAAATTGCCAGAATGCAGGTGGCAGAAAAAGGAGAAAAAAATTCGGTGTTTGGCTTATTGCTTTAATAAGATTATACCTGCAAGAACAATGTTACACATTAAACATTCACTAATTTCATAGAGAACTTCAAACAATTGCTCTCTCTTCTTATCTGTTTCCATTCACCTTGCAGCCAAAAATGAAAGCTAAGTAACTGGTTACGCAACCAAGCACTCAACTGCACGAAGAAATGTGGTTAACATTTGCTATCTGACCCTTGGCATGGGAAATTTGGGGAAAGGATATTTCCAAAGGAGTAATGACAAAGTAGGAAGGACATCTGCTAGCAAATAATGGAATCATATCAACATAAGTTATCTGTTAGAATGTTGTCCCTTTTTTAATTGAAAAGCTCCTGCTTGTCTCTGATTGTTTGCCTGTCAGAAACGCAATGATTATTAAACAGGAACTGTCTGTCAGCTGGGGATGCCTAGGATTCAAATTTCTGTCTGGTGGGAAGGTCAGGAGCTTGAAATTGCAATAATATGTTGTTGATGCCTTTTTCTCCACTGTGTCAGATCATCTCAATCATCACTGTTCCTGATGAAATCATGATCTTGATAACTATGCAACAGAATCAACTTTCAAACTCTGAAGCAACAACTCAACTTTAATATTTAGGGCTGGGTATTGGTCCAAATACTTAATGAGAAGGAAGGACTCACTGGAGAACAGCCTAATGCTGAGAACGATTGACGCCAAAAATAGAAGGGGATGGCAGAGAATGAGATGGCTGGATGGAGTCACTGAAACAGTCAGCGTGAGTTTAAATGGTCTCCGGGGGATAGTAGAGGACAGGAAGGCCTGGAGAAAAGTTGTCCATGGGGACACGATGGGACTTTGCAATTAATAACAACAATTGGTCCAAAGTCAGCCATGAGCTTTCATGATGGAGCTTTGACTTGAGCATGAGCATCTCCATTCCTAATCCAAAAATTAACTGCTACACTACACTGCCTCAGATATCTATTCTTATGCCATGCAGAAAAATCATCTGAACAGCTCTTACTCAGTTTGATGACATTTTGTTTTCATAAATTCCTTCAAGGAAGAGATTTTGAGTGGGATGAAAATTTCAGTTTATTTTCAATTTATTCAATTTTGAGGTGGCAACAGAGTGAGCTTTTTATTGTATCACCTTCTTCTCAGCAATCTGCAGTCTACATGGCATTTCCCATTTCAATTAAATCCTACAGGAAAATTTTATTTATTTATTTATTTATTTATTTATTTATTTATTTATTTATTTATTTATTTATTTAGTAGTTCGATTTATATGCCGCCCTTCTCCGGAGACTCAGGGCAGCTTACAATACTTTTAAGCAATAGCCTTCATACTTTTGTATATACCTGCTTAGTAGGGCTTTTGGACCCCCCCTAAGCAGTTCAAGGACATTTGTCCCATAGCCAAGGATGAATGAAGAATGAAGAAAGATTATATTTTAAAAAGCCCCTAATTCGGCAAAAGTATACTCTGCTATCCCTAACAACAATGTGGTGGGGGGGAGGGCAATTAAAAAAGACATTCTCAAACATTCTGAGAATAGAATACAAAAACAAATGCCTTTTACAGATAAAGAAAATTTGCAAGCCATGTTTTGATGTAATTCCTCTTTCTAAAACTCAAGCTCCAGATATTCTGCCTCCCTGATGTTAGTATTGCTGCTTAGCACAGCTCTTTGTTTTTATTTTTATCTTTAGAACATAGACAAAATTTATAAAGTGATTTCAGCCAAACAAAACAACATTGCAAGGGACAGAAAGAAAGAAAAATAACTGCTTGTATTGTTAATCTGCCCTGCCTTTCTAAAACAAAGCAGAACCCTGATTTACACATTGGGAAATAGCATCCCTTCATTGTTTTCAAAGATAGGAAAAGTTAAAACAATAATGTGCCGGCCCTTCCTTGTCTCTAAAAGATATACTAATTATCATAGTGCCATCAATTGCCCCATGCACATTTATGTATACATTTACTTTATTATCCATCTCGGAATGTTTCATCACCATCACAACCCTGTGACTTTCCACATGCAGTGAATAGTATATCAGAACAATTGTCTTGCTTTTTTGCGTAAATGGTGCAGGCCAAGCTTCAACTCTTACTGACCAGCACTTAAAAGTTCTTGCATGATAACATACAAGTATTGTTCCACTCTAGCTTATTGCTATTTTTCACATATGACAAGCTTCTCTCATCAATTATCTCCATATATTAAAAATGAACCAATATAATATTAAAAAGATATAAATAATAAAGCACAGATGGGCATTCTATGGTCTGTTGAAATAACAATAATTTTGAGGGGGGAGGGTTTTGCATCTGAGGATAGGAATTAATCACATTTCCAGGGGAATGTGTTCCATACTGTAAAGGCTAACATCAAATTAAAAAAGCAAAAAAGCAAAAAGCAAAAAGCAAAGTCCAATGGTGAGGGAAACCTGGAGCTCCCTCTCCCTCAGTAAATGTACCAAATGGATGTAACTGTGCTGGGCAAGATGTTCTCTGGAGATTCTTGATGCCACACCATAACATATTCACAACTCTAATTTTGGTGGCATCAACAATTTCAAACCATTTTAGTTTACAATCATCTCTAGTGCGTCTTTGTTTTAGGATAAAGGATTATCTGTCAGAAATCATTTGATTCCATATGTTTTAAATAAGAATTCCCAGTTATTAAAGCCAGAAGCCACAGCTGCAGGCTAAGCTAGAACAACAAATGATTGCAAATTACCATGCAAATTGGTATTCCAAAAATTAATAAGCAACAATTGTCCGTTTATACCCACTTCTGAAGCCTACTGCATGGTCATTTAAAATCTGTAAACTGCAGTAGTAAAGCTATATAAGGAGTTCTTTAATCATTTGAACAAGGCAGGATGAAGAATGGAGTCAGTGAACATTTTGAAGGGGTACATGGATGGCAGGAATACTAAACTGATTCTCTTTAAGCAGTTGAATGTTGTTGCAGATCTCATTGGCATATAAAAAATAGTGATTTAAATTGTCTGTGTGTTATGGACAAAGCAGTAGCAAACAGACGCAAAAGGGAAGGAAACTCAGGGGGAAAAAACCCTGAGATTTTCAAATATTCAAAAATCTTTAGCTGAGAGCCACTGAACAGAAGCTGGGGCAGACAAAACAGTATTAGGAAGGTTCTATGGGAACCAAATGCTGATAGGATGGTTTAACAATGGTGAACTAGTCAGAAGGCAAAATGGAATGTGAAAATTATAAACAGCAAGGCTCCATATTACAATGCTTGGTTGCATTGCAGTCAGGGTGCTGAAAAATTGTTTTAAATAAATGTCATGTCAACAGCAGTCAATTTTGTTTATTGGGGTTGCATGAATATTCAGTTTGGACCAGGGTGAAATTCAGCCGGTTCTATCCAGGGGTGAAATTCAGCTGGTTCTATCCGGCTTAGGCGAACTGGTAGCAGCGGCTGCAGGAGGCTCCACCCACCCACACAGGTGTCATGACATCACTTTTTTGTGATGATTTTAAGCCTCTGCGCATGCAAAGAAGGCTTTGCGCATGCGTGGACACTGCTGCTGTGTGCACACATTTGTGAATCAATAGGGAAGGTAAGTGAATTTCATCCCTGGTTTGGACAGTTAATGCCAATATAATCAAATCACCAAATTAAACTGGCTTTATCAATAGAATTTGATGTCTTCAACTTCTGGGTAATTTGGATGCTTTCACACATGTGTAAAAAGTGTTTAATGTTACTAGAAGCCTGTATTGTTTCAGTTAATTTCAGTGATTTGGATCAAGTTGATTTTCTATTCTGAATTGGAAACCAGAATTAAATCACAAATCAGAACCAAATTACCAATTTGAACAAGAGTTACTTGATTTGCTGACCTCTATTATTCCTTTTAATATGTAATATGGTTAATACCTGTCACACTTTTTTAAAAAAACCAGAAAATTTACAAGGAAAGTTTTTCCCCAAAAATTTCACCGTTGGTTTAAATATATACAAATACATTTCACTAAAAGCTACTCTATGCCATAATACATTTAACTTGTAACTTGAAAGTGGGATTAATTAGCAAATCATAAATAAAATATGATGGTAGTTATCAACTATTAGATCTTGGCTATTTGTCTTTTATTCTGCTTCTCCAGTCATCTATTTATATAAAATACTGGTTTTAATCAGAATAAACCTAGATTAAGTAAATTAAATGTCCATCAGATCATTAAAGATACAGCATCTTTAAATCCTGTCACAGTACAGTTTGTTTCTGAATTCAGGCTGAGTACAATAAGGTTGTCCAGCTTATACTAATTGTAATCATAGCCCAATTTCATTGCAGAATTGCACTCAGCAATGTTTCAAATTCCAGGATTTCTTCTTAATTTTTTTTTTAATAAACTCTGAAGCCATCTGCTGTGAGGAATCTTGCAAATTTTCCAACATCTCAGAGTGCAGCAATCATACTGTTGACTTTGCAGGCCTGTTTGTAACTTCATGCAACCACTTTTTTTGTGTGTTAGAATGTGGTTTCTCTGCTTCTCTACAATGCCTGCATGTCTTGTTGAGTCTTGTCTTTCCAAACTCCAGCAAAACTGCGAAGAACAGTTTGTATGTGATATATTCCATCCTACAATTCTTAAGAGAGTACTCTATTGTGCTTCCTCCTGGGAATGGGATCTTACTCATTCACTTTCCCTATTCTGTAGAATCAGGGTGCTTAGATCTGTTATTTGCACAGTTTCTATAGTTTTATTAAGAATCTCTTTACTTCCCAGCTCAGAGCACTTCACTCTTGAATAAACACAGCTCATTCTCTGATTGAGCAATTCAGCTTTGCTATGAAATCTTAGTGGCTTTCCAGAGTTATTAGATAAATTACACAGAATCAGCTCAATAGATATTGCTACATCTGTGCTGGCTTGTCGTATTCTGCCCTTCTGAACACATATCTTTGGAGCTCTCTGCTTGTATGGGCTTGGTTCGCCTTGCCATGCATCCAACAACAGCAAAAGTTGTCACACTGAGCAAGGAAGAGGAACTAACTTTAATACATTTTATGAGCTTTCTCTTGCAATTATATCTTTCTTATATCATGCTGTCATGACATTGCCTTTGCTTCCTCCTCAGCCCATGAACTGAGACAGGCTTTAGCGGTATCTGAATTTTCCCCCTTTCTCTTCCACTTTCTTCCAGGTGCAAGGGTAGCCCCAAGGTGTATAAAAACTGACATTTGGAAGGAAGTTAGGTGATTGCAGTGACTTAAAACAGAAGCAGGAGGGGCAGAAGAGAGAAAGATCGGCAACAGGCACAGCAAATCTCATAGTTCTCCGCTCACTCCAGGACAGGTGGAGAATAATGACCCACTCATCATTATGTAGCTCACCCAGGGAACCTGGAAGCACCTGAGGATAGGAAAACGAAACATAGAAGCAAGCGTGGAATTTTTATCACAAGTTAGTTAGGTAACAGCTTTCTGGTTTATGTTATTCTGAATAAATCCAAGATTAATTGTGCATAAACGTATAATATTCGGTAACCCAGGAAGATAGTATACAAAATATCTAAGGCATGGTTATTTATTTATAAAATTTATAGGCCCCCAACCTTACCTCAAGGTAATTCTGGGCAGCCTACAATCATAAAAAATAAAATTGCATAAATTAAATAAGTTGATGCCAATTGATAAATTGATGATTAGCTGTTTATATGCCTTCTATAATTTGCTATGCCATTAACAAATGATGGGGTCTCATTCACAAAGGTTGACTGGAAGAAGGGATCGTCATTTTATACATTTAAATGCAGTCTAACCATTCATCAGGTTTTCTTGGAATTTTTGTATCTACATCTATTCTGCTTTATGCTTATTGCATTGTGATTTCATAGTGATGGCTTTTACCATTATATTTTACTGGATGGTGCTATCAATAGTTTAACCTATATAATAAATAAACAAAATGAGATATATATGGTGGGCTATCTATGAGATGGAAAGCCAGTTTGGTGTAGTGGTTAAGGCATCAGGCGAGGAACTGGGAGACTGTGAGTTCTAGTCCAGCTTTAGGCATAATGCCACCTGGATGATCTTGGGTCACTCACTCTGTCTCAGCCCTAGGAAGGAGATAATAACAAACACTTATGAAAAACTTTGTCAAGAAAACAACAGGTAATTGTCTGGGCAGTTTCAAGGAATTGGACATGATTGAAAGAATAAAAAAATGAATACATGAATTATTATTAACCCTTTTTCATTATATTAATTATATTGTTGTGATCCCTCTTCTGACAGTAATACATCAGAATCAATGGACAAATATAATCATTTAATTAGACCAGTACAATAATCAGGGAGGGAAACAAAACAATGCTAGCATTGCTGCCATTAGAATCAGTGATGTCAAAATGAGCTCAGGTGTGTCCCGATATTGTGACATTGTAATGCAAATCATGCACTTACATCCTGATGCAAGTGCAGAATTGGCATCATGATACATGAGATGTCAATTGACCTTACCTTCTGGGTAGCCATGAATATTAGGAAAGGAAGAGACAGACGCACCATCAAAAAAAAGTTAGCTGTGAAAACAAAGGATAACAAAAGGATGGCTGGTATGATCCCCTTCATGGCATGGGACCAGGTTATTTGAAAGATCCCCTCTCTCTAATTTCATCTGCCCAGCGTACCAGATGTAACAGAGAGGGCATGCTATGTGTTCTGTTGCCTAGGGAGCTAATTTGCTGAGCCCTAAGAGGTGGGCCTTTTCTGCTCTGGTGCCTGCATTGTGGAATATTCTCTTCCCCCCCCCCCAAGGTGAGGTTGGCCTCATCACTATTGAATTTCTGGAGGTCCCTCAAGACATGGTTATGCCAGCATGCCTGGGGACCCCAGGGGATGGGAGAAATTGTGTGGTGATTCTGCTGTTTTTAACATCCCTCTGTCTATTATTCTTGGTTTTAATTGGTTTTTGTATTTCTTAACTCTATTTTTATATGTATTTGTTCTTTTATTTATTATAGCATTTATTAACTGTTTTTGACTTTGTTGCGTGCCACCCAGAGTTGCTTGTTTGTGAGAATGGGCAGCTATAAATTGGTCTAAAAATAAATAAAACTGGGTTTTGCTATATTTGTTGCTTAATTCTACCAATCAGTTTGACCAAATTTGGGCCAAAACTCTTGGGAAGCACCCAGCCAGGGGAGGAGGGGTTCAAACATAGAATCACTGCACAACTGCAGAATGGCTAGGACCATCTCTCCCCCCTGTCCCCAAGCTGGAACCTCATCTAATTCTTCCCAAAAGAATTCTATCATATACATTTCAGTTTTTTCTTTTTAATAAATTTACAGACATTTCTAAAATTCTGTTTTTACTTTGTCATTATGGGGTACTGAGTGTAGATTAATGAGAAAAAAATGAATTTCAACAACTGTAGAATCGGGCTACAGCAGAGGTGGGTTTCAGCAGGTTCTGACCAGTTCTGGAGAACCGGTAGCAGAAATTTTGAGTTCAGAGAACCGGTAAATACCACCTCTGACTGGCCCCGCCCGCATCTATTCTCTGCCTCCCAAGTCCCAGCTGATCGGGAGGAAAATGGGGATTTTGCAGGAACCTTCCCTGGAATGGGGAGGGAATGGAGATTTTACAGTATGCTTCCCCCAGGAGTGAGGAGGGAATGGAGATTTTACAGTATCCTTCCCCTGCCATGCCCACCAGCCACGCCCACAGAACCAGAAGTAAAAAAAAATTGAAACCCACCACTGGGCTACAGCATTAAAAAAATTGACAAAAGTGAAGGGGTCTGAATACTTTCTGAAAAGACTGTCATTTCCAGTAGCGTATACAATGAGGGGAAAAGAATATTCTTTTTTCTAGCTTGTAAAACATAACAAGACAATATTCACTGCTATTTTAAACAAAGTCATTAAAACAATTAAGAGATTCTGCTTTTTTTTTCTTTCAAAAAGTGAGATTGCATAATAAATATACCTACATTTTATGTTGAATTATTATCTAAAATTAGAACCATGGAAAGGCTTCAATAAGTTAATATATTTCAATGGCATTTTGATTTTATAATTAGAAAGGTGCAAGGCTCTCGAGTGCTCCATAGGTTGGACTTGAGAAAAAACAAGTAGCTGATCTAAGCCTTGTTCTTCATTAGGGTACCACCCTTCTCATGATATTGACATGTTCACATTCTTCTTTAAGTAGATGCTGCAATATGTATCGTTAATGAGAATATTGCGCCATTCTTGGAATGCAGTCACTTGGGACTCGCATCCCTCTGTCATAAACCAAACAGCAGGATCTGTGATTTCTCTGGGAGTGGAAAATCTTTTTGGCCAATCAGTAATTAAGAATTGCTCTTCTTTTTATACGTTGGTATAAGGGAGAGACCAAAATGCTTAGGTAATGGTTTCTGAAATAGAGAAAGAAAAGATTGTATCAGCCTGAGTTCTTTGATTAATAGTGGACTTATGAAAATTAGAAGTGACTCTAGGAAGTACAAAATAACAACAACAACAACCAACCTTCTAATCGCCATAACATGGAATTATATGAAAGATATCTTGAAATCCATCTAGACTAGGGGTGTCAAACTTCCGTTGCCACAGTGTCTTTACATGATGTATCGTGACTTAACCCCCTTTGCTAAACTGGGTGTGGGCGTGACCAGTGCATCAGAGGTGGGTTTCAGCAGGTTCTGACCAGTCCTGGAGAACTGGTAGTGGAAATTTTGAGTAGTTTGGAGAACTGGTAATAAAAATTCTGACTGGCCCCGCCCCCACCTATTCTCTGCCTCCCAAGTCCCAGCTGAACGGGGGGAAATGTGGATTTTGCAGTAACCTTCCCCTGGATTGGGGTTGGAATGGACATTTTACAGTATCCTTCCCCTGTTACGCCCATCAAGCCACTCCCACCAAGCCATGCCATGCCCACAAAGCCACACTCACAGAACCGGTAGTAAAAAAATTTGAAACCCACCACTGCAGTGCATGATGTATCTGACCCTCAGGCTGCAAGTTTGACAGCCCTGATCTAGACCAACAGCTGCCCAATGCAAGAACGTACTAATACAGCATCTCCAATAAAAAAGGTTATAAAACTTCAAATTTATAATCTAATTAAAGAATAGGCCCAAATAAGAAGATTCCAGGAAAATTTTTGCACCAGACATTTTTCATGTGAAGCCTTAAATTAATTTTATTTCTGATTTTTTTTATTAAATTTGATGCACTGACCCCCAAATACCACCACATATTGTATAATTATTTACCATCAGCTACAAGATGCCAAGCATGCCAAAGATTGGACTCAACAGAAGCCGAGGAAAGGAGTGCCACCTTACTAAGATGAGGAAAGGGAACTTTAAGTGGCTTGGATGACCCACCCTGCCCTGTCTGGTCCTTGCTGAATGAGACATCTTAGCAAGTTCCCTGCAGTAGCATGCAACAAATACAAAGAAAAGTATAATGTGTCAGCAATCTGCCTCGGTTCCTTAATTGCTGTTCCACAATTAAATGGATCCAAATGAAATGAAGAACTTGCTAAAGAACAGACTAGGCTTACCATAATGTCTAAACAAAGCAAACAAACAAACAGCTCCTTCAATTAAATAATTCGACGTTTGTGGTGTCTATCAAAATTTCACACAAAACTTCATTCATTTCACTTTTATTCAGGGAATGAATACTAAATAGCACTTTAAGATATTTAGGAGGAAGCATGGCATGGCACTGATAACATTCCAGAATAAACCTAAGCAATGGAGGGAAGGGAAGTTTAACTCTTTTTTGACCAATCCTCTGTAAATTTAGCTCCGCAGCTATCTGAAGTTCAAACAAAGTTCCCTTTGGTAACAGTGGAATTTTTCCTTGAAAAAGAAGTCAGAACTTTAAACAGGTGATTTTTTTTTTTGGCAGGGAGATAGGGTACTGATCCCCACCCCTACTTTCTTTAGGCTATGGTTAATATACAAAGCCATCAACTGTTTTAATATACTTAATTAATGTATCATTTGGGTGTTGCTACTTTAGCAGCAGCCAGTGAAACTCAGTTTGCAGTTGTCTGTTCCCAGGGAAACCAAGGAGGGAGATTATGGGAAAAGTAGAACTACCAATCAGATATGGTGATGTGTGATGGTGCATTCAGGATAGAACTTGGCCCATGGCAGAAAAACACATAGAGCAGTGTTTCTCAACCTTGGCAGCTTGAAGATGTGTGAAGTTCAGTTCCCATGCTGGCTAGAGAATTCTGGGAGCAGAACTCCACACATTTTCAAGCTGCCATCTTCAAGTTGAGAAACACTGATTTGGAAGGGCAAGCCACTGACAGGTAAACTAGCCAGTAAAGAATAAGCACAGAATGATATGGAGGGATTTAACAATTTATTTCAATAAATAAGCCCATAGAGTGCGGCAAAGGAGAAATACATTTTTCAAGTGTATGTAAGGAATATGCTTAATATGTGCCACCAATTCTAGACAAATAACTTTACATTCCATTTCCACCACTGGCCAATCTCAGCTACTTGAGACACGGTGCTTAATTCTCAGGCCTTCCTTTGTAATCGGTCTCCCAAGCCAAGATAGCCTGAGAGAGGTGAGGAGGAGAAGAAGAACAAGGCAGGATTTGAAATAATGAGAGCCAACACCCAACATCTGAGCTGGAACGCTGGCATGAATGGCAGGAACTGAACCTCAGTCTAGCTATGGGCTGTGCTACTTGAAAGCAGCTGGGGAAACTCCCTACATTCATTTAGTCTCTGGAAAACTAGAGAGACACCAGCTCTCAAATTTGGCTGGGCGGCAGCTACCATTGTTCTTAGAATTCTGGTGAGGATTCATCCACCCATCATGAAGTTTCTATCAGTAAAAACTGTTTTGCTTCTTCTCCCATGGCCTCTTTGAGCATGTCCTGATTTAAGGTGAATGATCTCACATGGCTGCCATGGGAGTCTTATGTTGCAACTTTCACAGGATTGGCACTGGGTGTAATTAACTGCTTGCAAAGTATTGAGGAATGGCCAGATGAAAGGGCGGAGCAGAGAGACCCATTTGGGTCTGTGAGATCAAAGACAGGAAGCAGAGCAGAGTCAGAAGGGAGTTGCACTTGAGCAGGCTTTCTCTAGTCCAACAGTAGCATTGCATAGACGGAAGAAGCCACAGTATTGATTGACATTCTTTGGGTGGAGAATTAATTAGAGCAAATAGGAAGGTTAATTTCAGAAGTGGGATGGGGCTGCTCCCTGAATTTATTGATACACAATTGTGTCTCAAAAGAGACTCTACATTAAACTACTTAATATTTCCATTTCCACTGCTGGAAAATCTCATTTACTTGAAAGATAAATCTCATTTATTTGAAAAATAAAAATAAGTTTATTAGGCTACTACTTCATATCACCAATTAACCAAGTATTTGGCGATGTACAATAATAAAAGTCATAAAATAGGCTTATTAATTTAAAAAGATTTAAAATGTTCAGCAATTAAAAGCCTTGAAAAATCTAGACTGAGCAGACTGTTCAGTCTGCACACTCAATCAGGGAATACATTCTAGAGATTTGTGGCAGCAACCATGAAGCATCTGTCCCAAGATGCCTCATAGAAACTGCAAATCATTCTCATGGGTAACATGAAGCCAAACCACACAGGGCTTTCAAGGTCATAATCAGCACTATATCTGATATGAAAATATATTGTCAATAATTTGAACCATGGAATGTGACAGTTGGATTATATCTTGAAATGATCTAGTCCAACCCCCGGATAAGTACCCATTACTACATCATCTCTAACAGATGGTCAACTAGTCTCTGTATAAATGTCTTTAATGAAGGAAAATCCATTCTCTTCCATGGCAGATTGTTTCATTGTTCAACAGCCCTTATTGTGATTATTAGGAAATTCTTCCTGATGCCCAATTGAAATCTACTTCCTTGTAACTTCAACCATTGTGTTTATTCTTGCCTTCTGTAGCAACACTGTACAATCTACCACATATTGTACATGACAGTTGTTTAGAGACTTGAAGATACAGTAGCTATTATGTCTCCTTTCAGTCTTTTACTATTGGATTAAAATTATGCAAGTTTAATAATTCCTCATGAATTTTCTTCTTCTGAAACCTTTCCACATTCATTGCTTTCCTTTGCACATACTTCAGATTGTCAATGTGCTTTCTAAACTATGATGCTCACAATAGCACATAATATTCTAGGTGTGGACTAAATAATTCAGAATGGAGAACACTGAGTTCTCTTGAACCTGGCACTATTCTTGTATTTTTTCAGTCTATCATTCTTTTTTGTTGTTGCTAATGCTCAGCTTGTGATTCATCAAGACAGCCAGATCCTCTTCCGATGATTACTGCCTGATAAAATTGCCCCCATTCCTTTATACATCTATGAGTTTTTCTGCCCAAATAAAGAATCTTGCATTTGTCCTTGATGATTGTTTGTTTCTGCCCAATGTCAAGATCCCCCTTATTCTTCATATAGTTCTTCAACTATATTTCAACCTCTCCATATTTGCATTATCTGCAAACTCATACCAAGCTAGCAGGAATAGCCAACACTCCGGAAGATAGGCTTAAGATACAGAAGGAACTTGACAGATTTGAACATTAGGTGCTGCTTATCCAACAAAATGAAATTCAATGGTGAAAAAAGTAAGGTTCTACATTTAGGCAAGAAAAACAAAATGCACAGGTACAGTATATGTGGTAGCTTGCTCAATAGTGGTGACTGTGAGGGGGATCTTGGGGTCCTAGTGGACAATCACTTAATATGAGCCAGCAGTGTGATGCAGCTGCCAAAAAAAGCCGACACAGTTCTAGGTTGCATAAACAGAGGGATAGAATCAAGATCACGTGAGCTGTTAATACCACTTTATAATGCCTTGGTAAGGCCACACTTGGAATACTGCATCCAATTCTGGTCACTACGATATAAACAAAGATGTTGAGATTCTAGAAAGAGTGCAGAGAAAAGCAACAAAGATGATTAGGGGACTAGAGGCTAAAACATATATAGAACGGTTGCTGGAACTGAATATGTCTAGTCTTATGAAAAGAAGGACTGGGGTGACATGATAGCAGTGTTCTGATATCTCAGGGGCTGCCACAAAGAAGAGGGAGTCAAACTATTCTTCAAAGCACCTGAGGGTAGAACAAGGAGCAATGGGTGGAAACTAATCAAGGAGAGAAGCAACTTAGAACTAAGGAGAAATTTCCTGACAGAACAATTAATCAGTGGAACAACTGGCCTCCAGAAGTTGTAAATGCTCCTACACTGGAAGTTTTTAAGAAGAGATTGGACCATTTGTCTGAAGTGGTGTAGGGTTTCCTGCCTAAGCAGGGGGTTGGACTAGAAGATCTCCAAGATCCCTTTCAACTCTGTTATTCTATTCATATTAACAATCATATTTTTCATCCTTCATCCATTTGTTAATTATCTTAAAACATAACAAAGCCCCATATGTAGCCCTATAATCTGTCGCCTCCTTTCAGATTGATGCAGAGCCATGGATATACACTCACTGGATATAATTATTCAAACAGTTCTATAATCATTTAATGTTCAGCCCATAATTTGTTGTCTTTGCAGTTACATGGGAGATACTGTCCAAGGTTTTGCTGAAGTCAAGGTGTTATATGTCCTCTGCATTCCCATGATGACCTAAACTGGACACTCTGCCAAGTTGATTTGGCATGACTTGTTCCTGGTAAAGTCATACTGGTTTGTGCTAAGCAATGCAGTTTTTCAACAAATGCTCACAAAGTGCTTGTTAATTAATGAGTTCCAAAGTTTTGCTAGTATGGATCAAGGTAGCATATTCCTAATTACCCAAGTCTTCTTTTTATCTCTCCCCCACCACCTGTCTTTCATGATTTCTCTATGATCATGGAAAAAGAGACTTTGAGATGATATTTGCATACTCCTTTAAGACTTTCAGACACAACTGATCAGGCCTTGGAAACTTAAACTGGAGACAATTTAACCAAAGTTGATTAGCTCTGTCCTCTCCCTGTCACCCATTACTATCCAATCTTCTTCTTCAAACAGTGGTCCCACACCCTCCTTCCTTTTTTTTCCTACTTAGTCCCAAAAGCTTCTTTTGTTGCTTTTATTTTACTTTGTGAGCTTAAATTGCTTTTTGTGCTTTGTGTTCAGCCTTCTGACTTTCCTTCTGCAGATCAGATATTAGCTATTAGCTGAAAAACCTCCGTGGCGATTATATCCATCTTCCATTTCCTATGCAGGTCCCTTTCAACTCTAATCTCAGTAGACAGCTCCCTATTTCGATGAACAATCTTTTGCTCAGAACAGAAAATACATTGAGTGATTCATTTATGGGAGAGGTTGTGGTGTGGTATGTCCCTTCCCAGAGAGTTAATACTTTAAATATCCTGAAATGGCCATATGACAAGGCTATGAATCATTATATGGCACTTTCATTTATAAAAACACACATACACACACACACACACAGAGAGAGAGAGAGAGAGAGAGAGAGAGAGAGAGAGAGAGAGAGAGAGAGAGGAGGGAGGGAGGGAGGGAGGGAGAGGGAGAGGGAGAGAGAGAGACTGTATCTCTCCATCTTCAGAAAGTTACAGGTGGAACTATTTTTAATAAAAGCAGAATAGAATTTGTAAGAAATACGGAGAAAGTGTTTTCTCTCTGGTGACAAAATATTTCTTCCATCAATGTTCACTTGTTGCGGGACTATAGCCAATTCTAACTGCATGTTAAGATGCTTACATGTTTACAAAATATTGCTGGTTTTTTCCCTGCTATATTTCCATAAATCTCTTTAACATATATTGTGTGATATGAACCTGGCTAAATAAAGGATGGTTACAAACCAAAACAGTAACAAGGTGTGACGGATCTTCTACGAAGACAAGGATTTCTCTAAACTATAAGTGCAGATTTGTTGTAAACTGCTAAAGAATCTAATAGCTTGGGATCCTATTTAAGATGTGTCATTTTGAAGAAGGTTGGATGCATCGGCTGAACTAAACCAACTCATTTTTCTGTAACTGCTGCAGAAAAATATTGTAGGGAAAGCTGAATTTATTACTTTATTACAGTTAATTAAGCAATCAATGCTCTTCACTAGAAAGGCAATCTACTTTATTATAGGTTTCTCTTTGCTTCTTTATTATTCATGTTGTTTTAAATAAAAAAATATTAGAATAAACTTGGGGTAGACCTTATTGTACTCAACAGATGCATTATATTCATTTCCTTAATTCTTCTTCAAATTATCTATAATTTTCATTTCTAGGTTAGTTGGTCACACTGCAGTTAAATTCTGTGTAGCCTGTCAAATGAATATTTTCAGCAAAAATGGCAATGCATATTGGTTTGCATTTGATTAGTGCACACTCCTATGTTAGACTTCATTCCATTCATATATGAACTGTTCATACAAGTATGAATTTAAAAGAAGAAATTTTGATAGGATACACATAACAAGATTACACTAAGTAGATTATCTGCAGCTGTTTCTGTAGCATGATATTAATATACTGGCAATCTAAAATGTCTGCCAGTGTAATTATGTTCTTGTGTTATGTTGAGACAGGACCATTATTAGACTTTGATACAATACAAAAACCTTCTTCAACCATGATGTCCTCCCAGGATTCACTAAGCACTGTGGTCATTGCTGGGAATCCTGAGAGTTGAAGCCACATATCTGAAGGGCACTAAGTTTAGGGAAGACTACAGAACAAGTGCATATATAGCTAACCTCTCTGTTTCTAGTAACTGTACAATTTCTACCATTAAACCTCTCTTGGTTAAATGGTATTAAACCATATTACATTTATTTATTCTGCATTATTCAGAAACAAGAAAGGAATAACGAGAAGATAAAAAATATTTGGCAAAATTTGAATCTGGGCTTTTTTATTTTTATTTGTCTTCTTTTCTTTTCCTTCTTTCCTCTTCCTTCCTTCCTTCTTTTTTTTTTCTTGTGTTGGTCTATCCTACATTCATTCAGTTTAGCTATGGTAATTAAAGTAATATTACTGTTTCTGTTTTTTTTAAAAAAGTTAGATAAAGTACACTGTAACTTTTTCCTATCTATTAGTTAAAATTTTTGCCTGTTAATATACATTATGAAAAGGCTTTCCTTTCTCAGTTAACAACAATCAAAAGAACAGAAGTAAATTATTTTCCAGTTTTCACTTTTTCACAAGATATCCATGCAGCTTTTGAAATTGTGGGCAGTCAGTAATTTAGAAAGAGTCCCTCTAGTGGTAGAATTGGGGATATTTTCCCCACTTTCTGAGGGTTTTCTTTTTTCCTTGACTACTTATAACATTTTGAGGCAGCAGGTCCTATCATTGAACCTTACTCTTCTAAATATCAATTCTGGAGAATCTGCATGTCATTGCCCTGGAAGAAATAATTTGAGGATAAAATGATGTGTTGAACAGCTGCAATGCACATACTTCAATAACATATACACAAGATTTATATATGAATGAATATACTGCTTTTGGTTTTCTGTCAGTATTGTTATTCTGATTTAAGATATTAAATGTAAAGATAGTTAACTGCATAACTTAGTAAAGAATACACAACACCTCCCTGGAATGGGATGTTATTTTATTGGGACATTTAGGAAATAATTAAAATGCAACCCTCTCTCTAGAAACACCTAAACATAATCATCTCTTGATTCTTTTGATGAAACTAACATTGTTACCTCAAAATAAATTAAGAAATAAAATACTGATGAAAATATTCATCTGTCCTTTATACTCTTATCTTTTATTGCCTTTTAATCTTTCTACAGAGAAATACAGGCATAAGTAATGCAATTATTGAAACTAATGAAATATGTTTTATAAAGCTTTGCTATTCTTCTAGATGAAAGTCTTCCAAACATTTTAAATTCCAAAGGATACATAAATCACAGCTTTCAGCAAAACTATTGTCAGTGGAACCAAAGCATTTGAATATCAGAACACCTTTCAGCTAGGGAAGAGGGTGAATTACAACACTGTAGATTTACGTAAATAATATATTGCGTCTGGTTGAATGAATAGTTTTGTTGCTGTGACCCATCACTGTAGAGTGTAGATGATGATTTTTCCTCTGCCTGTAATTGACTTTTCAGTCATTTCCAGAAGTCACTGATATATTTAGATGTTGTCCCTTCTACTTGAAACAACTGTGTGCATATTTTCAAAAGCTTTCATACTGTAAAAGATAGAAGAAAACAAAAGCTGCTGGGTTTTTTTACACTTGTGACATCAAGTAGACAAATCTTTTAGAACTGTGACATAATAATAAATTTATTGTTCATAGTTCTACTTCTACAGGAAGCCATTACTATACTGCAGGCTGTGTGAAGCTGGTTCAGTGCAGACTGTAATAATATGCAGGTTCTTCCATAGGGAAAAAAACAGAGACAAATATAGTTGAAAATTTCAGATTTGTATATATATTAAAAATGAACAAAAATGATTATATATATTAAATTGATTATTAGAAAATGGGATAAAATCTATGAACCGCCTAAATAATCAAAATGCTAAGCATTCTAAGGCTCATAAATTAGAAGATTTTCTGTAATATTGCACAAAGTATTGAATTGCCTTCTTAAACTAGGGCTAATGGGATCAAATGTAATCTCTTTTTAAGGTTCCATCTCACCATAATTGTGCCATTGGATTTTGTATGCAGATTCAAATAATCAGTTAACCTGGGGGCAATTTAGCCTTGAGATGACTACAATAACTTTTCCAATCTGGATTTACTTCAAAGGTGCAATCAAGCAAAGTTAAACATTTTAATATTTTGGAGGATGATTGCCACCGAGAATGAAGACCTCATTGGTCCATCGTCAGAAATTTTTTAGGATTGGTGCAGAAAAAATGACTCTACAGGGTACTGAACAAATGTAATTACTGGAGCTGAATTTATTTTAGATATTGAGCCATGATCCTTTTATCATGAGCCTTAACCCTTTTCTATCAGCATTTTTCAAATATTGCCATCTTAAATTAACAGAATTCATGAAAAGAAGATCTAATTTGGGGCAAAGTACATGATTTTATATGGAAGTGAACTTCAACTACCTTTTAATCTCCACCTTTCACAGTTAGTTCAGCTTTGCTGATTGCTTGGCCTAGTTCATTGACAGCCAGCACTTTGTATTGGCCGGCATCTGCTGATGTGACTCCAGGGATCACAAGGGAGCAAACTCCAAAATCATTTTTGCAGAGAAAGGCAGGATCCTGAGAGAGATTCTTGTTACCCTTGTACCAAGTGACCTGAGGGGCTGGATCGCCAGTCACAGCACAACTCATGTGACAATTAAATCCTAAATTCACCACATGTGGTTTCAGTTGGACAAGGAATCTTGGAGGTTGATCTCGGTTCATCCCCTTATATCTCAGAAGCTTCATTTCAGGTTTATCTGGAAGAAGTGCAAAAATAAAACCAGGAGAACAAAGAATTATGCTAACAATTAAGGATTTTTCATTGTTATTTCTATTTGCAAATATAGCTGGCAATATTGGCTTGATAATGATGAATTACAATAAATTATCTACCTTTTCTGTTCTCATTTAGGAAAAGTACTAAACCATGTAAGTTCATTCAGTATTATTCTATGTTCCAGATTGGAGATCATTGATCTCCAATCATTGGACGTGCTAACTGGTCACTTTGTACTGATGTTCAGTTCAATTCAAATCAATTCAAATCAATTCAAATCAAATCAATTCAAATCAATTCAAATCAAAGTTGGCCAATATAATATCAGATACCCTAAACATGCCTCAGGAATACACCAGTCCATGCTGCAAATGATTTTATTTGTTATAATGTGAATCCAAATAAACCCAAGCCTGAAAAAAGATGGTATTTTTGGAGTCATGTTATAGATGAATTGCTTTAACAATCTGATTCATTAAAGCAACAGCCCCACATAATATAAAAATGCATTTTCGTGAATAGAGATGCTGTTTTTTAAAGCGTGCACAGCTCCCCAAACAATAGTTATCTATATTTACCCTTTTCTTTTTGAATAGTCCAAGGGTTCACTGTTTCAGAAGGCTTGCTGACCCCTACACAATTTTTTGCCAGAACTCTGAAGAAATATTCCCGACCTGGGATAAAATTTACAACTGTATATTTGTTGGTGTAAATGTCGTCAGCCACCATTTGCCATGGGCCTTTTCTGGAATCACATCTCATAACCATGTAGGTTATGTTACCGTCTCTCTTTTCTGTGGGTGAGGGCTCCCATATCAGAGTCACCGTCCCAGGGACTTTCTCAATGAGTTGTATAGGGCCAGGAGACTCTGGAATATCTGCAAAATAAAACCAAAATCAGGAAGAATGTCTAAGTGTTTCTAAAGTGGAGCAATTTGATTATTTATTTATCATGAAATTTAGAAACCCTACAGAAACTATATTTAAATATCATAGATTTAGAAACTATATGGAATAGAAAGAATGTAAATATATCGAAGAAAGAAGAATAGCTCCATGGACTTCAGTCTCTCATCCTGAAAGTTCTCCTTGATGGATAAAAAAAATAGTTCTGTTCAGTTGTTATGTCTCATTTATCAATATTTTAAATCTCCTGAGATACTTTTATAAGTGTAAAGGTGATCAGCACACATTTTCCATCTAATAAAGCCAGAGGCATGGCACAGTAAAGGAGTGTGACCAACTGGTTCTTATCTACTCTTCTCAAGCAAAAGTAATTTACAGGAGGAATCTTTATTAATAAGATTAACATATACTGTAAAGATGGTGTTAAGAGATGATATCTGCTTTGATTAAAAGAGAAAATAAGGTCAACAGATACTGTACTAAACTACCACTTCTCTTGAACATAGTAAGATGGGCCTTTTTAACTTTGTATCTCTCAGATGGATTGTTTACAAATCCAAAAATGCCCGGATAATGTGGACAGGAATTTCTGAAAGCTGTTACCCAAGTCCATATTGAAGATGCCAGATCAGCGAAGGGTGAATTAAAACTTCATTCCTATTAAAAGAGCCTTGGTGGTACAGGGGTTTAAAGCACCCTGTTATTAAGCTTATTAAGACCAGCTGCCTGCAATTACTGCAGGGTTCGAATCTCGCCAAGGCTCAAGGTTGACTCAGCCTTCCATCCTTTCTAAGGTAGGTGAAATGAGGACCCAGTTGTGGGGGCAATAAGCTGACTTTGTATAAATATACAAAAGGATGAAGGCTATTGCTGAGCACATTGTAAGCCGCCCTGAGTCTTCGGAGAAGGGCGGCATATAAATCAAATTTAAAAAAAAAAAAAAAAAACATATGTTTCTGTACTACTTCTCCCTATAACGTCTGTAACACGCACCATTTTCAAATGACTTCAAACCAGGGTGGGTTTCAAAATTTTTACTACCGGTTCTGTGGGTGTGGCTGGGTAGGCGTGGCATGGCTTGATGGGCATGGCTTGGTGGGCATGGCAGGGAAAGGATGCTGTAAAATCTCCATTCCCTCCCCAATCCAGGGGAAGGTTACTGCAAAATCCCTATTTCCTCCCAATCAGCTGGGACTTGGGAGGCAGAGAATAGATGGGGGTGGGGCCAGTCAGAATTTTTACTACCGGTTCTCCGAACTACTCAAAATTTCTGCTACCAGTTCTCCAGAACTGCTCAGAACCTGCTGAAACCGACCTCTGCTTCAAACTACTGCTTATAACACCCTAGCATACTCTTGGTTTTAATTACCAGTAGTTACTCAATCACTTCATAAAAGGTGAGGCAACTAACAGTCTTAAAGTCTTCATTGGAACTCTTTAGTATATTGCAGGCCCACCCTTCAAATCTAATTTGAAAGGGCAGAGGCTGTCTATAAGTTAGGCAATTTTAGCTTGAAGCTTCATATGGAAAGAAGAACTCATGGGTAATGCACAGCTGATATTCTTCTTGCTGAAGGATTGTTATTTAAAGAGTAGTTAGGATATTTCATTTGCTTTTTTTCCTTTTTCAAGCACTAATGCCTTTGCATACAGAGTTTCTAACAGGCAAGAGTGTTTGCAGGATAAGGTCAAAAGAGTCAAGATGGTGACCACAGCCATGCAACTAAAGCTCCACCCCTTTTTTTATGCAAAAGCACATTATATTTAATAATAAATTAAGAATGCACATTAAAAATAGGCAGAGCTTCAATTAGGGCCTCCTGCTCAAGCAAGGGGTTGGACTAGAAGACCTCCAAGGTCCTTTCCAACCCTACTATTCTAAGATTCCAGGTTCTATATGACTAGTTTTCCACGTAAGGCAATAGGATCAAATGTAGAACATGCATAATTTCCTTGTATGATCTTTACCTTGAACTCGAACTTGAAAACTGAATGTTTCCTTTCTCCCATGCTCCGTTTGAAGGCTGATGGCATAATGTCCACTGTCAGAAAGCTCAGCTTCTGGTATGATGAGTTGGCTCAGTCTTTCTCTGGTGGCAATTGTGGCCTTTACTGGCAGAGAAAGCCCATCTTTCAGCCAAATCACTTCAGAAGATAGGGATGCCTGATAAACATGAAAAAGACATTAATTTTAAATTACTTTTAAAGTGTACACATAGCAGTGGTATGAACCAGCTTCCACGTAACAGTTTGTACTATATTGCTTCTCCATTTTTTTTCTTTATTGTGGCATAATAGCAATTGATGACAGATAGACTGGAGTTATGATCCTAAGTTTCTTCCACTCGTATTGAAGTGATCTTATAGTTTGGCTAAGCCAAACAAGAACTTCTTAATTTACTGAAATCAGCAAAGAAATATTCCACAGACAATATCTAGAATTCCAAGTAAACATGGAAGACATCATTTTTTTAAAAAAAAATAATGCACAAGCACAGAATTTTATTACATTATCATAGCAGCTCAAGATACAAATTTCTCTAATTAGAAGTAATTCCAAATAAGACAACCAAATGATTCTAAGTATTCTAGCTTTTCTTTTATTTCAAGGATTATTATAAAGTAACATATAAAATTATTTTTTAAAACAATTCCAAATCTCTACATAGCTTCATTTACTGGTATATATAAAAAAAAGCACAGAACAGATTTATTATATATTGCTTGCAAAGGTTATACTTACTTCAAAAGGAATACGGACATGGATGGCATCCCCTGCTTTCACATTCATGAAACTTTCAACAGTATCCTTCACTAAGAATTTGGGGTTAACTGAAAATACATATATACATATATACATATATATATATTCATACATATATACGTAAGTAAGTAAGTTTTGGCATCATATTGTTTAGTTCAGTACTGTAACTGCAATATATAAAATGCTCAAAACAACTCTTCACTCACCACTGCATATTCTATAGAATCAAGATGTTTCATCATCTAAGAAGTATGCATGCAGAACAGCTGGGTATCACCTTCTCAAATGGCCTAATATCCCATTTGATTTAAAAATGACTGTGAAAAATAATCAGTTTAATATATTTCCCTTGTACACTTGTTAAATATTAATAAGGAGAGCAATGCTGTCTTTTCCTCAGTCAGGCTTTTGCAATAATCTCCATTAAAATAGCTATGAATGATGATATTCCAATATATCTTGAAGGTTTCAAGTTTGGAAATACCCTAGATATGAGCTAAATATGTCCCAAGTATTCTTATTTAGTTTCTTCTTCAATATAACTATGACATGTCTTTTCCAGTTCTCTCTCAATGTCTTCTGGTTTTGGCTTTCTGTCAAAAATCCCCTTCTGTGTTCTTTCAATAATGTTAGCCTTTTCTAGAACCATCTAGAGTAACGTCCATGATTTATCAGGTTGTTTCCTTTTATCTTTCAAGTTCTCCCATGAAACCCAATTCTTTAATAATTAATTTACAGGACTATCCTCAACTTACCTGGGCCTTCATAAGATCTGACCTTTCTGTCCTTATCCGCATTACATTGAATCATATCATTTCGTTCTCCAGCCTCTTGCCCACCTGTTAAATAACAGCTATATCATAGATTTCACATGCTTTGTTTTTTCCTTTCACTATTTTTGAACAGAATTTCATATAAATAGGAGAAATAGTCATATAATTTCATATAAATAAGGTAGTCCAGAATTATCTCTATAAATATTTAATTTTCAAAGCAGAAATTACATAGTTTGACTTACCAGAAGAAGGTACTGCCTGAACACAAGTATCAACTTCAACTGCGTCACCCAAACCACCATCACTAATTGCTCTCACACGTAGGAAATATGGTTCCCTGGCTTTTAATCCTCTAAATGTATATGTAGTCGTTTGTATTGGGACAGTATTACACCGAGTCCATTTCAGAGTATCAGAGTGTCGAATCTCAACAATATAACCTTTGACAAAACTTTCTTCTGCTGATTCTGGTTTCATCCATGATAAGGAGAAGCTACAGTAGTCAGTATTAATCACTTTTAGATCTTTCACTGGACCTGGAGGTTCTGGAAAAAGGAGGGTTAAAATTCTGATATCATTTCAGGGTTGCTTTTTTACATTCTGTTTCCCACTGTTTCCTTTGTGTTATTAACTCTTTATGGTACATTGGTCTACTGAAAACCGGTAGGAACCCCTGTTCTTCATTCCTTCTTTCCCTCACCACAGAACATATTCTAATAGTAACTTACTTTGTCCTACTGTCAATGGAATAGTTTCAATTTCCTGAAAATCGAATATCATCCATTCAAAGAAGCCAGACAAATTCCATTTTATCTATAGATCGCCAAATACCTCACCTCATTATTTGGCATATGGTATTTGTTCACTCACTTTTGTTTTTTAGATAATCTTATTAGGTTTTTTAAAAAAACTAACAGAAATTAATAATTAAAGAAATACGTTTTTAAAAAGGAATTCGTGAACATGGTTAATGATTAACTTGTCCTTTGAGAGAATAGGAATGCACAAAATGAAGAGGGTGTTTTTTGAAGCGTTATATTTTGGGACGTGAATCAGGGGTGGGTTCTACTTGCCTTTACTACTGGTTCGCAATGGGGCTGTGCATTTCTGTGCATGCGCAGAAGCGTTCTGATGATGTCAAGGCTGGTGGGCGGAGCCTCCCGCCAGTTTTACTACCAGTTCTATAGAACCGGTGCGAACCAGGGCAACCCACCACTGACGTGAATGTATCTAGAATACTGAGAACTGTTTCAGAAAGGATTCTTCTATAAATAAATAACTATAACTATTTTGAAATTCTTAAACCAGCCAAGAGTGAGTTATGAGAACTTTCTGGAAAAATGCACAATGCTTTCGGAAGGGACATTTCATAAGGGAAGTAGCATAAATATATATTGAATAATAAGCAAATAAATATAAGAGAGGAAGTAAACTACTTACTCATAGGATCTTGAGCATAAATAGCTTCTGAAGGTGCGCTGGCCTCGCCCACGCCTGAGTTATTGATGGCAGCCACACGAAATTCATACTGCAGTCCCTCCTTCAAATCATTCACTGTATATTTCCTGTCTATAGCATAAATGAGCTAGTTTTATCTCATAAACAATGGATGTATGCACATTATTGTGTTTGCAATTATTATCCTGATAATTTAGATCACATAATTCTCAATTATTTGAAATTAATTTATGCATATAGTTCATCTTTGTTTTGTTGTGAGGTTTTTGAATATTCTTTGCGTCTAATTGTTACGATCCATTCTGACCAAATTTCAATGAATTTAAACCTAGAGAATAATAAATAAGATTCTGTAGCATTCATGAAACTTATATAGAAATAGAAGAATAATAGCAATCCAATTTTGTGAGCACTGAAATAGAAATGCAAAAAGAGTCTCCATGATTGGAGGAGCAGGGAAGACACAAATAGGAAATTTCTATTATGACTTTAACACATTATTTTCTATCTGGTGACCAATGATCTTCTGACTTTAAGATCAAATAGACACAGCGATATAAAAGGTATCTGGGGAATATGACAAAAATAACAGAGAGAAAGTGTATCTTGGGACTGGGGCTAATGCATGATTGCAGAAATTGAAGAAAGTCATAAACCACAGGTTGTAAAATAACACATACACATTCTCTCTCTCCCCCCACTTCTCTTCCCCCCCCAATCGCTGTCTGTCTGTCTGTCTGTCTGTCTATCTATCTGTCTGTCTGTCTGTCTGTCTGTCTGTCTGTCTGATTCTTCTGTGCACAAAGAATCTCAAGAAAAGTCTGGAGTTTTTTTTTTTTTTAAGACCAGGGTGGGTGGGAAATATATATTCACATATATATATATTGTCAATATATATTGTTTTCTATATAATCCCAACTAATGTGAATATCATTCAATAACTATGACTGTGTTTGGCCACGCATCTTTCAACAACATCTCAATGCCACATCCACTGAGAGAAGGATTATGAATTGTTTTGCAACCAATACTTTATTCTGATTAAACTTTACAGAGGTAGTCCTTACAAGGAAAGGAAAATGTATTTATGAATACTTAGAAAAGAGCAATTATTTGGACAACTCTAGCCAGGTCAAACCTTTTCTAGTGAAAATGCTTCTAATATCTAATAACTTATTATCTATTTCAGCATTTAATTGAACTTAATTCAATAATATACTTTCCCAAAATGATACAGGTAGCTCTCGATATACAACCACAACTGACCCCAAAATTTCTGTTGTTAAGCAAGATAGTTGTTAAGTGAGTTTTGCCCCATTTTATGACCTTTTCTGCCACAGTTGCAATTGTTAAGTTAGCAACATGGTTGTAGAGTGAATCTGGCTTCTCCATTGACTTTGCTGTCAGAAAGTTGCAAATGGTGATGACATGATCCTCATGATGATTGCAGTACTGGGATCCTGCAACCATCATAAATATGAGCTGCTTGCTAAGCGACTGAATTTTGATAATGTGACCTTTGGGATGCTGCAACAGTCATGTGAAAAACAGTCATAAATCGCTTTTTTCAGTGCCATTGTAACTTTGATCACTAAACAAATGGTTGTAAGTTAACCTGCACTGTTAACTATAAAATACAGGTGAGTATTACAATTCCCTTTAATTAAATCTTTTAGCCACCTCCTAGCTCTTATAGAAACATAAATTACTTACCTGTTATGGGCAAATCAGTGACAGATGTCCAGAAATTACTGCCTTTCTTGCGTTTCTCAACTCTGTAGCCCAAAATTCGTGAATTCCCTATTTTATGTGGTGCAGACCATGAAATTGTGATGGCATCTTTATTGGCACTGTTAACTTTAGGTGGAGCAGGAGGGCTTGGAGAAGCTGAGGAATTGTTTCCAAGATTTTAAAATTATGTTGATTCATTGTCAACTAAGATAATAAAAAAACAGCTAAGAGAGGATCTGATTTTAAAAGTAAAATAAGTCAAAATTGATTTTAACTGACAGGTGCCTCAAATAGCCCTCATAAAGCTATGTAAGAGGGACTGGGTCGTTGTGAAGATGGCTGCCAATTAATGATCTTCAGATGTGATAATGGTTAACATAATTAGGTTTTATTGATTTTATTACCATAAGATCATATTTCATCCTAAACCCTGTCAGATTTGCCCTGAATTTTCCTCCATCAGTGCTCTAGGACTTCTGTTGTTTTATCTCCGGAGTCCTAAAAATCAGGAACTCCCTAGGACCCATTTAGACGGGGATCCCCACATCATTGTCCTCTGATTTCCAAGTAGCACCTCAGGTCTCAGTTGCATCATGCATCAGAGCCTCAGGAACCACCTCTCAAGTCCCCTCTGAAATCCTCTAATAAGATCTATCAGATGCCTGAGGGACTCTGATCAAATAAATCCTTTCTCCCTGCAATGAAAAGCAGCTACAATATAGTGAATTCCAAAACTTTCAGAGAGAGATCTGGCCATACTGAGATGTAGAGATTTTCCTTCCTATCCCAAGAAATAGCAGCAGTTCAAAATTGATTCTTGAATATCTTGGATCCATATTAGCAAAGTGAATAAATTTTCTATTACTATTTATTGTATTGATGAAAATCAATAAAGATAATACATTAGTATTATCTTAGGAGCTTTCTGTAAGAACTGCCAAAATAATGCATCTGATGAGTTGCCTGAAATGCTCAAGAAATAATATTTGTGCAAAGAACTCATGAGGTTGAATGGCAATGTTCATGTTCAGTAGAATGGAGTCTACATTTAATATTAATGACAAATTCTTTAGATTTTGCTATAGTGTTAGCAAAATCTAACACTGTCATAATCCTTTGACAAACGTACATAAAGAAAATAACAAATCACCTTTTGCAGCAGCCATGACTTCATCAGATTCCAGGGCCTCACTGGTGCCCAAGGAATTCACTGCTTTCACCCTGAAGTAATAGCTTGTGTCATGTTCCACTTTGTTGGTGGTGAAAATAGTAGAGCTTCCACTGGTTTTTCCCAGTGTCACCCAGGTCTTTCTACCAACCTGTTGCCTCTCAATAATATAACTCTGGATTGGTTTACCACCATCATCTCTTGGGGGCTTCCACTGAATAGTTATGCCATTTGCGGAACTGTCTACAACCGCTACAGGCCCTGTTGGTGATTGTGGCTTATCTAAATGAAAGACCAAAACAGACAACATGGGCAAGGGCTTTATTATAATCACATGGGAGAAGCTAGCAGACTAAGGCTAGATACAAATAAATTATAAAAAAGGAAGCTAATGATACTCTAAATGCACTATTTAATCCCTTGACTATATTGAATTGGCGAATCTGATGCTAATGGATTAAATACTAGCAACTCATTCTTGTCTATCTCCTCTTGCTCATCTGCCTATTACTGCAATTGTCTTCTATCTGAGAAACAAGTATTCTTCCCAAATGGAAGAAACTTCCATCTCTGGTTCCCAATATGAGATTCCTTTTTCCTCAGAAAGAACAGTACACAACAATAATGACAAAACAAATAAAACATTTGGTCAAAGGAAGAGTTCAGAAAAAAAAAATGGTATAATTATAGCAATGTATACATTATATATATTGTATACTGTGTTTCTCAACCTTTTTTTTTGCACATGGCCTCCCTCTGACTTTTTTTTTCATCTGTATCCCCTCTATGTCCAAATTCTATTACTAGATATAGACATGAGATAGTAAGTGATGTATTTTCTGATGCAAGACAGTATTTACAATATAGTACACCTTGTTTTTCTGTGGCCACCTCACCAAATTCTGTGGCCCCTCACAGAATTTGGTGAGGTGGCCACAGGTGAACCACCTGTGGAACAGGTGAAATGTCTCTCACCTGTGGTCCCCTTTAAATGTCCTAGGGACCATAGAGGATCTTGTGGCCCTGGTTGAGCACCACTGCTGCACATTATAGTGCTACAAACAAACTTCCTGTATCTGTCTTTGATTATATTGAAAAGCATTGTCTACTTTATTTTACATCAAATTATTTTTATCCAGCTTCCCATGAAGAAGCAATAAAAATTCTTCCACGTACAAATGTTTAACAGTACTTCATTTTTTATCTGTATTATAAAAATAGTTGCTTGAATACTACAGTTCCCTCACCTATCACTTCCAGCTTGAGAGGAACTTCAAAACTTCCACACTCATTCTTTAATCTCACTTTATAATCCCCAGTATCCTTCCGGCTGGTGCTGGGTATGAAGAGTCGAGTAAAGTTCTCTGAAAAATCTATGTTTATCCTGTCATCATCCAGAAGTTCTTGATTCTCCTTTAACCACATTACTCTGATTGGCTTCCGACCTTCAAATGGAATCTTAACCATGGCGTTTTTTCCTGCCTTTACCACGATAGGTTCCTTCTTTAGTTTTTCCAGAAGTGTGGAGTCAATATTTGGAGGATCTGAAAAAGGGTACACTAAATAAGCCACTGAATGTAAACAAAGTTGAAAGCTTGCTACTTTTGACTTTTTAAAAAAGATCTTCTGACAAAACATGATATCTTCTGGCAAAATCTTCTGGCAAAACATGAGTGACTGCATAACTTTACTACTCGTTGAATGTTTAAATTCTCTCACAACAAACCTCATGAAAATCTGAAAGAAAGCTAGGAGTGAATGACATGCCCCTCCCTCAATTTTAATTTCAACCTTTTTCTAATGTATCCAGTCTTATTAATCTCCATTTATTCTTCCAAATTCACAAATTTTAAGATTATTTGAAAATCATTTATTTTCTCCCAATGATGAAGCTTAAGGACCTGTTTATATATATATGTGTGTGTGTGTGTGTGTGTGTGTGTGTGTGTGCGCATGTGTGTGTTTATAGATAAGAGATGGGTTATTGGAAGAAAAGTTCATTTGTAGTATTTTAAGAGAAGGTGATAAGTTACTAAAAGTGTTTATACTTGTGATAAAGGGGGAAGTCATTTCTATATATATTTCTTTTCTTTTTCTTTGCTATATTCTTATTCTTTTCCTTCTTTTCTCCATTTTCCTATTTTTCTTACTTTTCTTCACCTTATATTTATCTTTTTTTAAAGTTTATATTGTTTTTTTATAGTGGCTACTTTTAATAAAATTACTATTAAAAAGAAATTCAATTTATTTTTTTTTTAAAAAAAACTATGATTCCTACCAACCAGAACATAAAATCCCCTAGCACATGTACAATTCCTTAATAGTTTTGTTAAAACACAAAGAAAAGTATTCCCAAGATGAAGCTAATAAAATGATCCAATATTATAACCAAGGGAAGATGCTGTTCTAGACATTTAGAGCAACATAAAATACAGTACAAAGAGTGAAGGTAGGAGCCATTGCTAACACTCCATAAGAGAAATAAGATTTAAATATTAGAGACATTGGGAGTCAAGAGTTATACCAGATAGATAGGTAGGTAGGCAGGCATGCAGGTAGATGATAGATAGATAGATAGATAGATAGATAGATAGATAGATAGATAGATAGATAGGCTTGAACAGTGGTCCAAATGAATAAAATGAAATTTAATTGGAAGAAATGTGAAATGTACATTTGGGTGGGGAAAAAAGGAAATGTATAAATATAGAATGGGAGAGTTGCAATAGCACTTGTGAAAAGAATTTGGATGTTGTAGTAGATCTCAAACTGAAAGCTACAATTGCATTTTCTAAAAAGAAAAATGCTACATTTGGATGCATTAACAGGAATTTAAAGTCCAGATTATAGGAAGTGCATTGTCTCACTCTGCCTTGGTCAGGTCCCAAATGGAATATTGTGTCCAGTTCTGAGCATCACAATCTCAAAAGCTACTGACAACCTGGAGTGAATTCAGAACATGTGAACTCCAAGATGGTGAAGGGACTGGAAGCCCAGTGTTATTAGGAACAGTTAAAAGAATAGAGGCTAGTTCTGCAACAGAAGATGAGTGAGGAGAGGAGGAGAGATATGTTAAAATGTAGATATCTGTAGCTGCTATTATATAGAAGAGGGAGTAGACTTGTCACCCTAGGGTGTAAGATCCAAATTAATAAGTTGGATATTATGAGATAGTTCCACTTGATAAGAGCTGTTAACCAGTGGAATAAATTGCTTCATTAGATGGCATTATCTGATAACTGGAAATGTTTAAGCAGAAGTTGAAATGCTTTATTAGATACTGAGTAGGTGAGTCTATCAAATCTATGATTCTAAATTTAAAAGGAAGGAGACTGAGAAGCAGTCTAAGTGCTAAGAACAATAATGGAAAGTTATTGCAAAAAGAACAAGCATTAAGAGCAAGAAGCAGAGGCTTGACATTACATTCAGGTGTGATATACCCTGTAATGAAGTGGGAAAAGTGATGATACATGATCCAAACAACAAGAGGAGACAGGGAATTTTGCAAGACAGTTTATTGTAGTGATTAAGGCATTAACTAGAAAACTAGGAGACCGAGTTCTAGACCCACCCAAAGCCAGCTGGGTGAACTTGGTCCAGTCACTTTCTCTCAGCCCTAGGAAGGAAGCAATATCTGAAAAACTTTGCCAAGAAAACTGCATGGTCTTGTCCAGGCATTCTCCAAGAATCCAACACAATTGAAGAGAAGAAATATAAAATAATAGAAAATATTACAAAAATTAATAGCTTACTAATGGTATATCTTCCAAGTGCTACTGGCTCTCAGCTTTTGCAGTACTGAGATTTTGATCTACATGGCTTATTAATTCAATGTCCTCTCCATTCCCGTCAGTCTTATGAACTCACAAAACTCTTATTCTAAAGCTAGAATGCCAATTGGTGGCCTATGACTATAGATATCGTTCAACCTAGTTTTATGCATTTTTCCATCAAATATTGAAAACCCTCTACAAGTGATCAATTACAATTTATGAAATAATAATCTATGGGGAGCCTGCTGCATGATGACAGTATCAGAGAAAGCAAAGACGGTATCAAGAAAGCAAGAAAGAAAAATAGACAGTGTTTGAAAAAGTATTGGAACAGGTTTCCCCAAAAGTGCCTGTCTGTAGTTTCACCAATGTATTATGACATCTCACTCTGATTGCTTCTAAAGAAAAGGAGAAAAGGATTGGCCACTCATGTATTAAGCACATGATTAACCAGCGGCACTTAGCCATTGCCATTTGATCTGCTAAATAATAACATGGCTAGGGTTACCTTCAACAAAAATAGATGCTTCTGTGCAGATGCCTTCAGCTTCAAATTTATATTTTCCAGCATGACTGTCTTCTACCTTGTCTATTATCAGTTTGTGGACCGGGCCATTTTTCTCAGTAGAGAATGCTCCTAAACCTGTTACCTTGTGGGAAAGTTGAAAGAATGCAGAAAAATATGTTATCTCAAAAAAAAAACCAACCATGCAACATTGAACAAACAATTCAGTCTGGTTCAACGCTAACTTTACTACAGATATGGGGAACTTTGAAGTTAAACAATCACTTGTTCAGATTTCAAAATTGGGCCAATGAGATAGACAATTTTCAGAAATTAGTAGATGTCAACTACTGGAAACTTCACAGTAGAATTCACTGATCTTTTTTGTAAAAGTCATTAATATTTTTGAATAGATTCATTCGCTCATTTATGAATTCCATTTTATTGTTTTTAAAGAAACTGTTGCACAACTGTGGTGATTCTTCTTGCTTCAGATTATATTCCAATCAAATACATATGCATTTTTGTTGTTGATAATTCAACTCCATAACTGATAAACATATTACATAATTTCCTCCCAATGGAATTAAGACACGGTCTCTTTTTACTATAATTTAAATTGGCAGTAAGGAGCTGTTCCACTGGAATTTTAAATACTTATGTTAGTTTTGTTTTATTTTATTTATGGTTTCTGGTTTTAAATTTGATGGCATTCTTTCTTTCTTTATTATTTTGAATAATACCAAGAAGAATGTAGTCCCATATAACACACTGCAATGTGTGTTATATGGGACTGCCCTTGAAAATTATTTGGAAACTTCAACTGGTGTAGAAAGGTGTAGTGCAAGCAGTTATTGGCACCAGTTACTTGATGTATGTGATATCACTGTTCCGGGTGCTTTTGGGATGCTTCCGGGTGCAATTCAAAGTGCTCATTGTCATTTTTAAAGCTCTTCATGGCTTGGGACCAGTTAGTTACAAGATCATTTTTCCTCAATTGTTTCCATCCACCCTACCTGATCTGGCAGGAGGAGTATGTTCCTGATACTGATGGCTAAAGAGTCTCAGTTGGTAAGGCCAGAAGGAGAGAATTTTCAGTTATGACATTGGGCTTTTGACACATCAGTTGGAACATTAAGATATGAGATTAGATTGGGCCCATCCGCATTTGCCTTTCATAAGACCTTGAACAAGCCTAAAGCCCTGAGAATAGAAAAGAGCCTGTTGTCCTGGCTATGTGATTGATTGGTTGGATAATACCCAGCCTCTATGTCAAGGGTGTCAAACTCAAGGCCCGCAGGCTGCATCTGGCCCACAGGGTGCTTAGATCTGGCCTACAGGCCCCTCCAGGAAACAGCGAAAAAATGGCCTGCGGTGCTTCTGCCAGTGAAAATGGAGCTCAGGAGGGCAGTGTGGGCCTCCTGGGCTCCATTTTGGACCAGGATGGCCTCCTGCAACCCTCTGACAATGAAAACTGAGCTCAGGGAGGTTGTTTGTGGCCTACCTGGGCTCTTTTTTTTTGGCCGCAACAATCTCCTAGAGCCCTCTGCCAGTAAAAATGGAGCTCAGGGAGGCTGCATGCGGCCTCCCTGGTCTCTGTTTTCACTGGCAGAAGGCTCCAGGAAGCCATTACGGCCAAAAACAGAGCCTCAATGAGTGACATCGAGCTGGTCACACCCCCTGGCCATGCCCCCCCAAGGTCAAACACAATCCTGATGCAGCCCTCAATGAAATTGAGTTTGACACCCCTGCTCTATGTGTTTTATTTTTATTTTTGTTACATTTATATTTTTTAATTTATTTTATTGTAAGCTACGTAGAGTCATGTAAAAGGGGGATAGGCAGATATATAAATTGAATTAATAAATGGATTAGTTTTATTTTCCTTTTTCCAAATTATTACTTATTACTATGATAGTACACTTGTTCATTGTTGCCGGTACTTTGATTCCCAAATAAAATTTCATTGGATACAATATGTGTGAAACAAGGAGTCCTTCATCTATCACAAGTTAACAACATCGTACCTTCACTCCATCCTTAAACCAAGTTCCCTTGACCTGATCATTGTTGAGATGACAAGACAACTCAGTTCGTTTTCCTTTCTGAGCATGAAGATCAAATAAACCTTGATGCAAATGGCAAAGTGGTTCTGAATAGCCAAGAAACAGAAACGCTCATTTTAAAAAGATGGGTTTTTTTAAATTATACAACATATCTTATAAATGCATATTAAAACGCACTTTAAAAAAGAACTCATTCATAAATATATAAATACCTCTCAAGTCCTCTTCAAGCAGTTTTTCTCCTCTCCCTTTCCTTGAAAGATCAGCTGGTGTAGATCCACTGGCCTCTA
Source organism: Pituophis catenifer annectens (assembly GCF_029215685.1). NCBI lineage: Eukaryota > Metazoa > Chordata > Lepidosauria > Squamata > Colubridae > Pituophis > Pituophis catenifer. The sequence continues at coordinate 178,910,431 of NW_027256883.1, read as the reverse complement.
AATCAGAGAGCTGCTTTCTTCTGTCACCAGCATGAGATACAGCATCATAAAGGCCAGAAGCCTGGTCATAACCCAGGAACTCTTCGCCAAGGATGTCTGACTTTTTCTCATGTAGTGATCTATTAGCATCTCTAACTCCTATACTATCTCCACAATGTACAATATCTTCATTGTAGTGATAATTGAAGTTTCTTTCATTATTAAATCCTGCCTCACCAGCAATTGTGCTAGATAATGCATCATCCTTCCCATATTGCCCACTTATTCCCATTATACCACTAATACTTCTACTACCTGGCACTCCATTCTTTCCATAAAGCCCATCTAATTCTCCAGCTACACCATTTCCAATGAGGTAACCATTTTTTCCATAAAGTCCACTTACATTACTAGCACCATCAAGTTTATCTAAGATCTCTCTTTTCGAGATATCATTTCTTTCACCAAATCCAGTGCATTTTCCACCTGCCGTGCAAATAGATTCACCTGCACCCTCAATATTCCCAGCTCCGAATTGATTAAATACACTGTCTTTGTCATAAATTTTACCAACAATGACATATCCAGTTGGGCCTGCTCTACATAAAATATTCTGTCCATCTCCTCTGCCAACATCTCCAAGTCCATAAATGTCTACTACATTTGGCATTTTGTCTTTGCCATAGTTTCCATCTATATTACAAATGCCACCAGATTTATTAGTGCCTGCAGTTAATGGTATGCTCTCAATACCATCTTTGTCATATAGACTATGTACTACTGAGCCATGATATCCAATAGTGCATGTTCTATTTGGTATGCCATCCTTATCATAAGATTCATCCATGTCTTTAGAATCAATTTCTCTCCTGCCTGTGACACCAGGTATATCTCCCTTGCCATTGAGTTTACACCTAGCACAGACTCCATCCAATGTATCACCCATTCTAAATCCGGCAGTACTTGTATCATTTGGCATGCTGTTCTTGCTATAAAATACAGCAGTGCTTCCAGCTCCAATGGGTCCACTAGCACCAATTCCATTTAGCATGCCGTCTTTATCATAAAGCCTAGAAACTCCTCCAGGACTAACAAGTCCATCTGACATTCCATTCTTATCATACATTCTAGCTGTTTCACCAATAACATTAGCTTTCCTAGCTAATCTTTCACCATTACTAATTTCATCATCAACAGTACCAATTATCATACTATTCTTGTCAAAGATTCCTCCACTAGCACCTACTTTTCTCAATATGCCACCTTTCACATAGAGCCCATCTATTTCCCTAACACTACCACCATCTGAATAAAATCCACATGGCATAATACTCTGGCCAGGCAGTCCAGAAGTATCTGCTTCATTTTGCATAGCATCCTTTCCATAGAATCTACCAGTGTCCTTAGCATCACTAAAACCTTTGCCATACAGCATATCATGCCCACTAGAACTATCAGTTCCACAACTGCTTGCTTTATTTGGTATGCCATTCTTGTCATTGAGTCCAGTGATATTCACCGTATTACCATATTCATTAGCTCCAATTTTATCTAGCAGGACACCTTTACCATACAGTGTATCTATTCCACCAGCACTACCAGCTATATTAGTATCTGTCTCACCTAGCATGCCATCCTTGCCACAGTGTCCACTAGTACCCTCTGTTCTCCCTAACTTACCATAGTTGCCTAGTTTCCAATCATAAAGTCTACCTATGCCCCTAGCATCAGCTCCATTTATTTCAACTTCTTTGCCATGGTGTTCATTGATGTTTCTAATAGTATAAGGTTCCCCAACAACAGCTCCATCAAGTGTAGAATGTTTGCAATAAATGTTTGCACTGCTTACGCTCGTGGCCCTGTCTTGTCCAATAGCACCTGTGCCTCTTAATATATCATTCTTATTATAGAGTCCATCTATATTGTTAGCAAGATTACAAGCACTCATTCCTTGTAGCACAACATCCATATTATAATATCCATCTATGCTCACGGTACCATCAGGTCTAACAGCTCCTTTTAGTACATCCTTCTTGCCACTTTTGCAAGTATCAGCATCAACTATCATACTATCCTTGCTATGCAGCACTCTTATTCTTTCAGCATCATTATGTCTACCAGTGCCTGATTCAGGTGGCATTCCTTTTGTCCCACAGTACACAACTATCCCTCCAGCACTAGGAAATCTAGCTACCACTTCAGATTCAGCCAACACTACATCATTGACATAAATCTCATTCATTGTCCCACCATCACCAATTCCACCTGCCATATTGCCATAGCCATTTTTTGTGCCATCAAGCTGAGGTCTAAGGCCTCTGACTTCCTCTAAATGATTATCTTTGTCATAAAATTTCCCTGCAACTCCTTTATCACCTCCTGTTACATCAAACTCGGCTGTTAGGCAACCATCTCTATAAAGTCTACTTCTGCCTCCAATTTCTGAGAGCTTATTATCCTTGAAATAAAGCATTCCTGCACCACTTAACTCACCATCTTTAATACAGAGACTTCCATTGCTGTCAAACCTGACTCCTGATTGATGAGAATCACCCAATGTAACCTCCTTGCCATAAAGTCCTTCTACCTTTTCTGTTATGTCAAATCCAACTCCAGAGCCAGCATTGTATCCCACAATGTATTGATTGCTATTGACCTCTGCAGTGCCTAATATGGAATCTTGGAATCCCAAAACTGATCCTCTGTTAAATCTGTCTGCAGGGTCTACTCCATTAAGTGTGGAAACTTGTCCTTCTGAATTTTGCCATCTATTTGTACCTTCAGGTCCAGTGTTGAAAACTAACATTGCATTTTTCCCATATTGGGAGATCTTGTCAGTCAAACTACCTATTCCTCTGATATTTCCACCTAGCACTGCATTCTGATCAAATCCTATCTTCTCATCACTTATCAAAGATCCATCTTTTTCCAGGCTGTTATAAAGCTCTGCATTGCTATCATGGCCATTCCCATACTGGGCATCTTTGCCCATGCTGAAGTCTGCAAGGAGATCTTGATCTTTCTGCCTTTCTCCTTGGTGACGTTTCTTAGCATGCTCTTCATCTAATGGTTTGCTCCATTGTCCAGCTTTATCACTACTGTCCTCTTCAGATTGCTTTCTCTTTTCTTTAGAAGCTGTATTACAAATATACTGATGGTTAAATTGAAATGGCAAAGCCATTCATTTCTTGTAATTTAATGCAAAATAATTCAATTTAATGAATGAAACACCTTAATTAAATAAACATCAGTCCTCCTACTTTTGTATTGTGATACTGGGTGAGCTTTTTAGTTCCATATCATGATCAGTAGCAAAAATAATTGTTTATTTAAAAAAAACAGCAAATGAAATTATTGCCAATTTATCATTTATAAACATCTCATTTATGAACAGTAGTTATAGTAGCAAAATAACTATTATTATAAACACAGATTTTCAAATTGCAAGACATTATAGCTTCTATGTTATATGAATGATTTACATTAATTAATATTGATTTAACAATGATCACAGCTATCAGTTTTACAATAGAGTTTCCACATTCAGATAGTTTAGGGATATATAATGATTCCAGTACTGCTGGAAACAGTGCACTATACCAGGCAAATTATTATTATTATGTTTTTAGAAACATATTCTTTGAAATCCTTCAAAGAAAAAAATTTATTTAAGATCAATACATTAATGATCTTTGCAAAGCACACTGGACAACAATTCCTAAGCAAATGTTATTGTTTAGAGTAACTGGAAGAAGTCATTAATGATTAAGGAATCTTAAAACTTATTCCAGTATTTTGCCATTTAAATCTCTTTGCAACCCATAATTAGGCATTTCTCAATGAGATCTTGAATATAGCACTGTTAGATGTTTTTAGAAAGGAATGGGGTACATCTGCAGGGTTATGTTGTAAGAAATCAAGATTAGATCATCACTCACATTTGACTTCAAGCCAAGTACTTGAAGAACAGCTTCCAGTATCAATGGTGTAAGTCTCTTTGTCAGAGGATTGGAAGTTTTTAATGCCTAGATGGTAAATAAGGCCATCATTCAAGATTGATATATTGTTATTGTCATTTGATTCTAAATGAGTTACTAGGCTTCATAGAAGGTTCACTGAAAATAGCATTTTCTTTCTGGTGGCACTTCATTCTCACTAGGTAGAGAGCAACAGTTTACAGGAATGTCTGAAATAATAAATTAGTTGGAAATAGACATACAACAAATTCAAAATGTGGGGCAGAAGAAACCTGTAGGTGGAAAAAGCATGGCAAATATCGATTTCATTTACCAATGATTGAAGGTTACCTATCTATTTTTCAAACTTAGCTGAGAATAATCAGATTTATCATGTAGGTTTTCTCAACTAATATTTGGTGATAAAATGTCTTCCTGACAACGTCGGTAACAAAATATCAGCATGCATTCATTATTTCTATCCAGGAGCCTGGATAGCTCAACAGACAGAGCACTGTAATTTAACACCAGCTGTCTGCAATTAAAGTAAGATCGAATCTCGCCAGGCTCAAGGTTAACTCAGCCTTCCATCCTTTCTAAGGTAGGTAAATTGAGGACCCAGTTTGTGGGGGCAATAAGCTGACTTTGTATAAATATACAAAAGTATGAAGGATATTGCTTAACGCATTGTAAGCCATCCTGAGTCTCGGGAGAAGGGCGGCATATAAATCAAATAAAAAAAAAATTCAAAAGTATTTTTACAATCCATTTTGCCTACAATTAGGATTTCCAGCACACAAACAATTAAAAATGTTTTAAATGATATGATTTTGTCTTGTTTTTATATTTAAAATTAGAAGCATGATTTTATATCCTACAAATATTATATTAAGAAGGTAAATTACTCAAATTTCAACTTCACAATATATTAAAATATATAAAAAGGCTTTAAGCTCACATTTTGAGAAAAATGTCCACATCGATGCAAGAAGAAACTAACTGAAACCATTTTCTTCTGTGCTAATTTCAGCTCCCAATTTATACAACAGCTTTCTGTAAATGTTGGATTCGTTTATGAGATTGAGGGTTATTTCACTTTTTGAGGCATTTCAATGTTGATTTTGTATGTAATGAATTATACATCTTGGCATCTATACTTACTATATACTTTGAAAAGGCATGTTTATTCCATATAATGATGACTTATTAATCTGACATTTTTCATAATATATTACTTAAAGAACTAATATATAAGGATACTATAAAACCTTGGCTTGAATCTTTTAATTGATCACTTTAATGCCAGTCATACTACAATATTATACTTACTACAATCTTGGCATTAAAGAGAATAGGAATTCTTTCCACGTTACATGCACAAGATCACATACTCTTGATTAGATGAGTCTAGGGTTGTCCAAAATTGCTTTTCTACTTGTTCTTGTATTAAATTATCATTCATAGAATTATTCATTTGTTAAAATCACATTCATTTTCATTATTATTCTATTAATTATTGTTCATCATCTTTAAATCTAGACCTCTATATTTTCTATCCAACAACCACAATGTGAAACATGGCAAATTTTAGGGGGGGAATGGGGAAAATCATCTTTAAGATCACTTTTTAAAACTACAAATAATAAAGTTGGGGAAATGCAGGATTTCTTCACAGTTGTGCTAAGCAAACTGCACTCTTAATATAGTATAATATGTGAACCTGAGAGGCAGTTTGGTGTAGTGGTCACATCAGTCTAGGCCTGTCTTAAGGAACAAAGGTGGATGATCTGGGCCAGTCACTCTCTCTCAGCTCTAGGAAGGAGGCAATGCTAAACCACTTCTGAAAAACTTTGTCAAGAAACCTGCAGGGACTTGTCTAGGCAGTCTCCAAATATTGGATATGATTGATTGGAAACATGGAAGTAGTAGCAATATCACAATCTGGCATTATTTTTTTCCTACATTTATGATAGTGAACATAAAAGAGGGGAGGAAGAAGAATTGGTAACTCTAAGGAATATGAATATGATTTTCAATATGGAAATTTATTTTATTTATTTTGACTGTTCACCACCCTGAGTCCTTCGGGAGAAGGGCGGTATAAAAAAATTAATTAAATAAATAAATAAATAAATAAATAAATAAATAAATAAATAAATAAATGCCACTACTTTTTTATATGCTTTGAAGTTTTTCTAGCTTGTTATACTGAAGGGCAGATATTACATGATATTTACCAACAGCTGTTCCAGAAAGGTAGACACTCAAAAAATGCTTTGGAAATATAAAAAGCAGCGCAAGTAAGATTTGAAAAATTTATGTAATGTTATTCTGTATTTTTAGTGAGCTCTCTGGAATCCAACTGTGGTTGATTGAAAAAAGCTAAGCAGGTTCTTACCTGCCTAGGATTTGAATGGTTGAATGCCAGAAAACCATAAGGCTCTAGCTTGAATGGAAAGTTTATTGAAATTATATATAAAAGTTATAGAAAGCAGAAATGGCAAATGCAAATCGCTTTCTTATTGCAAAAAAAAAAAAAAAAAAGTTCATGAAATCAGGAACAAAGCCTGACTCAGAAGACTATTTGATTGTTATATATGTTTATTAGAAGCTGATTTAAAAACAAAACAAGAACAGAACAAAAAGCCTGTCTTCTATCATTGTCTGGCAGTTTTGGAGAACCTGGTTCTCCTGCTCCTTCTAGACTCCCCATGTCATAATTAAAATATGACATGTTCCTTATTTCTCATCTATCCTAATTTCAGTCTGAGAAAATGAATGCTAAACATGAGCAACAAATGAATATGGCATTTCAAACTTAGCTACATCTTTAGCATTTATTTCTTCACTAGTAACAAATGAAATGAATTAATCCTAGTTTGTCAGATATTTCATTTGTTATGAAACAAATGCACACCCATGTGGAGCCTTTGGTCAGGGAGCCTTACTTTCTGCTTCCAATTCAGTGGAGAAGATATCTACATCTTCTACTTTGACCTGATAAATGCCAGCATCGTCTGGCTGTAGATCATTGATCATAAAATGGTAGTTTTTGCCCTCTTGCTGTAGGCGGTGCCTTAAGTTGTCATCATTGACTCCAAAATTGATCTTCTGGCCATCCTAGAAGATAAGAGAACAAATAAACAGGCAAAGCTACATCCTTGTAAAACAAATCTGACTTCACAAGATTTGAATTATAGTTACTTTAAGGAAAACATAGTAGGCTCTAATTTGTTATTAGCCATATCTGAATTGGTCAAATCTACCAGTAGAGTTTTCCTCCTAAAACAATAACTTGTTTAGGGATGAACAGTAGTCAATTTATATTGCTAAGAAGAACAGAAGACTGCTATAGAAAAGAAATGAATGCATGAGAGTACAAAAGACTCAAGAATCAGATTGCTATTGCCCCCATGAGGACTATTATCCAACCATGTGGAAGGGCTGTGTCGAGCGTCAAGAAGCACTCGACACCATGCACAAGACCACTGATCCATGGATGTTCGTCCTACCTGCTAGCAGAAGGGATGGGACGGGCTGCACGGGTGTTGGTGGTGGGGACAGGCTGGCGATTAGGCGTTATAATGCACGGGCGTTTATGGGGGTTCGCGAGAGGGTGATAGACGCACGGAGACAAGCAGCGTAATTGGACCAAGCCGAAATGAATGACGGTGTTACTGTGCGCGCGTGATGAGAGGCAGGAAGTTGAAAACCTCCGCGCAGCTGCATGTCATTAGAGAAATCCTTATAAAAAGACTCTGTGCGAGGCGTGGGGTAGCCGCGTCTTTGCATTGCTTTGCTTTCCGACTTCCGTACGCGCTGTATGTCACAATAAACCAAGTTGCACAACTCTTCAAGTGGGTTGCTTGTGTTTTCGTGAACACAGACCAGGGGGAAGCCGAGAGGAAGACGCGGCTCCCCTTTTCCATCTAGTCTGGTTCTTCGTGATGGCCGAAGGAGTGACCGAGGATGTATTACCCATTGAGGCACTGCAAGAGGAGGGGGCGCTGGGGGACGCCGCCGGTGCCGACGCACTTGAGATGGATGAACAGCTGGTGGTACGGCCGAAGAGACGAGAGCAGCTGAAAAGCAGCGGAGCTGCGGAGCCGCGGCCAGAGACGGGGCGTGAGGAACGAGAATTGCAGGAGCTGGGAGCGACTGAGGCGCGTTCGCAAGCCCCACCCTATGCGGGCGCCCAATTTCTAGGCTGGAGGGAACGGCAGTGGGTCGAGGAAGAAGAGGGGGAGTGGAGTTACTCCACGGGCCCAGGGGCGTCCACTATGGACGTTTTGCGTGATAGATTTGGAGAAGCCAGCTTTCGCGACGCGTCGTCTTGGCAGCCATGGGCACCCGCGGTGGACTCTGCTGGTTCCTGGTCTAGTGGCGCGGCGGGCGGCAGCTCAGGCAGTAGATTTCGTCTCGCCAGCCCAAAATTCAAAGCGGAGCAACGAGAACAGCGCACACAGCGGGTAAGCGGAGAACGTCAGAGCATGAGCGCCGCTCCAACGGTACGTGGGGACGGTGGGCACGCCTCCACGGAGACTGTAGCGCAACCGCGCAGGGAGCGAGGGGTGACCCATGGCAGAGGCGACCAGCAGAACCAGCCGGGTCCGGGGATTAGACCACCACAGCCACCCCAACTAGACCCTGTGCCGATATGGGGCCATGGGCCATGGACCCCTCGCCAGACACCCTGGGGCTTACCTCCCATACAAGCGGCTTTTGACGGCACTGCAGGAAAGGTGGCGCTCTTCCTCAGCCAAGTAATAAGCCATATGGACCTATATGGTCGGCTTTATCCCTCGCAGTGGTCAATGGTGGTTGCAGTGACGGCGGTGTTAACAGGCGATGCTGCTGATTGGGTCGCTGACCTACACAGCGAACATGCCCGCGAATTAACGGACTTAGGGCTTTTCCTGGAAGCGTTACGGAACCGGTTCGAGGACGAAACCCGAACGCAGGTTATTGAAGGGGAATTGGTCAACCTTAGACAACGAGGTCGTCCGGCGAAGGACTACGTCAATGAATTCCGTAATTTGGCTGGGAAGCTCCGTTCCTGGCCAGAACGCCTTCTGATTCATCAATTCCAGGCGGGGCTTGATAGAGACATCAGACAGGCCTGTGTCTACCGGGGTCTGGGCCCCTGCCTCTCTGAGTGGTATAAGGCGGCTGTTAGTTTGGATGTCGGGTTACGGGAGTTTAAACCTCGCACCGTAAACCCACCTCTACGACGAGGACCGGTGGGCCGGTCCAGTGATAGGACCGTTGCTCGCCCAGCCCCTTTCTTTGGATCCGCTAGTGGTGAGGTGGCTAGACGGCCGTTCCGTTGCTTCAGGTGCAATCAGGAGGGGCATCGGGCAGCGGAATGTCCAGTGCCGCCACTTCGGATGTCTACTCCACGGCCACCACCGGCTACCACCCCACAGGACCGGCCTGCACGGACATTAGAACGATCCAGAGCGGTTACACAAACACCCTTGGCAGAGACAACACCTCGTTCCATCACGGGTGGTCCACCGGGAACAGCCCGTGTGCCCGAGGCTGCAGAGGAGACTGACACCGAGGAGGACATCCATGATCCTATGGTGAGTGATCCCATTCGTCCGTTCCTGATTCCAGTAACCCTTAGGCACCCCGCAACCAACCGGGAGTGCGATCAAGACGCATTGGTGGACTCCGGATGCACCCGTTGCCTTATCCGGCGGTCCATAGCAGAGGCTTTAGGCCTCCGGATACTAACGTTACGTGACCCTATAAGATTTGAACAGGTGGATGGTACTACTTTGGGGGGTGTACCTGCCAATAGCGTAACAGAACCTGTAGTGTTAAAAATAGGGGCCCATCAAGAACGCATCCGGTTCATTGTAATAACACAGATGATAGAACCAATCATTCTAGGTCTTGCCTGGCTGGATAAGTGGCAGCCCCACATCTGGTGGGAGGGGGGTTTCCGTAAATTAAGGCTTCCGATCACAGGGGAACCTTGTGTTACACTCCAGTATGGGGCAGCGCCCCAACAGAAGTACCCTTCTGTGTATTCCGATCTTGCTCGGGTGTTTAGCGAGGATGAATGTGACGTATTGCCACCACACCGAGATACCGACTGTGGTATCGAAATCATCCCCGGAGCTCGATTACTGAAACCCCGAATGTACTCGATGACGCCAAAAGAGTTAGAGGAATTACGCGCATATATAGACAAAAACCTGGCGAGAGGTTTTATCCGCCCTAGTAGGTCACACCTAGCCGCACCGGTGCTGTTCCGTGAAAAGAAGGACGGGGGGTTTCGGATTAGCGATACGGGAATTCAAATGGATCCGAAAAAAGTAGAAGCGGTGATGGAATGGCAAGCCCCACGGACACGTAAGCAGTTACAGAGCTTTTTGGGCTTTGCGAACTTTTACCGACAGTTTATCCCATCTTTCGCGAAGATAGCATTGCCTTTAACCGAGCTCTTACGAACGAAAGGTATAGTAGCACCCGGAGTAAAACCCAGGCCGGGACATGCGCTGCAATGGTCACCCGCGTGCCAACAAGCATTCGAAAGTCTCAAACGTCTCTTTGCTAAGGAACCGGTACTTAAACATCCAGACACATCACTACCATTCATCGTGCAGGCAGATGCAAGCGACGTGGCCGTTGGAGCTGTGCTACTACAAAAAGATCCAAACGGTGACCTACGGCCCTGTGCATATACCTCACGTAAGTTCACGACAACAGAGAGGAATTGGGCCATATGGGAGAAAGAGGCCTACGCTGTAAAGCGGGCCTTACAGACATGGCGGCATCTACTGGAAGGAAGTACGAAGCCTTTTGAGGTCTGGACAGACCACAAAAATCTGGAAGCACTTCAGACCCCTCGGAAATTGTCCCCAAAACAAATCAGATGGGCACAATATTTTCAACGCTTCCGGTTCTCTCTCGTCTATAAACCAGCAGGTAAGATGTTTTTGGCTGACGCCTTGTCACGGATGCCTCAATACAGAAGCAGAAAAGACGAGGTTTTACAGGCTATGATTCCACCCATAAAGGTGTATACGTTAGGAACTCGCCAACCCACTGACTGGTTGGCGACACTACGAAAAGAGCTGCTAACGGACAAGTGGGTACAAGAACACCACTCTTCTGTCACCCACCGAAACGGCTTGATATGGTGGGGGGGCAGATTGTATATTCCCGTTTCCTTAAGGCATCGGGTGTTAACTCACTGCCATGATAATAAAACCGCAGGACATTTCGGGTTCTTAAAAACATTACATCTCATCCGGAGACAATTCTGGTGGCCCAAAATGAGGAAAGACATTGACCAATACGTCCGCGGGTGTCACATATGTGCCACCTCCAAACCACGTCCTGGAAAACCGTTAGGGCTGCTACAGACCGTGGCAGAGCCAAGCAGACCGTGGGATGAAATCGCCATGGATTTCATCGTAGAACTCCCTAACAGTAGGGGATATACAGTCATTTGGACTGTAATCGACCTTTTTTCGAAACAGGCACACTTCATCCCTTGTAAAGGATTACCATCCGCGAAACGACTAGTCCGGATGTTTCTCCAACATATCTATCGAATACACGGTGCACCCAAACGAATCATCTCAGATAGAGGGGTGCAATTCACTGCCAGGTTCTGGAGAAGTTTCCTTCAGGATATCGGAACAACACAAGGCCTGAGTTCAGCGTATCACCCCAGCACCAATGGAGCAGCCGAACGAGCGAATGCCATGGTGGAACGCTACCTACGTTCCTACGTATCATACCAACAGAGAGACTGGGTAGACTACTTGCTGTTCGCTGAAACGGCCTATAACAATTCCGTGCATAGAAGCACCGGATGTACTCCTTTCCACGTTGTTATGGGACGGGATTTCCCAGCTATTCCTGACCTAGACCTCCCCACTCCACCATCCTTGACTCCCCAGGAGTGGGCGGCAGGCATACGGAAGACATGGCCTCAAATAAAGCAAGCGCTATCCAAAGCAGCTGAGGAATACAAAGAGCAGGCCGACAAAAAACGGACCACGTGTCCTTCTTTCCAGGTCGGGGATTTAGTGTATGTATCCACTAAATATATACGGTTACGGTTACCCAGCCGGAAGCTAGGTCCCAAATACATAGGCCCATTCCCCATCGTAAAAATCATTAACCCAGTAACGTTCATGTTAAAACTCCCCTCTCTGCTTGGAAAAATTCATCCTGTTTTCCACTCAAGTCTATTGAAGCCGATTACCATACCCCCTAAGGCAACACAAACGCCCCCAGGCCCAGTAACAGGGACTCACTATGAAATCAAAGATATCCTTGACACGAAAGTACGAAGAGGCCACCTATATTATTTGGTTCGATGGAAAGGATATCCTGATACCGACGCCTCATGGGTTCACAAAAAGGACGTAGATGCCCCGCGGTTGGTGGGGAAGTTTCATAAGGAAAATCCCCACAAACCGAAACCACTATAAGAACACTAACCACTATTTCTTTTTCGTTCTCCTTTAGGCGGACACCTGGTAGGGGGAGCCGCCTGTCGAGCGTCAAGAAGCACTCGACACCATGCACAAGACCACTGATCCATGGATGTTCGTCCTACCTGCTAGCAGAAGGGATGGGACGGGCTGCACGGGTGTTGGTGGTGGGGACAGGCTGGCGATTAGGCGTTATAATGCACGGGCGTTTATGGGGGTTCGCGAGAGGGTGATAGACGCACGGAGACAAGCAGCGTAATTGGACCAAGCCGAAATGAATGACGGTGTTACTGTGCGCGCGTGATGAGAGGCAGGAAGTTGAAAACCTCCGCGCAGCTGCATGTCATTAGAGAAATCCTTATAAAAAGACTCTGTGCGAGGCGTGGGGTAGCCGCGTCTTTGCATTGCTTTGCTTTCCGACTTCCGTACGCGCTGTATGTCACAATAAACCAAGTTGCACAACTCTTCAAGTGGGTTGCTTGTGTTTTCGTGAACACAGACCAGGGGGAAGCCGAGAGGCTGCTGTTCTGCTGAATTGTATTCTTTTTGTAACATCTAACCTGGATTTGTTTTACTTTCCTGTTTCTCTTCTTTCTTCTTTCCTCTGTTCATTTATCTCTTTTATTATCACCTCCATTCGGTCTTTTTAAAACTGTTCTCCTAATATTTGTGTTTTATATACTACCATAAAGGAGGTCTATATATGAAACAATACTGGCTTGTATCTTAATTCTGAGATAAAATTGCTATTGTCAAATGAAGTATTAATCTGCTTGTTCCCATAGCTGTTTAGCTCCAGTTTAGTCATGGCATTCTCTCATAAAGTTCATGTGTCAAGTGGGCCAAATCACTATCCTTCCTTACTTTGTAGAGGCAAATTCTGCTCTCTGGGTTTTTCAGTTCCATCTCTAGATCAAATGTAGCATTTCTTTGCTCTTTATTGACTTTTAGATGCTTCAGATTTGCAATACTGTACACATACTGTAAGAACAAGAGAGAGGTAAATCATTTAAGATATATAACATTTTATATACAATATTCACACTAGCAAAATAGAACAAATTCATTGTTGTCAAAGGAACACAATTTTTGCTCCATTTGAAGATGTTAAGACAATTATTTCTCAGTGGAATATACCATGCAAATAGACTCAAGACTTGCGACAGGATCCCTTTTAATGATTAGTGGTTACTTTGGCCTTAAAATGCAATGAAAGTTTGAATTCTGTTGATATTCTAATTAACATGTCAATGACAACTTATTGAATATTTATCTAATCAAATCACAAGATATGAAGCAAGATGGTCTTACTTGAGCCTGTTTATCCTCTCTTGCCTTCTTCATTTCCTGAAGTTTTCTCAGCATCCCACGGAAATCAACAACTCCATATTTTAAGCAAATCTTCTCATAATCTTTCTTCTCTGCATTTATTAATATTTGTGCAATCTGTTCCATATCCATTTTTTTCTTTGGAACAGCTGAAGGTGTTCTACAGGTTAATTCCCAAAAGATAAACCCAGAGTGTACATGAATTGCAAGAGACCTAAAATTTGTCATGTAATTGTGGAAGAAGCATATGAGGGAAAAGTTTGGAGGGCTACTTTTTATTATTACTTTTCTTTGGAAATCCATTAGAGAAATTTCATATACTTTGCAAAAATTTATATTGTTTGGTTTATAATAGCAGTCATATAGAAGACATATTAATTACAATTTATTGTTAGAAACAAAGCTAACTCAGTACTGAAAACCTAACTTGGGGAGGTGATGAGTTTTCTATTGGTATTGTCAATAAAGAAAACTTCATCAAAGCAAATTTAACATCTATCCTTACACAGTTTAAATAGAAAAATAAATTTAGGTGCTCTTGCAAGTATCTTTTGTGAGACAGAATCATCTGACACAAAGAAAGGCAACATTTAAGAAGAAAAAGTTAACTGTAAATAATTGTTGATTATGTCTAATTGTTGATAGATTGATTATATAGAAGATATATTACTGAAGAATCCTTTATTGAAGACAGATTTTTATTACTAGCAGAAGCAAAACAACAACAAAACAACAATTTAGTTTACTGGAATCCGAACTTCTGTGTGCCATTGTTGTACTATTTTTGCTAGTACAGAACAAAAAGAAAATAAAGCTATTTAACATAAGCCATTGTTGGAAAGCTCACCGTTTCTTTAATGTTTTTCTGAAGTCCTGAATCTCTTTCTTTAGATCTATAAAAGATTTTAAACTAGCATGAAAATTGAGCTTACATCACAAGAAATGTACAAGCTTTAAAAATGATTTAGAAGAAGTGCTTTGTATCTCCATGTGAACCTAAAGCAGTATTTTTAAAACTTGGCAAATTTAAGATGTGTGAACTTCAACTCTCAGAATTTCCCAGCTAGCATATTCAACTTCTGGGAGTTGAAGTCCACACATCTTAAAGCTGCCAAACTGGTCTAAAATCAATAGCAGCTTCTTAAAGAGTTATATTATTATTCTTTTAAAGCAGCAGCATTTTTTCATGAAAAATGCTCTCATGAAAATCTGCAAAAAGTCAGATTCCTTTAATGAACAGCAGAGATGTGCTGCTTGCATGAAGTAAAAAAAAAAAAAGAAGTACTTGTTCCAAATCATATTTAAAGAGTACATAACAGTTCATAATTTAAAACTTACTAAAACTTTAAAGTGATTCAAAATTGCCAAGCAGTCACTAAAGACTTGGGATTGGCCTTCTAGATTACCACTATTATGATTTTTTAAAATAACATTTATGGCAACTCACCTGCCTGTTGTGTCACAGGAAGCAGTGTTTTCTTCTTGAAGTCTACTGATCCATTTTGATAAGCGATAAAAGAAAAGGAAAAGATAGTGAAACAGAATGAAAATCCCTAATTAACAATACCATGGTAAGAATACTCACAACATAATCAGACCATGCAGAATTTAGAGTGATTATAGTTAGCACTTATACAGTCATCAGTGAGACAGATGTACATGACTTGTATTAAAACATCTGAACATTTATGGAAACAGCTTTTTTAGACAACTTACAAGGAGGTTAAATGGTGACTTTAGTTTATGAATAGGCGACATGTAATGCTATGCAATGTAAAAAAGGAGCAGGCTTTGGTCATAAGATCATGACCACATCTTTGAGGTTTGTTTGTTTGTTTGTTTGTTTTTGACATATACACACATGCATACAGTTGCTGCCCCTGATTTCAGCCCCAAAATTGATAGATTGCTCAAGCAGGTTGCCGCATGCTAAAATGATTTAATTACCCTCTATAATTTTGAGACCAGCAGTACAGGCCGCTTCCCCATACTCATTCACAGCAATACAACGATACAAATCAGCATCATCTGAAGTAATTTTGTTTATCTTCAAAGGGAAAATAAAATGAAATCATGGCAATGAATAAAATTATAATTAATAAAGTTAATTATAAAATTCAATTTATATCTGTCTATCTGTCCGTCTGTCCATCCGTCCATCCATCCTTAAAAATTAAATGCTAAACCTTACCTGAAAGATAAATTCATTTGTGGCAGGATTAAAAGATATTTGGTATTTCTGAGAATCATCCATTTCCCTATTACTGCACTTCCATAAAACCTTTGGCTTTGGTTCACCTTTGACCACAGCTCTGAAAATGGCATTTTTACCTGACAAAGAAGAAACAAAAAACATGTAAGCTGCTTTTCAATGGGAAGTAGAAATCTAAAATTAAAAAAAATACATATTCCCAATGGAACATTGGTCTTGAGTTCTAAAAGTCCATTGTGCACATTAAAAATAAATCATTTTTTTAGAGAGCAGAATGGCAAAAAAGCATAGCAAAGGGCATAGCTTAAGGGCAACAACCAACCTTGTTTCATTTCTAGCATTTAATATCCCTATGCTTTAAATCAGGTATCAGGAACAAACCAAAGCAATTAGCATTTGCCAGGAGTTTTTACACTGATTACAATAAATTGGTTAAAAAGATTGCTATTCAGTTAGAAACTTAAGAATGCAGGTAACAAATCCTTAAGAAATCTCACCTTCCTGTAATGTTACAGTGCTTGGTTTCCGCTCAAAGTCAGGTGGGCTGTACCCTTTAGGAATATCTTCTACAAACTGTGTAATGGCCACCCCAGGGAGGGCAGATTTATTCAAAGATTTAACTGAGAAGTAATAAAGATCAAAGTCAAAAATCAAAAGTTGATTGCAAGTCAACTATCCAGATATCTATTTCTACAAGATTGCAAAATGGCTAGGCATTAAGGAAATAGCATACATAAATTATATATTGTACTGTATTTTTAAAAATTTCTATACAAAACTAATTAGACCATTCTAATGCAATATGGATATGAAGTCTGCATTAATATTTATTTATTTATTTATTTATTTATTTATTTATTTATTTATTTATTTATTTATTATATTCCATCTTTATTATTTTTACAAATTACTCAAGGTAGCAAACATATCCAACCCACCTACCTCCTCCTATTTTCCCTACAACAACAACTCTGTGAGGTGTGTTGGGCTGAAAGGGAGTGATCCAGCTGTCTTTCATGGCTAAGGCAGGACTTAAACTCATGATCTCCTGATTTTGTCTTAACCAGCAGACCAACTGAATCTCCCAATATGTATTGTTGCAGTAATTGATGTAGAATCCCAGATTGTAATTGAAAATATGACATTTCTCTAAATTTTCAGCTTCAGTTCTCGGCTGTCTTTCCCTCTCCTTTCCATTTCTACCATTAGAACTCAACATTTTCTGAGTCTAAGCCCACACAAAGCTTTTCTTGGAGCTTAATCAGATGTTTACCTCTACACAGATAGCGTTCTCAATTATCAGAACTCCAGAACTGTGACATTATATTGGGAATATTTATAAAACCCCATTTTACTTCTGAACTACCAAAAGGATATCGAAAGTAAGATTAATAAATTAGTAAGAAAGAAGTAAGAAAATAAGAAATAAATTAGACCTATTTTTGTCATATTGTGTACAATTTAAATGATTTATGATTATATATTTAATTTCAACAGTTCAGGGGACTTATTTTTAGAAATGCTCTGTTCGGTAAATCACATATTTCTCAGCGTGTGAATTCCAACCATTTACTTCAAATTGAATGAGACTGGATAAAAATATTAAATATGTACGTCCAAGCCATTGAAATAATGTTGAGTGAATAAATCCTTTCCTGGAAGAACTAATTGTCTAAGCTTCTAGTGAAGACCTTACCTCCTCTCCAACTTGCCATTGTTTTCTGTTGACAACTGGAATTCAGCAGTTTGGTGAAATCTACCTGCAAATCAATGCCTCGTTGTTATTAGTGGAAATATCTAACTATCAACATTTGGAAGAAACTGTTTTAAAAGATATCCTGAGATAGAAGAGAGAGAGGGAGGGAGGGAGAGGGGGGGGAGGGAGAGGGGGGGAGGGAGAGAGGGAGAGAGAGAGAGAATGAATCATATTGCATAAGCCAAAAATGCTTATAACATCCTATCTAAAATTGGACATTTTTCAGAGCTTAAGCTTTTAAACTTCTTAGCAGTACTGTGCTGGTTGAGAATTTTAATTATCAAAGTTCACACATCTGGAAATTCCTCAGCTTACAAAATTCAAAAACTCTAAAGATACAGTCCTGAATGTACTAGAAATAAATTCCACTCATACCACTCGTCACTTAATTTTGAGAGCAATTGCTTTAGGATGTTCAATTCTTTTCATATGTTGTTTTAAATCCAGTCTGCGCTTCTTTGAGGGGGAGTTAATGTTATTGATATTATAGTTCAGTGGTGGGTTCCTCCTGGTTCAGCCCGGTTCATTCGAACCGGTAGCGGTGACAATATGACGTCACCAAACCAATTCTCTTTGTCTGGGAGCTAGGCCCTCCCACCCGCCCCCGTGTTATTCCTACATTATATTTCTTCTTTTTTAGCCCAGCTGATAGGTGCGGCAGAGTGGATTGCTGCACCTCAGCTGGGCAAATTCCTAACCCACCTCTGCGGAGCGCAAGGTTGACACGCATGCAAGCAAAGTGAACATGTGCGCGGTGATCACGTGCAAAGCTCATGCACGAAGAAAACCGGTAGTAAAGCCAGTTGGAACCCACCACTGATATGGTTCCCTGTGCACTGAGATAGGCATTTGGATTTGCAGAAATGCTGCTCATAAATGGAGAAGCTGTTTTCATGCTACCTCGTGGATTTCATCTTTAGCATATTTTAATGAGCCAGAAAGCTTAGTTTTTAATATCTGTGATTTTGGATAGATTTGTACTGAAATGAGAAAAGAATTGAGAATATGTAGCAAATAAAGACACTAGGTGGTGCTAGAGACAGTTCAAAATCAGTAACCATATTTGTTTGCTTACAAATATCAGCATTTTAGAGACAAAAATGTATTAAAGTACAAAGTTCTGTGGCGTATATAGATAGTTAAAACTATGGAGTGTTTCCTAAGCTGGTTAATGAATACAAATATACTAGTGAAAAAGGAAGCAGTGACGTCAAGGAGAAAAAAAACTGTGAAGCTGTCATCCCTAAATAATTTATGAACAAAGAAGATACAGACCTTTTGGAAAAAAACAGTTCTTACATCCCTTTGGGAACAAGTTTTGTCTGTTAAATCCTTGTCTCTGCTTTTTTTTCTTTAACCAGTTATTAAAGGAACCTGTTTTAACTTTTCTTATGCTTTTCAGGATCCTTTGATGAAAGGCTGTAGCTTTTGAAAGCTGTTTCTATTGGATCACCCATCCATGTGCTGAAATTCTGAAAGCAATATTGCAGGTATTTGTTCTGTAACTGTCCTCAAGTGAACATCCTGAATCTCATCTGGGGCACAACTTGAAATCTCTGTTATCATCCCTTCAATAACAAATGCACATATACACATATATCTGGAACTAGCTCCTTAGTCATTCCAAAAAAGAGGGGTGGGGGAAATAACCTGACAAAAGAGTATATGGAGTGCAGTTGTAAGCCAAATTTATTTTTTGACCTAGATCCAGCTTTTATTTCCTCTGAGCTCAGTCTATTTCTGCTGTGATCCTACCTGCTTAAAGCAGTTGTGAATTTCAGCCTATTTTTTTTTTCATATGACCAAGCACATGTTGCCAGGGTTAATATAAATGGATCCGGGAAAACAACTGCCACCGAATAGTCTTGTTGCCTTTCAGTCATGTCAGGATTAACTTTGCAGTGCTCTTTGGGAGAGGCCGGATGCTCTACATTCTCTACTTTTTCCTAACACCAACTCTGAGACTTTGGGAATCATGTTGTGATCAAGATATCAAGGATATTTCTAGATTAATCAAGCAGTGCAGAATTAAACCAGTACCTGGTTTATGATCTAAGCTAATCATATGGTTTATGATTCAAGCTATGTGTCATTTCATCGTGCCTTCAAGGGCGTTGATCAACCAACTTGTACAATGGGTCATGATCTATGCTTGATAGCATATTCTTATAAATGACAGCCAATTGATATTTTAGCATAAATTTGCAGGATGGATGCTATAACTGGATGTTTAACAGTTTCAGGGTCTCCAAAGCCATTCTACAAATTCTAAATACATATTTGTACCATGGCGATTAGCATACAGTAAACACAATGGCAGCTGAATGGATTCTAATATGCAGAATTTAGAAATGTCTATGGGCAGGTGGACAATCTCCTGAAGTTTATGCAATGTTGAGGGAATATTGAGATTAAAGCTGAGTCATACAACTATTCTGTATCTCTTCTCTCCTGGAGTAGCAATTATTGTACATTGCAAGCTGTAACTCTTTGTTCTGTAGATGTCTATCCAGTATTTTGAGGATCATCCATCAAGTATTTGTATTTTGGTCACCATGATACAAAATAGATGTTGAGACTCTAGAAAGGGTACAGAGATGATCATGGGACTGGAAGCTAAAACATATGATGAGCAATTGCAGGAACTGGGTATGTCTCGTCTAAAAGAACTAGGGTGACATGAAAGCAGACTTCCAATACAATATTTGAGGGGCTGCCACAGAGAGAAGTTGTGGGTGCAACATTTTTAAGAAGAGGTTTTAAGATGAAATTGGACAGACATTTGGAATGGGGTAGGGTCCCTTGTTTGAGAGGGAGTTGAACTAGAAGATCTCCAAAGTCCCTTCCAATTCTATTATTCTGTTAAGTGAGCAGATGTTGTTGCACTGTTAATGGGTTGCCTAGACCACTCCAACACAAATATTCTAGCATACAACTAGGCAGCTTTAGAAGACATGCTAAAATTAACAAATTCAACACTCTGCATCAAGGACTAGGGGTGACATGATAGCAGCGTTCCAATATCTCAGGGGCTGGCACAAACGGCAGGGCAAGAAGCAATGGGTGGAAACTAATCAAGGAGAGAAGCAATCTAGAACTAAGGAGAAATTTCCTGACAGTTAGAACAATTAATCAGTGGAACAACTTGCCTCCAGAAGTTGTAAATGCTCCAACACTGGAAGTTTTTAAGAAGAGATTGGATAACCATTTGTCTGAAATGGTATAGGGTTTCCTGCCTAAGAAGGGGATTGGACTAGAAGACCTCCAAGGTCCCTTCCAATTCTGTTATTCTATTCTATTTTCTATTCTATTCTATTCTATTCTATTCTATTCTATTCTATTCTATTCTATTCTATTCTATTCTATTCTATTCTATTCTGTGCTTTTAGTTTAAGAAGTGTGATCACTTCCTTGGCAGCAGCTCCAAATCACTGCAAGATAAATGTTACCTCATTCTTATGAAACTCTTTATAGGATTTGAGAACTATTTCCAGAATTATTTCAAATGATATCTTTTGATACACTATCAAAACGGAGTCATTTATTTGAAAATGTAAGGATTGAATATGTCAGAGAAATACTTATATCTTCTTTTGAAAAAAGATTTAATACAGCAGCCATGTAATACATAATCATTATCTCAGTATTCATTTGTCTTTCAAAGGTCTGATAAGGTGTCATAGATTCAAGATGCACTGGTGAGAAAAATAAGATACTGCATCTAGGCAGGAAAAACCAAATGAACAGATGTAGAATAGGTTGTACCCGACTCAACTGTAGTGACTACAAGAGGGATCTAGGTGTCCTAAATGACTACTACTTAAGCATAAGCCAGCAGTGTGCTGCAGATGCTTTTTAAAAAAGCAGTTCTAGGCTACATCAAGACTTATTCTCCAAGCCTTCTGAGGATAGGACAAGAAGCACTGGGTGGAAGCCCACTAAAGAGTGATCCAATCTGGAACTAATGAGAAACTTCCTGACAGTGAGAACAATTAATCAATGGAACTGCTTGCCTCCTGAAATTGTAGGTGCCATCGCTGGAGATTTTCATGAAAGTATTAGACAACCATTTGTATGGGACGTTGTAAGTTCTCTTGCCATGGGCAGGGGGTTGGACTAGAAGACCTCTTTGGTCTCTTCCAGCCCTAGATACTATGTGATTAAACAGTTATTTGGTCAAACCATGGCTGTTACTTGATTAAATAATGTGTGTGTGTATGTGTATGTATGTGCACATGCACATCTGTAATTTATTGTCCATCTTTATATAGTAGTAATTGGTATGAAGAGAAGGACCAGTGGAGACATGATAGCAGTGTTCCAATATTTGAGGAGAGGGTCAAGCTGTTTTCCAAAGCACCTGAAGGCCAGACAAGGAATAATGGATGGAAACTGACCAATGAGAGATTCAACCTAGAAATGAGGAGGAACTGACAGTGAGAACAATCAACCAATGGAACAGCTTGCCTTTGGAAGTTGTGGGAGCTTCATCACTTGAGACTTTCAAGAAAAGATTGGACTGCCATTTGTCAGAAATGGTATAGGATCTCCTGTTTGAGCAGGAGGGGGGCTGGACTAGATGACCTATAAAGTCCCTTCCAACTCTGTTAATTTGTTAATACTATACACATGACTCAATCTTGTTCAGATATCCAGGGACAGGAATTAATTATGAATACAATTTTGCTAATGTGAGTTTGTCCCAATTCTAGTTTTATAGTGAAGAATGGGATTATCTTTGAAATATGTAGATCTGCATTTCATTCTATGTCCACAGGCTGAAATGCTAAATATTGGTGTATTCTGTATGCATTCAGCAAAACGTGTGTTACGTGTGTTAATCTTGGCATGTAGCTTTTAATAACTGTGAAAATGCTCTTGACATTGATTATGAAGTATTCAGCACACTTCGAAAAACAGGTGGCCAACTTGCAACTTCTAGACCAGAGGCAAGAGATATTTATTTAAAGAGTTTGAAAAGTTTAGCATGCCTTTTCTGCTGTAAGTCTTTTCTCCCAGCAACCAATGTTGACATTCCAATATCCCTGTGTAGCTTAAGTAGTTTCTGTATTTGTCTGCCTGCTGGTCAACTTGCAGCAGGGATTAAAATCTAACTTCACAAATATAGAAAGCAATATAGGCAGCTTCCAGATTTTAAATTAGCTTCTTCCTTTCCCTCAGTTAAATTTGATTTAAAGGACTGGTCAGCATTGTTTGTTAACCTAATGCATAATTTAAAAGAAATAAAGCATTGCTTTTAAACCTGACATTTAAACTTCTGCTTTTAAACATCTTGTTTGTCCCTGAGGTTTCTTTGATGCCTCTGAAAGGCCCTTGCAAGAACAAGTGAAAACATTAGGCAAAAAATGTTTGAAAGTACTCTGAAAATTAGCCTAGGTTGATTTTCACTTAATTGTCAGCTAAATTGTTCCAGGTAGCCTTATATGGTTGACACTCCTAATGAGATGGCTTCTTGCTCCAGGTAAAATTAACACTGCATATTCCAAATGTTTTGTGTGTAATATGTCTGGCATATATGTTAGCAAAATAATAATACAAGCAAACTTAAAAATATATAAATATGGATAAAATCACTGTTTTCCCCATTTGGGAAGAAGGGATGGTCTTGTCAATTCTGTTACTCTTTTAGACTTCATATCAATTCACAAATCCTTGCATTCACTAGAATTTATGAGCAAATGACTTAATATACTGTAAAATGCAGTCACTGTGATTCTTAAACTCAACATTAACAAAAGTTCTCATGTCCCTCTTTAAATAAATCTTTATCATATTAGAGAAACCTACACTTAAAAACCAAGTGTAGGTTTCTCTAATATCCAATTATATTTACATTTACATTTTGAATGTAACTACTTTTCATTGGTGAGTTGTGTCATGGAATCCAAATATTATTTCCAATTCATTTTCAATCACTCCACTGACCAGTTGTATAAGTCTAACTACAAAAAGCCAATTTTGAGAAGGGCAACAAAATATCAGAAGAATCCAGAGCAGGGATTCTATGTGCTGCTGTTTTGGTGCTTTGTACTCCCACTTCCCCAAACCACTTTTAATTGGCAAAGGAGGGATAAGGGATCATCAATGTGAATTCATATAGAGTTCAAATAATACCGATACTAACCAGAAAGCAACTCTTCCCCTATCCCTTTCAATTTATATGCCCCATGCAACTTCAGAAGCTTTAAAAGGACAGTTTTGAAATCCATACGGTTTTCTGTTATTGAAGAGTAACAATTTTATTCAATCATTTAAATCAACAACTAAATTCCACTGTCATGCAAGGGCAATCTGTAAAAAGTCAGGAGCTTCCAAGATTTGTGACTCACCTTGTTACTCTTCCCTTTGCCTTGCAAGCATCTCCCTCTTTGCTGCTATTTGGTAGCTTCTCTGTTGCAGCCAAGGCTGTGCAAATGAAGATCTAAGAACTAAATCAGTAGAAGCCTTTTGACTCCCCTCCTCTTGTCCTCTCTCTCTCTTGTCCTCTCTCTTTCATAGGTCAAAACTTGTCAGAGTCGTTCCCCCTGTTTTTTGCTGGAAACAACATCTGTCTTCTGGGCATTATTATTTCAAGCCATGTCAGAAAATGCTGAACAAATTCAAACTGAACTTAATTTTTGAGATTTCATAAATCCACCTGGCAAATCTGCAAATCTGATTTTTTTTTTCCTTGCAAAAAAGTTTTTTCCCCCAGAGCTTTCCTCTTGGAAAAGTTTAAAACTATTTCTTTGTAAAAGCACACTGCTGCTTGCACAGAAAGGAGACTTTTCAAATCTCGGAGCATATTGCAATCAGCAACATTAAATTTCCAAAGATCAGAAGACACACTTGTTATGAACAGAATAATTAATATTGTTCTTTATTACATATTTTCTTAACCTTTTAATAACTGAGATTTTAAAAGGTTTATTTTATGAATGAGAGACTATAAAGGAAATGTACCAATAGCAAGTTTTAAAAGTTTGCATATTCCATTTTGATTTGAGGATGAAATTTGACTGCTCAAAGAAGAACGTTGATGAGCACTAGATGCTCCATTGGCTTCTGGGTCTTTTTCTGCATTTCAGCAGGTGCACACAAACACAGCACAGGAGCCAGGTCAGCAGAATTCATTGGTAGATAAAGTAGTCCTCGATTTACAATCACTTGTTTAGTGATCATTTGATGCTAATGTCATTGTAAGAAGTGATTTACAACCATTGTTGCAGCCCCACAATCATGTGATCGAAATCCAAGCATTTGGAAACAGGCATATTTTTAACATTTCAGAGAAGTCCAGGAAGACAGCTTTTCACACAATTTGGTACAACTTCATCAACAAGATCCAGTGTGTCCACATTTTGTGACTTTTCATCACTCAGCTGTAAAGTTTTCTTGTGGGCAAGCTGTATGTTAGAGAAACATGAACATTTCAATGAATAGTCTGGATAATTTTGTCTTGTCTTGTTCATTCTTTGTCTTGTTCATTCTGCGCTTTGGTGGCGCAACAGACTAAAGCACTATTAAGTAACACCAGCTGCCTGCAATTATTGCAAGTTCAAATCTCACCAGGCTCAAGGTTGACTCAGCCTTCCATCCTTTCGAGGTAGGTAAAATGAGGACCCGGTTTGTGGGGGCAATAAACTTTGTATAAAAAATAACACCGCTTTGGGGGGGGGGCAAAAGCCCTATTAAGCAGGTATATACAAAAGTATGAAGGCTATTGCTTAACGCACTGTAAGCCGCCCTGAGTCTTTGGAAAAAGGGCGGCATATAAATCGAACCAATAAATAAATAAATAAATATTTCTGTGACAAATTCTGTATTTCTATGATAAATTGAACCCTACTTAATAAGCAAAAATGTACTTGAAATTATATTATAAATATAATGTATTCTATATTTTATAGGCTATCCATATCAAAGATGTGCTGAAATTGTAGAAACGCTGATAGAAATAAATCAACAGTAGTATTGACAATCTTTCCCCCAGATGGAAACCAGTAAAGGAACATGCACAAAAATATTGATACTTGGCTTCAAATGAAATATTGTGTGTGAATTCAAGAGCAATTAAAAAAAATTAAATAGCACATTTCTACAAATTTACTGATTCCCTCTTGTGGGTATCACAGCCTTTGAAAGAGTGATGTATGGTACTAAGCAAATAGCATACAGTGTGAGCAAGGGACAGGATGCCCTGTAAAATTAGTTGTGATAGTACTTTCATCAAATTAAGATGAAGACTGAAAACTAAATCTAGTTAGATATGAAGCAAGATGAGTGTGTGTACAAAAATGGGGGGGGGATGATTAAAATATGAGAAATTGGAGTTACAAAAATTTAAAGAAGACACAAGAAATAGATTTTGAGACAAATCTTTAAAAAATGAATAAAAGTGAGTATGGAAAAATCTATTCCTAGGTTTCCCTTCCTACACTCAATGAAAAATTCATATGTACTGAAAACATTTGGGGGCAGAGTTGCTTCTACCACTAGTTTTTGGGAAGAATTTAAGTATTTTATATAAATATTTATTTATATAAAACATAAGACACTATTAGCATTCTTATTAATGGTGACTAGATTAGTAATAGCAAAATACTGGAAATATCTAAAAAGGACACTGGAGAAAAATGATATGACACACTTCTTTGATGGAAAAATTAATGTATAATTTCTGCTTAGTTGAAGAAAATAGATTTTTTTCTGTGATATGATTTTTTTTTCAAGCACTCTAGTATTGAAAACAACAATCAACCACCAAGATGATCTTATAAGAATAAGGAAGCTGTAAATGTTACGTGAATATATTGTATTGTATGCTGATATTAAAAATGTCATTGTTTTGCAAGGTGTTAAAAATGTTATGATTTGAATTTGTGAGGTGCATAAAATAACAGAAACCAAACGCACACACATGTATGATTGAAGCAAAAAAATCAGTCGAGAATTTATGAATGTTACTGTCCCAGAAATTCTTCTGCACATGATTCAAGGTTCCTTTACAAAAGATTTCATGTATCCATAAAAGAAAGCTTTGTGCCTTCGCCTTCTTTCAATTCCCCAGTCAAGCAAGCCTTTATAGCTGCTTCACTGTCCAGTTTGCAGATCAGAACAGGAATGGATCCATGACTTGAAGAAACTATATTTATGGCAGTTTGTAGTTTCAAGGACATTCCTCCAGTAGAGTCATGTGGTAGTGCAGATGTGAACACAGTTGGCTCCATAGTTCTTTCAGGACCAATAACAATGGAATCCACCAGCCTAGCACCTATTCCAAAACAAACAAAGTATTTGGAATGCAACATAAAAAAGCCAATCCTAAAATATAAGAGCACCCTGGCATGGAAACAACTACTGTATTTTTCGGAGTATAAGACACACCTTAGTTTTTGGGGAGGAAAGTAGGGGAAAAAAAATCTGCCTACCAGGTATTCATCTGGCTAGCATCCTTAGCCTGGTCAGCTTCAGCACATTAGTTTGCTCGCTGTTTTGAGGTTGGGGCTGGTTGGGGCTAAAAAACAGCTTCTAAAGCAGAGCTGATTGTCTTGAGGGAGCAGCAATTAGAAAAGCAGGCAAAGCACAGAAGATTGTTTCACTTGCGTTGGGGCTGAAAACAGCTTCAAAAGCAAACCTGATTGTCAGCGGGAGCTCCAGTGACTAAAGCAGGTGAAGCACGGAAGCAGTAAAAGAAGGCAGCAGCTGTTCCGGGTAGCCATTTTGGGCACCACACGTCATGTTTTCGGCCTCCAAATGCATTGCGTTTTCAGGTGGCAATTGGCGGCAATGTGCTTTGACGATCCCCGCAGCCTTGAAGGGCTCTCAAACGGAGCGTTTGGAGGCTGAAAACGTGACGTGCAGAGCCCAAAAACACAAGCCATGGTCGGTGGCAATCTCTGCAGCCAGGAAGAGGACACGCGGAGGCTGAAGGGTGTGGGCCGGCAGGTGGGCGGGGTTATATTCAGAGTATAAGATGCACCCAAATTTTCAGCCTATTTTAGGAGGGAAAAAGTGTGTCTTATACTCTGAAAAATACGGTAATTTAATTTTGAAAGTTTACAAGAAATTATTTCCGCTGATAGATTTCAAAGAGAAACAAAGTTGACATAATGGTTAAGACTGTGTTAAATATAACAAAATAGTGCAACCATGTTTTGTTATCCTGTTCCCCTGTACCCTTTGTGTTGGAGGCACTGCTTAAGGAGCTTCTGGGTTGACGGGATTAGCTGGTGACATCACTATTGCCCAGAGGAGCCCATGGAGACTCCTTTCATGACCCTGTCAAGAAACAAGAGTGAATGACAGGAGCTCACTCCCCACGCAGCAGCACTTGGGTCTCAAACACAGGCTTGCTAACCTCCAACCCAGCATCTAACCACACAAGCTACTGTGCTCCTATCACTATCTGTCACTACCTCCTTAACTAAAGGATGCATTTTTCATCACTATAGCGCAAGCCCAAGAAAAAATATGTTTTTTTAAGGAACTACTGACAGTTAATTATATATTTACTTTACTGATTTTGGCCTTTGGCCATAAATCTCTTCTCAGCCTTTTGACCAAAATCAAACGTACTGAACAATACAGTAAACTCTCCCATGCCAAATCTGAAGTACCCTTTCCATTCTGGATCTGAATAGCTGGGCATCCCTAGTTCATCTCTCTACCAAATCCTGGCCTATAAGGAATACCTATGCATTTTGTTTACTACTCCTGAATCTGCAATTTTTTTATAATGTATGCCTATATATATGTATGTATGCCTATATATATATATGGTAGCAGCTGAAATATGACCTGTTATATATGCGATTTTAATATTTTTATTTTTTCAAAATAGTAAGATCATAATGTAATCTTACAATTCTTTTCAAAGCTATCTCTTAAAAAAAGCATGAGCAAACCTCAAGTTATATCACATCATATAAATACTTCAAAACATTTCATGCCAATTTTGATATTATCTATTATTCCTCTAGTATTGACAACTTCAGCCTACTTGTTTCTGTACCTGAGGTATCAGGTGGACAACTGTAAATTCCTTTCACATCTGTGAGAAACACAACTCGCTTAGGAGAGAATGTCTTAGCTAACACCCGTAATAGAAAAAAATAAACAAAAACTGCTTTATATTAAGTCAAATCATTGGTCCATTAACTTTCAAATTCTCTAGTGACTGATTAGCATCAGCTCTCTAATTCTGCTTAGAATGATCTTTCACAAAGTGATCTATTAACATGAGGAGCCTGAGAAGGCACTGAAAGTCACAATGCCTGGAAATATGAGGAATAATTTGAGGGAGACTTGTCTGCTTCAGAACCATAGGATGATTTCATTGTACCCAAGACCTCAGACTTTGAGATTGTGATGTCTTTTATTTAAAATTGTTATACATTTTGTTATCCAGATGTTACATGCAAGAAAACTTACCTTTTTCAAACAAAACACAATGAGACTGCTGTTATCTGTTCATGGTTGATGGCATTAAAAGTTTGTCTTAATTTGTACACAGCTCTGGATTTCTTCAGGCTACTTCTTACATTGGTATATACTTTACCCAATTAAGAACATGACTATATATATATATATATATATATAATATATATATATATATATATATATATATTCCATAAATCTGTATTTCTATTTTTTAATCAACTACAATTTAAATTAACTTTGAATTGCAAACAACTTCAACTTAGTAATAGCTCTTAAAAAGAAAAAAAAAACAGTCTGAAATAATCAGATATACCTGCAGCATATGAATTTAAAGAGTAGAGCTCAAATTTCTTGTAAGTATCCTGATGAATTTATAAATCAAGTCATTCCCATATCTCACCTCAATAATTGTATCTCCAGATAAGATACAACAGTGTTGTTCCAAGTCCAAGGTACAATCCCCATGTAATACAGGAACGTAACCTGCATCTAGAATATTCTTCACAGCATCAATACCAGCCTTAATGACATTCTTGTTTTTTGTTTGCCAGGTTCCAAAAGGCTGGAGAGAAATAACAAGCAAATAATTCTGTTACTGTTATTAATCAGAAGGAATTACTATTTCTGAAATAAGAATGATCTGAAAATTAAGGCATTTTGGTTCTGTTATGTTTTATATTCAGGAAATGACTTTGCCTTTTTACATGGATATACAGTAGCATTATTTCTTAATCTGTGTACGTGCCAGTTACAGTGGCAACCTGAAAGGCAACTATTAGATATGTTGGTATTATATAAAAGTATTTAAATTTGTTTCTCAAATTAAAATGCAGGTAAGAAACTGCCAACAAGAAACAGCTTGGTGAAGTGGTTAAAGAACCAGGCTAGAAACCAGGAGACTGAGTTCTAGTTCTGCCTTACAAACAAAACCACCTGGATGACTTTGGCCAGTCATTTTCGCTTAGCTCTAAGAAGGAGGCAATGGCAAAACACTTCTGAAATCTTACCAAGAAAACTTCACAGACTTGTCTAGCCGCCAGGTAGTCGCCAGGAGTCAACACTGATTCAAAGGCAGCAACAAAAACAACAAAAACTATCATAATTGATGAATATAATATATGAAGCAATAAACTTCAACAATTTACTTAGGGCAGAAAATGTAGGTTTTTACAGGATAAAGAAAAATTTCCAAAAAAATACTTTCAAGGCATCTGCGCACCTTCCGCCATGCTCTAAAGACCTTATTATTTCACCAGGCGGGCCTGGCCTAATTTTCTCCCTCTTTTATAAAAGATTTTTAATTTTTAATATCTTTTAGTATTTTATATATTCAAATTTTAAAATTGGTTTTAAATTGATTGGGGTTTTAATTTGTCTGGGCCAAAACTATTTAATTTGATTTTAATTCTACTTTTTAAATTTTGTATGTATGTATTTTATTGTTTGGCTGTGCACCGCCCTGAGTCCTTCGGGAGTAGGGCGGTATAGAAATCAAATAAATAAATAAATAAATAAATTAAATAAATAAATAAATAAATAAGGCAGATTCTCTTGATGATTCCTTCATCATACTGTTTTGAGTATGAAGATGCCTTCATACTCAAACAGTAATGAAATTAACATTATCTAACCTAGGCAAATCATCAAAATCTACCTCCTTCCAAAAAAAGGCGAACAAAAATTATAGGCCCCTTACCGAAATCCCCACTGCTGGAACTCCAGTA
Organism: Pituophis catenifer annectens; assembly: GCF_029215685.1. NCBI lineage: Eukaryota > Metazoa > Chordata > Lepidosauria > Squamata > Colubridae > Pituophis > Pituophis catenifer. The sequence goes on along the minus strand of NW_027256883.1, from coordinate 178,879,571 downwards.
TTCATCAATTGTTCTGTCACCACATGGTTCAACTGTAAATAAATAAAAGAGTGAGTCTCAAAATTTCCTGCCTCAATGTCCTCTTCTTAAATTTCCATATTAGTTAAATAATCCTTAGATAATGAAAGGAGTTAATAGACCCAGGATGATCCAGGATGAGAGCAAAAAAACAACCAGATAGTTAGATAAGGCATGGACATTTTTACAGATACTGCATAGAGAATATTTTAAGCATCAGATCATATAATTTTGCAAACAGTGTTGCTTTTAAGTGTTATCATGAATGGAGATACAATAAACCATCCTGATAACCATGTAAAACATATGTTGTGGAGGTGTTGGTAACACAAGAGAATGCTTATTTTTCAATGGAAGGTGACAGCACCAGTCAATGGCACTCATTCAAAATTGGTCTGATATGGCTTTCAAATCTAGTTTTATTATCATTTGCTCCAATTTACTAGTTGGCAATGTGATTTATAATGGAGTGACCAGATAGACATTTCATGATTCTCCTTAAGACCCCTTAAGGGGTCTGTGAGCATCTTCATTATGTTTCAGAACCACTTTCAAAATAAGTTAGGGATATTCCTCATGACCTGGAGTATCAGAGCTTAGAAATTTTAAATGTGCGGCTCGCTCCTTCCTTCCTTCCTTCCTTCCTTCCTTCCTTCCTTCCTTCCTTCCTTCCTTCTTTCCTTCCTTCCTTCCCCTTCCTTCCTTTCTTCCTTCCTGTGTATAATTCTGCTTTAAAAAAAAAAAATCACTGGAGGGCAGGTAAGATGCCTTGCATGGCTAGCCAGCTGCCAAGCAAATCTTATCCTCTCCGTCTAGCACCTGAGTTGCTATACTGGGTATCAAAAAATTAAATTATTCCTCTCTCACAATTTTAACATGTCTCCAGATTTAGTATCATCTAGCTCTCCTCCTGCAACACTGTTGATAGAATAAAAGGAGATCTGGTGGATTTGCTTCCTCTGTGAGAATGAGAGTTGGTATCTCTTTTTCTAGCCTCCATCCTCGAGCTGATTGCTGGAGACCTGCCCTATACAAGGGTCCAGATTTCTAGCTGATCAATCAACTATTCTCTACTGGACTTCTTGCTTGCTGATACGGAGGTTGAGGGGAATTCTTTCAGGCAGCCATTGGGTTGCAACAATTGTCTAGTCCATTGAGGTGGGTGTGGCTTTCCCCCCTGCCATATTATGTGAATCCTTGTTCATTTCCCATGTTCTGCTGCTTTTGGAGAACTGTTTGGGCTATTCTTTTGATGTTCCTTCCCCAGTCTCCTTGATCAATCTTCCAGCTAAGCCATGTGGCTCTCTAATGCAGTCTTCTGCATTAGGTTCACAGCTACCAGGAGGTGCTTTAGAATGCTGGAGGATCACTGATCTTCTTCTCTTCTCTCTATTATTCTCAACTTCCAAGATGGACCTGATGAAAGGACTCTGCTTTCTCTAAAGGATAAGTATGAGACAAAGGTTTCTTTCACAGGCAGGAAAAAGCCTTAAATGATCCCTATAACTAGAAAAGAGCTACCTTCCCAGTGGCAATTTTACAGTAAAGTTGTAACGTTTTCTGTTTCCTAGTTTTGAACCAGAAATTAAGGTATGATTCATGAAACTATTAGAATTCTCACAGAATTCTCCTCTTCTTATGTTATTACAGTAATATTACTGGTATTGGTAGAAAATGGGTGGGAGGAGGTTTTTCCATAATCTCTTTACCATTTTACCACAGGGGGGAAAAAACCCTATTTATAATGAGAAAATTTGTTCTGTAGTAAAGCAAGCAGCAAGCAGCATGTATACCAAATGCAGACATGTATTTCAAGACACATATTTTGCATTGATTTCATATATCTGTGAAACTATATATCATTTCAACATCTCCATATGCTCCCAATTCATCCATCTGTCAGACTTCAGTGCATCTCATATAAGGAACCCAGCAAGGACTACAGCACAATTCAGGAATGAACATGTGATCTGAGAACATTTGCAAGACACTCAATGATGTTGTTGCATACTGCTTGGTGGATACCTTGGTGACAGAAAGCCTGGTCAAACACAGCCCTTGTCTCAAATGATCACTTGCAGCTGATCCTCCTGATGTCCCCAAGGCAACATCAAATTCTTTTGCCTGGAAATGACCGAAAGACCTGGAATGGCAAAAAGAGAGTGATTTATATGTTTGGTTCTCAGGAAGCAGTTTAAAAAAGCGATATTTGCCCACTGATCTTCAGAACCAAAGACAAAGGCTATACCGTAAACTAATAAAAGGCAAGTTTTCACTAGTTGCTTATGATTTCTTTTATTTGCTTTGCTATAACTGCAAAGTATTAATAAGCGGTGCCTCAATTCACATGACCGGCTATTATCATGCTGAAAAAGAAAAAGATTACATTCTTCTATTTTAACTTACTATTTTTCAAAACAGCATAAATTGGAATCACTTAGCATCATTTTATCTGTTACAAATCTGCTATTGGTGAAAACACTGAACTGAGCATATCAGACAAACTCTTTGTTCAAAAAGAGTTCATGAAGAGCCTTGGTGGAGCAGTAGACTAAAGTGCTGTTAAATAGCACTTAGCTGCCAGCTGCCTGCAATTACTGCGAGTTCAAATCTCACCAGGCTCAAGGTTGACTCAGCCTTCCATCCTTCCGAGGTAGGCAAAATGAGGACCCGGATTGTGGGGGCAATAAGCTGACTTTGTATAAAAAAAAAAAGAACACCGCTTGGGGGGGGGGCGAAAGCCCTACTAAGCAGGTATATACAAAAATATGAAGGCTATTGCTTAACGCATTGTAAGCCGCCCTGAGTCTCCAGAGAAGGGCGGCATATAAATTGAACCAATAAATAAATAAATAAAATCTTCAACTCCTCACTCAAGGAAAGCTATCTTTTTCCAGTGAAAGGAGGAAAGGGGAAATTTTCTGGAAGATGACTTTGAGATGAGAGAGCTGTTTTCCAACTACATCTGATGTCCATCCTGTTACAATAGCTACAACAAACAAACAAATATCAGTAAAGCATATTTTGTGTCGGGTATGTCACATCTATTTTAGCTCAAAGAATGAATGCTTAACTGCTTAAGTTATAAAGAACATCACAATATGATGCACAGCATGAGGTTAATTTGTTTTTTTACAATGAAAGCCAAGGACTTCCAAAATGGGAGAAGAGGGATTATAACCAGAACAAACAAATCCACCAAGCAAAGCTTCAGGACCAGCAATCTCTCTTCGCCTTTTTCACTGAGGAGTTAGTATGCTCGGCTAAACTTCCAGAACCCTCCTGGTCTATGTGCCTTTTCAATAATTATTTTAAAGTGTGATAAAGTGTTTTTATGTATTTATCGTTTTTAATTAAGTGTTCTATGCTGCCCAGTCTCACTTTCTTGTGAGATGGGCAGCTATATAAATTACTTACATAAATACATACATACATATATAAAAAAGCAGTAGCAGTTGTGAAGAGAAAAATCATATACCTATTCTTTCATATATGGGGTATAAATAACCAGTGTTTTTCAACACTCAAGCTGCCCTGAGTCTTCGGAGAGGGGCGGTATATAAATTTAATTAATTAAATTAAATTAAACACTCACTTCTGAAGGTCTATCTGCCTCCTCTTTCTTTTGACTTGTCCAGGGAAAGAGAGTTAAATCAGTATTGTTTTCTTCCCATTTCTATGTCTCCTTTGAACTTTAAAATGACTTTCCATGCATCTTTTCTCCATCCATTTCCCTGGATCAAAAACTACTAGTAGCTACACATGCCCAATATATCAATCATGCTGATGTCAGTGCATGCTTGCTCTGAAATAAACCCACTTTTCTAACAAGATATATCAAAGAATACTGCTTGAAATCTCGGAAAATCTGGCACCTCTCTGAGTAATTAATACTGGATTAAATCAGGTTGACAATTGATGGGTGCTACTTTCATGACAGCCTTGGGGGGTGGGGGGAAGGGATTTTTGAAAAACAATCATCTATCCAGAGTCAGGCTGATTAGAAATTTACAGAACTGCCAAGCATTCATGCCACTGCTGTGTGCAGCTAAATGAAACTGATGTAAATTCCAAAACAGCTTATTGCAGAACTATGACAGAAGTCAAAGCAGCTAAAAGAAGACTGTAAATGAAATCCATGTAAAAATCTACTTTTGCTTCACTTTCAGACAAGCACAAGAGATCATTTAAAAAATGGGAAATGGGAGTATATTAGATACAGCTTCTATATTTATCACCATGGAATTTATAAACTGTAGTTAGAGAAAAGAAATGTAACTTTTACAAATATAAAATGAATATATAAAAAATAAAATAAAAACTTAAGTGGATAAACTGTATATTCTCAAGTCATTTTATCTTGCTGTTATTTCTTTTGCAGCTGTAAATAAGGGATATGTGTCTTCTCAATCCGCTATCCATTTAATTATTGATGGGGGGATTCTGAAATCCATATTTTCTTTTTTAATAATTTGTTTTCACCAGACTGGGAACTTTAAATTGGACTATGGTTCTTGAAAGAAAGGACTGTCCTAACCATTAAGACACATGGTTATGTTATTACTCCTGATTAACATATGTGTGTGTCACCGCATACAATAAATAATTGTCAACAAAATCTTTAGAGAAGAAACATTCTGAATTTATTTAAGGAATAATTGTCTGCATGGAGTAAAAAGCACCATGTTGTTTCAGGAATGGAACAAATTCTGGCAATCCATATATCAACTCCTGCTTTGAAGGTGGGGAGCCACTTCCTACTATGAAGGAGAAAGTCACAACATAAATATGCTTAATCCAATAACAAAGAAATGTGGTGTGGTGGTGTATTGTTATTGAAATGACAGCTCTTAAGAATTGGAGCCTATTGCCCCAACTGAAATTTCCTCTGGAGAGTTGGAAGAACCCACCAAAGCAGTTGGAAAGGGACAGAAAAGACAGTTAAGTTGCCCGAATGGAAAGAGTGATTTTCACCTAATGATGTAGGCTTTTTTTTTTCCTTCTTCTATTCAATTGTATCTGGTTCACAGAGACCAGATTTAATGAAATCAGCAATGCAAAGTAGAAATAGATGGTCCATGCTGAACACAATCACTATTGTGGCTATTTTGTGCCTCTACTCACTACTAACTGACTCTCTCTGCTAATATTTACAAAGGCATGCAGTAAGGAGAGGCATTGAAAGGCTGAAAATGCTAGTTGTCCAAAATGGGACTAAAATCATGCACCTGTTGTGAAGGACCAGCCAAGTGTTAGGTCAGACTGCCATAAATATTCCCTCACCATGAGGGCCTCCTCCTTTTCAAGCATGTTTTATGCCTCCATTATGTGCTATTTGATCCTCTGTTAATGCCACAATTACAAAAAGGCCATGGAGATGTACTTGATTGCTTGTCAATGGAATAAACACCTTTGCTGCAGCAGGAGATGGCTGAAAAGATTCAAGTTTCTCATTTGCTTACCTGCCTAGCAGGTATTTCTAAGCCATCAGATAAATGAAATATAAATCACAATGACCAACCGCTAGCAACATAACGTTCTGTCCTCAATTAAAATAAAACAGATAATGTAATTGATTAACACTCCCACCCCCCCCCCCCCACACACACACACACGCACGCATTATGGCAACAGGTGAAACGGTGTTTGGTTTAATTCTCTCCTTATTTGTTTATTTCAAAGATCCGTCTGGCCGCCCATCTTAAAACATCATTCTGGGTGGTTCACAGTAGTAATGAAATCTCAAACCATAACATCCAAAACAAGAATTAATAAAGAAACATTTCTTTTTACTTTGCTTTTCTGTGGGAATGACACTTGTAAATGATCTGCTTGAATATATATGCAAAGAAACTTTAAAATGGTTCTTTGACAAGAGATTTAAGCAGCTTAAATAAGTGATTTTAGTAATGTAACCAGAGGCTAATTCTCTATTTGAAGAACTGTCAGAACAAGCTGCGATGATGAAGCACCATTTGCACAATTCAATTTGGGTGGGCATCTTAATAAATGAAATACAGAAAATCTCCAAGACAAAGCATGTAATCCCAGGTTAATAAAAACACAATAAAACCAATTCTGGGAGGAAGAAAGAACAACTAGTACATGGGTGTCAAACTCGCCGCGTCACGTTGCAGTCACGTGACGTTTTGCGACATTTTTCCCATTCACGGGGCTGGAGTGGGTGTGGCCTGCATTTGCCACAGCCAGCCTGTGGGCTGCCAGTTTAACACCCCTGAACTAGTATGACACTAAGTATGACACTAAGTAGCCTATATTTCAAACATGGCTAAAATAGTAAACTTTTAAGCTAATGGTTCAAATAAAAACAGAAGTATAGAAAAATACTAAATGTTTACTCCCAGGGCTGCATTTAGCACCTACAGTAATATCCTTGTTTTCACAGCTCTTGTTCTACAGGGTTATCAAGGCTATTTTGTTTTAAAAGGCACTGAAGGTGGAAGGGGATTAATTTTGTTGTTATGATCCCCTCCACCAATCTTTACTGTATTTGATTTGTGGTGTTTAATTATGAGAGTCAGGGTGAGAGAGTCAGATAAAATTGCTCACAGTTTCTATTTCATAGTGCTCGTTTAGCTTGTGGGAGGAAAGGATAGTGGGGTCCTGAAGCTGCCTCAACTGCTGATTAAACCTGGTCAAGGTTTTCTCTACTACAGTGACATGTGCCGTATTTCTAGTTTAATGAGTCTAATTGTTTTAAATTAGTATTTTTATAAAGTTACATTCTATGCAAACTGTTGTCTTTTTTGGTCAGGGAAACCCTTCCCTTCTACTGATGGTACATGCAGCCATCTTACTTCCAAGGGGAATTTATTCAGGAATGGCCTGCTTTCTGAATTACCCTGTATTCCAATTCTATTAAAATATTTGGCAGGGAAAGTAAGCCCAACAGAAAAAACAGGGTTAATTACTGAACCAGCAGAAAGAATTCCAGAATCCAAAGGGAGCAGAACAGCTTGAGAGGTCAGTCCCCAAGTAGAGTTCGTTTATCAAAATACACAATTTTAGCAGAGAAAGCTGAAGCTTCCAAAACACCCAGACTATATTTTCAGGACTTTTGAGTCTGTAGAAATCACTGTTATTCCCTATATTCGGTCAGAAGAATAACTAAGGATCTTTAGAAGCAAATGTTTCTAAAAGGAAAAAAGGCCAAAATAAGAAAATGGTCTATCGAAAACAGGGCATGTTCAACAATCATAGATGGCTCTTCTAACATTTTTCAATTACATACCTAATGGCTGAACTACATGCTTCAGGGACAGGGATAGCGAGTGAGTACTCAAAGCTATGTCCTTGAATTGCTAGAAGTTAGAACAAAGCATAATTAAGAACAGTAATTAATAAGTTTTTATCACATGTAAATGCCTTATTCTCTAATATGTAAATAGTATATGAACGGGATATCAGGGGTTAATTTATTCTTCACTTCTTAATGTATTCATACTTTACCACTCCCATACCTAGCTCCACCCATTGTATATATAAGGAGCTGCACGCACCCATTCCTTGCTTCTATCTGTGAATATTCAGTGAATATAGAATGCCTAATGTAAATAAAGAGAGATATATTTGAACTTTTAACTCTTACTAGATTTATTGAGTCTGATCCTGAAAATATTGCAACAAGCTGGTAGCAGAGGATGGTTAATTGACTCAATAAAAAAAATTAAATATGTCTAAGAGAGATAGGCCCAACACCAGGGCATACAGCAAAGAAATGGAAACGGATCAAGAAATAATCGATGAATCCACAAACGCGATTTCGAGAGAATCCGAAGAATACACCACTGAAGACGAAGAAATAATAAATGAAAATGATGACCGAGAGGAAATCAAAATAGAAAACAACGAACTCAGGTCAGAGATATTAAAACTATTAAAAAGCCAGAAGAACGATGAAAGCCTCATCGCGAACCTCCAAGATATGCTGAAAAACAGCGGAGCAGCGAGAGAGAAGCACATCGCTACTGAAAAGCCAAAAGATTCAAAAATAGTGAGTGATACGATTACAGAAAAAAACACTATGAAGAAGAAAAACGGTGATCCCGCGCAAAATTTTGAATGGCAGCCATCTTGGTTTCAACAGACCTCCAGGGTGAGCGAAGCAGAGCCAATCAGAAAACTCGATTCAAAATTTCTGGCGCGAAAGACGTTACTAGATAATGAAAACGAAAAAGAAAAGTCAAACACCTCAGAAGAATCAGAATCGGAAAGTGAAGGTGATTCAACAGATACTCAAATAAAATCAGCAATGAAAACGCTTTTTGCTGCATTTGGACCGAAACTAAAAATTACCAAAAAGTCAACTAGAAAGCAAGCGAGCAAGCCAACGCCTCAAAATCTACCCGCTCCCATCCTGACGACGAGAGCACCGACGCCTGAACCCAGAGAGCCCTGCAGATACCGCCCCACGCCGCAGACCGATGCAAGCACCAACGCTCTCAAGAGAAGAAAAAGAACAACCGCCATCGTCAGGACTCCCAAGATCGAGCCAGAGACCGATTCATCTGAGGAGAAGCAGAACGAGAGAGCCGCAACGACGAGAACCTCTCACGACGACTCCAGGGACGAAATAAACAACGCGCATGCGCAAGACTACGCAGACGGCCCTGGAAGACATGAGTTGCTGAAAGGATCGTGCAGGCTCGTTGCGAGCATTCCCACGACATTTTGTAATTTCCAGCATTTACGAGACCACGGACTACCTCCAGTTGTAAGTAATGGACCCAATAATGTCGGAAACTTGCCCAGTGACTTCCCAAAGCTGAGGATAGATGGCATTAATTTACAAGAATGGTATCAGCAGCTCCAGGTTGTCTTTATGAAAGAAAACTTACTGTTTTTTATCACTAATCCCCCAAAAAGACCTTGGACTCTAAAATTAGATTGCTTACACCATAGAGCATTTTTCTTATTAATTTCTAGTGTATCTCCTGCTATGTATCACAGCATTAAGCAAAATCTGACTGTTTCAGAGATTATTCAATGCATGTTCAATTTATTTCACAGTGACAGTGTAGCTACTACCACAAGAATGTCTAAAGATTTCTTTTCCTCTAGGATAAAACCAGGGGTTTCCATAAGTGAACATTTAATATCTTTAAACAAAATAAGAGCTGAACTGCATTTAAGGGGGGAGGTGATTTCAGATCAAACGATGAAAAGTGTTATCATCAACTCACTTGACCCATCATGGGATAATTATATGTCACATTTAGACACAATCAATCTAGGATACTTATCAATAGAAAGTCTATCCAATAAGTTAATAGCTGAAGACAATTCAAGGAGGAGTCGCTCTAACAACCACATAGAACACAAACCATATAGAAAAGTAGCTTTTCAAGAAAGATATAATGAAACATTTAGATGCCACAACTGTGGATCCAGGGAACACAATAGAAGAGATTGCCCCAAAATTTCAAAAGAAAGACATAGGTCAGAACACAGAAATAAATACAATTATAGACAGTCTTCCATTGATAAGACATAGATATAGAAGCCCACCAAATTACAAAGAGCATAGAGGGGGCAGAGATAATTCAAAGGATAGAAAATCTGGTTCACTGAATGGACTAAACAAACAAGACAACACTAACATACAGCAAGCTGAGAACAATAATTGGCTTATTGATTCTGGAGCAACTAATCACACCACTAATAACAAAAATATATTATCTTCATTTGTAGAAGATAAATTTGTAATAAAGGTAGCTAACCAAGAAAAGGTTCAAGTATTAGGTAGAGGGAATGTAACCTTACCTGGCCTAGGAAAAATAGAGGGGGTATTACTAATACCTGAAATACCTCATAACATACTAAGTGCCATAAAACTAAGCAGAGATTCTGATATTAATATTGTTTTTTCAAAAGGAAAAGCGACCTTGGAGAAAAATAAAATAGATATAGGTACAGTAATGATTAAAGGAGGCCTACCTTATTTAATAAGAAAGGAGAAATGGTTACACAACATTGATTCAAATATGGAAGATTGTATTGAACTAGATGATGGAAACATTAGCAACAGTGACAATGATGAATATAAAGTAGCTCATGATCACAAGGATGCACATAATGAAAAAAAACCAAAAATAGGTAAGCCAATTCATGATGAGTGTGCTCATGTTTTACATAGGAAGTTAGGACATGCCAGTTTTCCTGTAGTACAAAAAATGACTGAACACGCAGAAGGTGTTAAAATAAAAAATTGTGAAAACTATTTGGAATGCTCAGTATGTAAATCTACAAAACTAAAAACTAGTCCCAGGCCTAGAAAATCAACAAGGTCAACCAACAAAATTTTTGATTTAGTACACATGGACCTGGTTGGTCCACTAACTCCATCAATCACTTATAGAAAACGTTACTTCTTAACCATAGTGGACGATTATAGTCGCTATGGATTTGTTTATACATTAAAACACAAAGATGAAACTTTTCAGAAATTTAAAGAATTTTATAAACGCGTAGAAACACAACACAATATCAAAATAAAACAAATCATGACAGATAGGGGATGTGAATTCATGTCTAAGGAATTCTCCCAATGGCTGAAGGACAAAGGAATGTTACATTACACATCTAGCCCATTTTCTGCGTTCCAGAACGGAATTGCAGAGAGGAAGAACTCAACATTACAAACCATGATTAGATGCACATTGGAAGATGCTGGCTTAAGCAAACAATTCTGGTCAGAAGCCCTACATTATTCCAATTACACACAAAATAGAACCTGGTCCAGCATTGTAAATAAGACACCATATGAAGTGATGTATAATAGGAAACCAAAATTAGCACACATGCACATATTTGGAGTCACTGCAGACGTACACATACCTAAACAATTAAGAAGAAAGGGAGAAAATGTGTCTAGAAGACTCAGATTTATGGGATATGAGACAGGCACAAAAGGATACAGATTCATTGATAATAATAACAAATTTATAGTTTCCAGAACAGCTGTGTTCCATGAACAGGCCAACTGGTCTAAAATACATCTTAATGAAATATTCCCAAGTAACAACAAAGATACAAAATCCCAAGAGAAAGGGACTATAGAAAAGCAAAATGACAACAAACATAGAAACAAAACCAAAACATGGACAAATAGTCAACACAAAATAAAGACAGATACACTAACAAAAAAGGAAGCAAGATATTTGCATGATAATAATAGTAAACCTGAAAAAACAATTAGAAACACCAGAAACCAAATACCAAATAAATACAAGGATTATATAATGCATATGGATGGAGAATCAACGACACCTAATACGTATGAGGAAGTGTTAAAACTTCCTCGTAAAGAAAAAGAAAAATGGGAATTAGCAATGAAAAAAGAGATGGAAAGTTTACAAGGATTAAATGTATTTACACCTGCAATTGCACCAAAGGACAAAACCATTATTGGCACTAGGTGGATATATAAAATTAAAAATTTAGAGGGAGGCAATACTCTATACAAGGCTAGATTAGTTGCACAGGGTTATGCACAGAAATATCCGGAGGACTATACTGACACATACTCCCCCACAGTAAGAACTGAGAGTGTCAAAACAGCTCTAGTTGTAGCATCAGCACTCAATCTCGATGTATTCCAATATGACATACAGACTGCGTATTTACACGCAAAACTAGATAAGGAAATATATGTAAGAGCACCTCACAGTCAATACACAAACAAGAATGAGACTTGGTTATTAAACAAGAGTTTATACGGGTTAAAACAATCTGGTAAACGATGGTATGATTGTTTAGTAAAAGTACTTAAAACTATGGATTTCAATGCTACTACTGCTGATAACTGTTTCTTTGTTAAAAAGGGTGATGATTACATAGAATTTGTATTGATCTATGTGGATGACATTTTGTACATAGGTAAACATAAAGAAAGAAGAGAAACATTTGTAACTAAGCTAAATGAACATTTCTCATTGAAATCTTTAGGCAAAGTAAATAAGTATCTTGGTGTTCAAATTAATAAAACTAAAAGAGGATTCAAACTTACTCAGAGAGATAAGATCATAGAACTCTTGAACAAATGCAATCTAAGCGATGCCAAACCCTGTGACACTCCTATGCAGACTGACTTCCTAAGAAATGCAGATGAATCATCCCCTGAATTCAAAGATAATACATTCTATAGGTCTATCATAGGTTCCCTTCTTTACATTTCCAATTGGACTAGACCTGATATCGCTTTACCCCTCAATTTATTGTCCAGACATGTCAGCAAACCAACAATGTACCATTGGGAAGCTGTTAAAAGGATATTAAGATATTTAAAGAATACCTTAGATTTTTGTTTGATATTAGAGCCTAATAATGTTAAGGAGCCAAACCTCACATGTTACGCAGATGCGGATTGGGCTGGAGACACTTCATGCAGAAAAAGTACATCTGGTTATGTATTCCTCCTAAATGATTGTCCAGTTTACTGGTACACTGGCAAACAAGATTTAGTGGCCACTTCAACGACAGAAGCAGAATATGTTTGTTTATCTAAAGCAGCGAATAACCTTGTATGGTTTAATGATTTAATTTCTGATGTTTGGAAAAAACCTGCCTTACCTTTTGTCATGCATGAAGATAATAAAGCGGCTATCGAAATATCTAGATCTGACGCCATTGGACAAAGGTCCAGACATATAGACATAAAATTTAAACATGTGAGACAATTATCTCAGGATGGATTTATTAAAGCGGTGCATTGTGAGACATCAGAACAATTAGCTGACATATTGACAAAGCCTTTGCCATTTAAGCAGCATAAATACTTGACTTCCAAGTTATATGTTTTGTATCGTCCTGAATCTGAATGTAATTGGTGTAGCATACCGAATCGGCATTTAGAGGGGGATTTGTCACATGTAAATGCCTTATTCTCTAATATGTAAATAGTATATGAACGGGATATCAGGGGTTAATTTATTCTTCACTTCTTAATGTATTCATACTTTACCACTCCCATACCTAGCTCCACCCATTGTATATATAAGGAGCTGCACGCACCCATTCCTTGCTTCTATCTGTGAATATTCAGTGAATATAGAATGCCTAATGTAAATAAAGAGAGATATATTTGAACTTTTAACTCTTACTAGATTTATTGAGTCTGATCCTGAAAATATTGCAACAGTTTTAAATGAGGATAGGGAATTTTCAAGGTGACATAAAAATTGACTAACATAAATCATAGTTGATGATAGCTGATGATATGGTCAAACACAAAGTAGACACAAAAAGAGAAGGTAAACATAAATGCAATTTACAAGACCAATTTGAAAGAAGCACTGATTTCATCTCCAAGACTGGTCATCATTTTTAAAGTGGAGAGGATATTTGTTTCAAACTATTTTTAAATAACAGATGTTATGAGATCACCACACATCCCAAAAGGAGAGGCAGGATGGCTATCAGTGTGCTGCTCTGAAAGGTTAGGATGGTATGAAAAAGGCACAAAGAGAGGTCAGCAAGCTGAGGGGGTATTTGTAGATAGCTCCATGTGCTACTACAACCATATGCAGGCACGTCCCATGACAACACTGTGTGAATTTCTGTCACATAACTAGCCCTCTATATTGGTTCTCAGACTTCATTCCTTCTCGCCAGTCCTAAGTAGAGCAGCCCACTGAGTTTACGCTATCCAGTGAGAAAAATAATGTCACTACGCATCAGGGTGGATAAAAATCAATGATTTTTTTAAAAAAATCAAAAAAAATCAGATTTTTTTTTATTTAAATCAGATTTTTTTGATTTTTATCAAATTTATTTTAATAAAAAACTTTTCGGGTAAAAATCTATCATAAGATAGTTTTCTATTTAAGATACATAAATAATTTAGTTTATTCAGCATGAAATGGAGCTTAGTTATGTAGCATGAGGCTGTGTATTCTGCAACACTGGGACTATCGGTGAGTCAACAGTGGGTCAAAGGAGTAGCAGAGATGACAGTTGTTCTTTAAAAATTATGATTTAAATTGAGTTGATTTAAATCAAGCCTTTTTACTAGTGATTTAAATCATGATTTAAATTGTGATTTAAATCAACTCAACTCGATTTAAATCAAATCCCCCCTGCTACGCATACATGCATACAGATCAGTAACAAAAGTTGTCTAGGGTGCTTTTTAATGCTGTAAATGGATTTGAATCAACTGGATAGTTAGATTAAACACTAAAATCTAGAGTAGTTGGTTGTTGTCACAAATTCTGTGACAACAAATTCTGGTTGTTGTCATAGAATTGACAATTCTATGTGTGGTCTATTTTTATATATAAAAATATATGCATATGCATGTGTGTGTGTGTGTGTGTGTGTGTGTGTAGAGGGAGGGAGGGAAGGAGAGAGAGAGAAAGAGAGGGAGAGAATGAAACTACAAATATCATTGTTTCCTTGAGCAGCTCCATATCATGATGTTCTAGCATCATCTGGCATCAGAAAGCTTTAAGAAAAAAAAGGTACGTGGAATGATCCACATGGCATCCTCATTAGCAACTAGATACACCAGTAACCAAAGTGAAGAGGAGACACATGAGCTAATGACAGATCCCAATGTGTGTTTCCAGATTCACAAATCTCTCTGGTATCCTTGGCTGGCACATAAGCATAGGTATTTGTCTTAGAAACATGCTTCTCAGTTAGGACATCATATAGACAGAATCTTTGGACTTTACTGATATGCAAGTCAACTGATAGGGTTTTGTATTTGGAGAGAATTATTACATGAGAAAGTCTTGTTTCTTAAAAAACAAAAAGACAAAGGAAATCAGCATCTGTGTTAACATGGTTTCCCAATAATAAAGTAGTACCCTCACCTTGCTGGGATCCTAGCAGTTGGCATAAACACAATGAGTCATGCCCATTATCTTTTTTATGGGGGATATTTGCCCTGGACTGCATGCAAAGAAGAGACACTATCCAAAGCATTTTATAAATTTAATTTTAGTATTTGAAATGACCAAATAGATAAATGCTTTTATTCAGAATATACTCCCCATACATTCTTATTTATGTATGGAGCCACTGATTTCAATGGACAAAGAACAAGGAAAGAAAAATGCCTTAGGGTAGGTTGCAGTGGGAAGGGAAGATGATGGCTTACATCTGTGATGGCGAAACTATGGCATGCATGCCAGAAGTGGCACACAGAGCCCTTTCTGTGGGCATGCGCGCCGGCCACCTGGTCTTCAATTTCCGGCGCTCCGGTGCACACGCATACATTCCAGTTTGGGAACTCGGTACCAAAAAGGTTCGCCATCACTGGCTTAGGTATTTCACCATCAGGGCTCCCAGAAAAGGTCTGGTTTTGCCTGTGCCAACTACTTCAGGAGAATAAGATTCTATTAATACTTGAATACTGAAAAAGTACTCAGAAATGGGGAGAAGAATCAGATTTCTAGAATCATTAGTTTTATTGCATTTCCATCATATATATTATCTCTTAAAGCTACCCATTCACAAGTCAAAAGTCTGTTGCAACTGAGGGTCATTCATTTCCTTTGAAACAAGACTTACAGAAATTGGTAGACTAGACAACTATAGTTTTCTAACTCTCCATGATACACAAATAATAAGTCAATTACTTGTGAAAATATCTGCAAAGGATGACAGTATACGCAATGGTTCTTTACCCTCTGCACAAATTGCTTGTGGAAAAAATACATAAAATGTAATGATATGACATACATATTTCTATTATTAGATCAGGAATGGATTACAGCTGAAGTGGGAACCCTATAGCCCTTCAGATGTAGATGACTGTTTTCTTCCATCAGGTCCAGCCAACTTCATCAATGATATGGAGGGTTATGATTCTATTTTGATAAATTAGACATTTCTAAGGAAATGCAGAGGAGTGAACTTAGGCCTTTTTCATTCATTTGTTAAATTTACATCCTTTCCTTCAGGAGCTCAAGGTGGTATTCACAGAATTCATGTCTCCTCACCTTCCATAATAATCTTGAAAGGTAGGTTGGACTCAGTGACCGGTACAAAATCATGCCTTGAGCCAACATGAATAAAAATGGAGTTGAACCTGAGCTTTCAACATCTTAACCGCTGCATCACACAAAAGGCAGGAAACAGATGACAAAGGATGCTTAAGCCCTGAAAAATCTGGAAATACTGCCTGCTATTCTTGTCTTCAGTTATGATACCAACATTCCAATATCTGCCGCAAAGAAGCTGGAGTTAACCTATTCTCCAAACAACCTGAAGGCAGGACAAGAAGCAATGGACAGAAACTAATCAAAGAGAAAAGCAACCTAGAACTAAGGAGAAATTTCCTGACAGTTAGAACAATTAATGAGTGGAATGATTTGCCTTCAGAAGTTGAGGGTGCTCCAACACAGGAGGTTTTTTTAAGAGACTGGATAACCATTTGTTTGAAATGGTATAGGGCAGTGATGGCTAACCTTTTTGCCATCGCGTGCCAAAAGCAGGGGGAGGTTGCATGCCCACACCAATAATTCAATGCGCCCCACCTCCCCGTGTGCGACCCCCCCGATCCTCCAGCTTTTGGTACGCGATGGCACGGTGGGCCCGGTAGGCCCGGTTTTCGGTCTCCCCAGGCTCCAGAGGCTTTCTAGAAGTCTGGGGAGGGCAAAAACAGCCCCCCCGAGGCCTTCCAGAGGCCGGAAATGGCCTGTTTGCTGACTTCCGGTGGGACTGGAAGTCTGGAAACGGGACGTTTCCGGCCACCGGAGAGCCTCCAGGGGAGTGGGGAAGGCTGTTTTCGCCCTCCCCAGACTTCTAGAAAGCTTCTGGAGCCTGGGGAGACTGAAAAATAGGCCTTCCCCACCCACCCCGGAGGCCCTCCAGAACTTCCGGTGGGCCCGGAAAGCCTGAAAATCAGCTAGCCAGTGCGCGCATGCGTGCTGGAATTGAGCTAGGGCAACACTCACGTGCCCACTGATATGGCTCTGCGTGCCACCTGTGGCACGCGTGCCATAAGTTCGCCATCACAGATATAATGTTTCCTGCCTGACCTCCAAAGTCTCTTCCAACTGTTATTCTATTATTTATCTTTATCACCCTTTTTGTATCTCCTTTCTATTTCCAAAGATTCAAGAAGCTAAATCCAAATGATCCAGCTACAATTCTTGGTAATCAATGTGGAATTCTGGTATTTAAATAAATGTAGGCATGACATAAAGACAATCTGATGCTGCTCAGAAATTGTCATACAGAAAAAAGTTCCTCTGATTAAAAATAATGGAACATGTCTGAGGAATACAGGATTGTAACATATAAGCACTGTATTTTATTTCCTTATTCCATTAGAAAAACAAACTCCACTGGAGTTATTTTATTCCTTCCATTTTTTCTATTGTTTTCCAATTTTTCAGAAAAAATGAGCCTTCCAAAAAAGAAACCTGTTCCTACCTAGAACTACCTAGACCAGGGTGTCAAACTCAATTCCATTGAGGGCCATATCAGGATTGGATTTGACCTTGGAGGGACAGCTGGAGGTGTGGGATGGGCGTGGCCAAGGTGGGTGTAGTCTTGGTGGGCATGACATGGAATCGCACCTCCGCAGATATGGTTTTATATACTTATAAAAATAGGGACACATACATACCTGTGATTTTGGTTTTTTTTAATACTTACTTGATCACCTTATGAAAGTGAGACCAGATCAAAAAACTGACTCCAAGAAGACTAGATCTATAAATTATTGACATGGGCTAGCAAGCCTGAAAGGTAAAATATTTTACTTTTCCTCCCTTTTATAACCTTCTGAGTCAAGGATGGCCTCCTGCAGCACTCCGGAGACCCCGTTTTGGGCCTGGAAGGCCTCCTGGGCCATTCCAGAGGCCCCATTTTGGGCCTGGAAGGCCTCCTGGACTACTCTGCCCTATTTTTGCTAGCAAAGGCACCGTGAGCCAGTCCTTTGCTATTTCCAGACCGGCCCCGCAGACCAGATCAAAGCACTCCATGGACCGAGTCCGGCCCATGGGCCTTGAGTTTGATATCCCTGACCTAGACCTAAGGAGAAATTTCCTGACAGTTAGAACAATTAATCAGTGGAACAATTTGCCTCCAGAAGTTGTAAATGTCCAATACTGGAAGTTTTTAAGAAGAGATTGGACAACCATTTGTCTGAAATGGTATAGAATTTCCTGCCTAAGTAGGGGATTGGACTAGAAGACCTCCAAGGTCCCTTCCAACTGTTATTTTGTTCTGTTCTACTCTACTCTGTTAGAAAATTATGATTATCATTGATTAATTTGCCTATACTATTGGAAAGACTTACGTCATTCACATCCTACCTTATGACTGAAAAGTAATAGTGCAACAAGTCCATGGCACCTCTGAAGAAGTCAAAAGGGAAATTCAATCAAAAGCACCAGCAATGAAAATAATCACAAGAGAGAAGGGCTAGTTCAGGGGTCGGCAATCTTAAACACTCAAAGAGCCACAAAGGTCCTAACCGGAAATTCCCTGTTCAATTCTGGAACCAACTGGAAATCCGATTCCCCCACCATAGAGTCTCTTCCTAGTGCAGCATCCTTTTTTCTCTACCTGTCCAACAGAAAGCCCTATCAATTGTGGAGCTGACCGGCGACAGGGAGCCACAGCAGAGAGATGAAAGAGCCACATGCGGCTCCAGAGCAGTGGGTTGCTGACCCCTGCCTAGTTGAACTTCACAAGCTTGATATCTTCACTAAGGTCCTGAAAAAAGGCAATCTTGCCTTGATTTTAGAATTCAAATTATAATTTCTTCTCTAGACAAACAGTCATATAAGTTAACATGAGAACCCATGGCAAGTCACTGAGCAAACTTTAGTTTGTCATATGTGCACCATATGGAGGCTGCAAATTCCAGATGACTATTGGATCATAGAGTTTTCTGCATGTTTTTGTTTTTAATATGAATAAAGTTAAAGCATATTAAGAATATTAATAAATATTTATGGAATCATGATTATATCATTACTGAGTAAAGAAAGAATATTAAAAATATTAAGAAATATTAAAGAATATTTAAAGAATTAAAGAATATTTGTGAAGAACAAAATGCTCGTAAAAGTACAAATTAATATACATCACAGAAAAAAAAAAATAGGATGAATACTTCTATAAGGTTTTTCTACCACTTAGTGGTTGGCTGGATTTTTGCAGCTCATAGCATAGCCAATCACTCTGTACTTGTATTTTTCACCATTCTTATTATGCATTGCATGTATTTAAGTTTTAAATGCTGCCCTGATGTTCACCTAACATGAGGCTGGGGGAACAGGGCATTTTCCCAAGCTCTAGACTGTAAATAAATTAATAATCTAGCCTAAGGTATTTTCTGACCAAATGTCACATAATGCTGCTAGTTGAGAAGCAACTGGACAATACGAGAAGAGTTGCATATACTGAGTGGGCAGCCCTAAAAATTGAATTAATAGATGAAATATATTTTCAAAAAGTGACATCTAAACATACTAAAAATTGAATTAATAGATGAAATATATTTTCAAAAAATGACATCTAAACATACTATGTTCATACATATTATAGAGGTGGATATTTTGTTTTGTTAGCAAACCCACAAATGGCTGGGTTTGTACATCACACTAGGTAAAAGTCACTGTTTACAAACTTCAATGGCTAAGTTTATACAACTAAATCAATCTCAAGCAAAACATGGCACAGCGTAGGAAGTCAGTTTTTGACTCGCTGTACTAATTGCACACTATGCAGTTAGAAATAGTACATTATTTTGGTTCTGAAAACTTCTGAAATGCAGTAACGGAAAGATCTTGATGCCTGTTTATGAGGCACGTTCTGAGAGTTGAGCTAAGCCCTTCTGCATCAAAGCACATTTCTCTCAAGAGCTAACATGCTAGAAATCTTCTTGTTGGCTCCAGTTCAGCACCTTAAATGCTTCTATTCCAAGTGCTGATCTACCCGCTAAATAGTAACCCTTAATGTAATCCAATCACAGCGGGCAATGCTGTGCTGATTCCCTGTCACTGGCATGCCACTCATTACAGACCTTGCCATCTGGCTTTCTTCTTTCCAAAGCTAATCCATGCCAATCAGCAGCAAATGAGAAACAGCAGGATAGCGTGCAGAAAGCGGGTGAGAATGGAAACATAAAGCTGATATTGTATGCAACCAACAGGAAGAGCAACTTGCTAAAACAAAAACAAAAACCCAGAGTTTTGTTCTCCAGGTTTAGCAGCCTGGACCACATCTACCAGAATCCACTGCCAGTGCAGCTGGTAAATTCTACATGCTGTAGTTCCTACAAACCTTTTAAAGCATTCACGTATTAAAGCATGTGATTTGGGGCCGTCGTACAATCTGGATCAGTCAGAGAGTTGTGGTCAAGTTCAAACCACCTTAATACAGTGCCCCTTCAGACCTTCCAGGCGAATGTGAATATTCTGATTCAATAATTCCATGAGTTATCAGAAAACTCTGCCAGAATCAAAGAGGAGTAAACAAATTCTGCCCAACTTTTACAAAGTTTTAATCACCTTCCTATCAGACTATGCCATTACTTCTTAGCCTGTATTTTATTCATGCTTTTCTGGGAATAAATCCCACTGAACTACTTCTGACATGCATAGGACTGCACTGTCTGTGGATTCCTTTGGGTCTTTAGACCTATTCATGCAGCCAGAACACTGAACATCTGAATATTTCTATTAATCTCCAATGCCCATTGATTCTAATTGCCCTGCAGAATTTGCATGTTTAAGGCAAACATGTGCAGAAAGAAAGCCATGTTTGGCTATATGCACACTGAATCCTGAGAGCGTAGAAGTCTGCAATATGGGGATCCTGGGTCATATCAAACAGTTTCAACTCTGATTTCACTGACAGCAAGGGAAGGAGTAGAGAAGTTATCTGAATTTCTCACCAGCAAATACTCTGGGTTCATAAGGCCTGAGCAGGGGTTTTAATGGTTATGTACCATCAAGTCATTTTCAACTCTTAGCAACCATTTATTTTTCCTTGCTGATCTGTCCCTAACTTGGTCCTTTAGCTCTTCCAATGCTGTCCTCATCACTACTCCCACTGAATCTATCCACTAGGTGGTGATAGTCTTTTTTCTTCCATCTTTCTGCTGAAATAACAGCAATGTATTTTATCAAAGATGACAACTGCTGCCACCTGCTGGAAATGAAACTTCATTCTTATTAAAACAAATGAAGTACCTTTAGGTCAATACTCTGACACGATGGAGGCTATCTATAAAAGGTCATGCCACAATAAGCAAAAAAAAGCTTGATATTAGATAACTAATGAATATGTAATAATTTCTCTGGGAAATCTTATCCATATGCCCATTTAAATTAGCAAAGATGCAAAACCATCACAGAAAATTCCAGATTTTAAACTAGGAATTTCAGACTTCATAATTATATTTCACCCAATTAAAAAATGTACAAATTTACCTAAGAACAAGACAAAACATGAACAGTTGATAATATATTCCTGAATCTCAGGCCAGGTAACAGTTATCTCTTCATATTCATTAGCTTGGGACTTCAGAAAGACAAGAAAGAAAGAAACTGTCACAAAGGTAATTTTATGGATCAATACCTCTTCTGGATGGCTCTTTCAAGACTTGAGTACTAAATCAGACTATTTATTTAGTCCTGCATAAAAAGGCTAGGCTACATCTTGTATTTAGTTATATGTGTAGCATTTCAAGAAATGTGTTATACATATGTGGCTGTTTGTACACTGACTCACTCAGACATCAAAATTGTGCAATATCAGGATTCCAGCTCATATCAAACTATTTCTCTCCTCTAGGGAAGAAGATGAATTTATTAGGGTGACTGTTGGGAAGAAAGGAAGGAAGGAAAGAAGGAAGGAAATTATCTGAATTGCTCACATAGCAAGTATTCCAGGTTCATAATGCTTGGCAAGGCTTTTGATGATTATGTGCCATCAAGTCACTGTCAACTCATAGCAACCATAGATTTTCTTAACACAACATAATTATGCACCATAGATAAAACAAAAGTGTAAGTGGCAATATTAATAACAGAATTGTCAAATGATAAGGTGAAGAATACAATGTATAACATGTCCTTGAACTGTATTAGAGCCAGAGGAATAATCTGGAAGTTGCCATCCACCAATCTACCAGGGTTCAGTTTCAGTCTCTTGACCAAGTCTTGCAAGATGTCAGAAAGGTATTAATTTGAAGGTATGCAATGATTATCAATTAATTTCAGAATATTTCCCACTGTCAAGGACAATCTTTCATCTTGGATAAACCAAATTGGTCTTCCTTCTTGAACAGGTTTCAACATATCTGGATGAGGGAAATAATCAATTTACTTCATCAAAGCTATTTCATAAATATATCTGTTTAGACCCTAACCCTAACCCTAACCCATTCCTTCAAATAAATACATTTAGGGACAACCTATCAAAAGCTTCATTTCTTCTGTTTGCCTTTATTGGCCGATATCCCTGTTTCACTTAGTTTCAATTTATTGTCCTACGTCCTGATCTAAATCTGCCTAAACTTCTGTAGTTTCAGATCTAACTGAGAAATAGAGTTGAATGTCATCAAAATCCTTGTTATGATCCCACCCAACTCAAGCTTGGAATGACTACTTCAATTTGACACCAGCACCACCTCTTCTCACTTTCCATGTCAACTGATTCTGGGATTACAGGGCATAATTTGCAGTTTGCAATTTCTATAAAGGTCTCAAGTTAATTCTTTCTTTTATTTCAGGAGCTTTGCTACCATTAATCCTGTGCCATAAAACAAGGAACAAAATACCAGATAATCCACCACTTTGTGTGGTTTATTCAAGAAGTAAATTTCAATAGGAGGAAACTCAAGGCCAGTAAACAAACAGATCATGTGCTAAATATAACTTAAAATACCTGAAGCATCCATTTATTTCATTTATTTATTTCATTTAGTTGCAATACCACACAATAACAAGCAGACTGCACTTATCATTTGACAGGATTATACATTTTAAGAATGTTAATTAACGTATTTTTTATATTTTCACTACCACACCAGGATAAAAAGACAAGGAGACATCATTTTAAGCTTTAGTGACCCAGAAAATAAAATTATTTTGACACATATCAGAGAAAAGTCAATTCTGCAAAGGAACATTTAAAAAGAAAGTTGGTAAATGTATATTAGGGATCTTAAATTTCTGGCCCACAGGTGGCCCTGTCATCTTTTATACAAATTATACAAATTAAAACAAATAAATAAATAATCTTTTGCAGTCCACATGTAACCAAAAGAGCGAGGCACAGATATTGGCCAGCCCCTCTGTACAGTAATCATGAACACACATTATGAATCCTCCCTTGGGTTAGTCACCAACATGAAGCTCTGTTCCTAGGCATTGCAGTCTAAAAGGCAACTGCATTCCTAGCCTTGCATCAAGGTGCAATCACAGCCACCACCACCGTCAAAACAATGATTTGTGGACTCCAACCTTGGACAGTGAAAACACCTCAGTGCAGCCTTACCTTTGCCTGTTCTGTATAGGTTTATGGCTGTACTTTTCTCCCTAAATCCATAGCAAGAAGAAACATGGCAGAGCCACTGGTGCAGGTGCCAACTCTGGCCCCATATGTGACATCTTAATGCATGGTGAGGAGTGTAACTATCTGGGCATGGAGCTGTTTCTTCTGGGCCTTGTGCCTGACAAAACCTTCATGCTGTTGCCTAATTTCCAGCAGTCTTTCTTTCTCCTGCTGACTCAGGAGTACCAGAGTGACTTTCCTCCTCCTTTTCTCCATTGGTTGCCTAGATTTTTAGAACTCTGAAACTGCACCTGATATGCCAAAGGACAAGATGGCAATGAAGAGGCATCTCAATTCTCTTTATGCAACTGCCTCCTAAAGAAATATTTATCTCTCAGGAAATATCCACAAAATATTCCACTATGAGGTATTTGAAAGACCAAAACCAAGGCGCTTTCACTCAATTCTTTGTTTGCCATGATAAATATTTGCTTTCACTTCAAACACATGGTAAATGGGTTTATTAAATAAATAGGATATCAGTCATTAGGTGGATCAAACATTGCATATGTTATATATAAAATATACCTTATTTCATATGTATTAAATTAGAGCTGCTGAAATAGTTCATGTCCCTTGCAGTAATTTATTGGCAAGCAAACAAAACTTCCAGCCACAGAGTCACATAAGAAATTGTATTATTAGATGCTTGGATCTTGATTACGGTTATTTGATAAGACTGGACCAATTCAAAAATAAAATCTTCAGTTTTGTTGGTTAATTTTAAATTAATTACTAAATATTAGGATATTAATCTAACCCAAGACGCCAGGAGGAACCAATGACGCCCATTTGGCATCCTGGCTCAAGGGCAGAAGCCTTCCGCTACTTCGCATGCGTTCCTACCCTGCGCCGTGCACGATTATGCATCGTCTCTCTCCAGCCTCCCAGAGCAACGAAACAAGAATAGCCGCCCTCCGCAAGGACTCCGTTTTCAGCGTCTCGAACTGGTTTTTCTGCGTCAATGCACTACCTCCTAATTTCAGAATGCAATCCACTGCAGCAGCCATTGTGTCCAGACTTGCCGGCTCTTATTTTACCGGCTGTCTTTGCTGACGCCACATCCGGCCAATTTCACTGTAAGCAATTTGAGAAAAGCCAGGCGGTTGCAGCGCAGGCAATGGAATGAAATTGAGGAGAATTTGCAAAATGACTACTGATTGCAGCATCGAACAATTTATTGCTTTTTGGGGGGGAAGGGGAGAATATGCGGGTATTTTTATTTTAACTTTTCTTCCCTGATACTCCTTTAATTAAATGCTGTTCTTTCTACCTTTTAATCAAACTCTCAAGACAGGTTAATTTAAGACAAGTTGATTCCGATTAAAGTAGAACTGCTGATGTACAAAGGCATATAAATATATATTATGTTTATAATATATATATGTGTGTGTGTGTGTGTGTGTGTGTGTGTGTGTGTGTATGTATATGTATGTGTGTGTGTGTGTGTGTGTGTATATATATATATATATATATATATATATATATATATATATATATATATATATATATATATATATACAATAAAAATATATAAATATATATATTTAAATAAATTTGTATATTTATATTTCAAAGGCAAACTCATATATTTTATGAGTTTTGTTTTCACAACTGGAACCAAGTTTATATGCATTTAGATGATTAATCGACAAGGGGGGAAAACGGCCCTAGGCAATGCAATGCATTTGCCAACATTAGTCTCCTTTTACTCCCCCCCCCCAAAAAAATTGCTGTACAATCTAAATCGGATGGGGAGGGGGATCAGAAAATCCATGGGCGTTGATTATATGCCAACATAGCGGCCTCATCGAAAGAAAGGATGGCTTATAGTGGGGAAAAGCATTCTGCACATATTCATTGGCACTGCTAAGAATGTCTCCTTTTGCTGTTGTGATGGTGCTCAAAGGTAGCAAGGCAAGGACGCATGTAAAACAATCCGAAATGCCAAGCACTTCTTTACAGGCAATGAAAAGCTAGCGCTGAAGTTATTCTCCAAATTGTTTGAGCAAACGTACAGGACTCTCGTTCTAGAATAAATCGGTAAAACGACATTGCGTGTCTCTTAACCCCACATCCTGAGGAACAGCTACGCAGCCTTTTCGCCTCTCCTACTTCAATATTTTGCGGTCAACCCTGGAATCCACATAGCGCAGTCATGACTTTTTTTTTTCTTGTTAATAAAAGGCTCGAAAATTATTAATAGTCCCTTAAATCGCGGCAGCGGCTCTGGTTGGTTTGTAGCAACGTCTACTATGGTGATGTCAGCAGAAAATCACAGCGAAAGGCGGATCCGACCGTTTCTAGGAGCCGGCGCTGCTAGGTGAGTCTCTTGTTCCGTCGCCAATAGCATAAAACAATCCCATGTCGGTTGGGAGAAAACGGGGAGCAGTTTCCTTAGCTTGTGGTACTGTGGGTGTAGCGAAGGTTGGAAGAATCCGATCTCTGCCTGTGATCTGCGTGTTACTCTGGTGGTTCGTGTCCTGAAAAATGGTATCCTTTGAAAGGGAATTTAAAGCGCCAGGAGAAGGTGATCGGCAGGTAGGTAGTAGCTATGAACTGCTGCCGTTCCTTCAGGAGTTGCAGCAAAAGGCATCCTTATTTTAATTACGGATGTTTTTCATCATGACGTATATACAATCTCTTCACCTTTTCATTTACATAGATAAAACACAATCCAAATTCTGCCTAATGAAGAAAAATTAAGTCCGTTGCAGAGGTATCACATGCACACTTTTATGGGAGATGGAGAGGAGGTGGAAACTGTAGTTGCCCATCAAAGTTGGACATTCTGGGAAATCTGGCCATTGCGCAAGAGAGCTTCCTGTCTCTTTCCCCTCTGTTATGCTTTTTCTTTCCCCTCCCCACCCCAGCAGGGGGAAATGCCTCCTCTTCATCTTCCTTCCCTTTAAATTTGGAGTACTCTACACCACAAAGAGGAAAAAGAGTGTAAACTTTAGCAGATGCTTAAGAAAAATGCTTTAGTGAAGAATATATATGGAGATTTTAAATCATCCAGGTCATGGTTGTCCCAAAGGTGCTTTTTCAAAAGGCAACTGGACCTCCTTTGTTTTTCCTTGAATATGTTTCCCTTCTCATCCAAGAAACTTCAGAACTGAAGAAACTTCTTGGATGAGAAGCGAAACGTCTTCAGGGGAAAAGAAAGAAAGTCCAGTTGCCTTTTGAAAAAGCACCTTTGGGATATTAGGGAGATGTCTGGGTACTCCATTCCCATC
This sequence comes from Pituophis catenifer annectens, assembly GCF_029215685.1. Lineage (NCBI taxonomy): Eukaryota > Metazoa > Chordata > Lepidosauria > Squamata > Colubridae > Pituophis > Pituophis catenifer. The sequence continues at coordinate 178,852,767 of NW_027256883.1, read as the reverse complement.
ACATGGTCACCCAGTTTCTCAAGACATCTCTAAAAATGATTGGAGTAGGTGTGTATCACTTCAGTCCCTGCACAGACCCATCCTCTTCAGTCTGAGCTTGACTTAAAATATAGAACTCAAACTGTAACTGTTTCATTTCCAAATCAGTAACTGCATGTGAGATTCAGGAAAGTTTTTCCACATTAGGTTGTGTGGCTATACATAGTCCTCGACTCACAACTATTTGTTTAGTGTCAGCTCAAAGTTACAACAGAATTGAAAACGTGAATTGTGTCTGGTTTTCATACTTATGATGGTTGCAGCATCCCCACAGTCACATAATCAAAATTTGGGTGCTTGGCTACTGGCATGTATTTCTTATAATTGCATTGTTCCCGAGTTATGTGGTCACCATTTGTAACCTTCCCAGCCAGCTTCCAATAAACAAAGACAAAGAAACCAGATTTGCTTAATGACTGCAAAATTCACTTAACTATAGTGATTTGCCTTAACAATTGTGGCAAAAAGTTGGTGAAATGGGACAAATAATCATTTAACAATTGCCTCGCTTAGCAATGAAAATGTTGCACTCAATTGTGGTTGTAAATCAAGGACTACTTACATGATTGATTTCTAATTTGGTGACTTCTTGAACTTATGTAGAAATTGGAATACATTTAAAACTATCATCTTAGACCAAAGTTTTATGAATTAATGTACATGTTTTTCACCCACATCATTAGCATTATCTTTCTTATCCTATTTTGACCCTGTAGATAAGGTTGTATTTATATAATTCATATGTTGAGCTATAGCACATTGGATTCGAAGACAGAATAACTGGTAGTAAAAACACGGAATTTGTTCACAACTTTTAAAACTAAAGGGATTTTTTTCTGGGATTGTATGACAGCTGTGGAATGACTCTGGGCAATGAACAGAACTTAAATAACATAAAAACAATTATAATCATTACAAAAATTAAAATACAAAGCACTCAAGAAGCAGCAAACCCAAATCACTAACACAACTGAGTGAATATGTCAGTCACTCCTTTCTCCTTTTCTTAAGATAAGAGACTTTGTTACCCAATAACTAATCCATTTTAGTTTTTTCCTGGTTACAAGACCTAATAACTTGAATAATACAACTATGTCTACCTTGTACTTCCCATATCTTAAATTGGGAGGAGCCAAGAGAGAGATGGAAGGAAGAGCTGAGAAACTGCTTAAGTCAGGCCTTTCCCATTCATGACATAGTTCCCTAGTTGGTAGATGTATTCCCTGCTGGCTGGGGATATGTTAGAAGGGGATAGCAATAGCAGTAGCATTTAGACTTATATACCACTTCACAGTTCTTTACAGCCCTTTCTAAGCGGTTTACAGAGTCAGCATATTGCCCCCAACAATCTAGGTCCTCGTTTTACCAACCTGGATGGCAGCAAAGCTGAGATTGGCAATGAGGACAGCAAGATTTATACTGGCATTCTATGCCAGCTCAAAGATGGCTACATAACACTTCAACACAGTATTTGGGAAAGACAATATTACTGGGTTCTTTGGAAATGTTGAAATATCCATGGTTTGTATAAGCATAGGTTTGTGTATCTTACTTTTGTATTTTTTTTTTTTCAAAAAAAAACCCCAATCAGTTTATATGGCTGCTCATCTCAAATACATGAATGGGTAGCTACCAGTATTAAAAAGTAAATAAAATAAGTAAATTACAGTATACAAAAAATTTAAACACAAAGCAGCTAGATAAAAAAATCACAATGTAACCCAAACGTGATAATTCTTGCATCAGTTTCTATGAAATTTGAAATGCTTCATCTCTTCATAATGATGCAGTTTTTCTATGAATTTCATTTCATTCCCATTCTGATGAACATAAACAAAAAATCAATACATGCCATTCCTCATTTATGCTTTTTCCAGATAGGGTAATTACAGTATCAGAGTAGAACTTTGGTTTTCATATTTATCCAACCAAATTGGGTACAAATTGCAAAGCGTTCTCTGGACTGTCACAAAATAGAATGATGTTAAAATGGCTTGGATAGGTAGCTGTGATGTCAGAATGGCTTGGTTAGACCTCATAGCGCTAGAAAGAACATAGCTGGAGACTTCTGAATTCTGCCAGACTTCTGGCAGTTTGTGCAACAAGTATTTCCCAGTGGGAAATATAGCAGTGAGTTTGATAATTGGAAGATTGCACTGGCAATCAAAAAAGAGTCTACAGATTGCATAAGAAGTGGGGTTCATTATATACAGCCTTTATTCCAGGTGACATTATTCAATTGTTACAGTACTGCACGCTGGAGGGAAACATGGTACTAATCATCATCACTTTGTCTTATGAAGAAGTCTATACCAGGTACTGCATAGGAAGGGGAAGATTATTTTGGAATCTTTACATTTATGCAAAATCTTATCCAAATACTGTAGAAGGGTAAGTTATTAAGTATGTATGTATGCATTAGATATGCTTCAGAAGTTTTATCAAACTCAGTATGATTCCTTTGAGTTCCTCTTAAGATTCAGAGCTTCTCAGGCATCCAGGAATAACTTGGACATATCTTACATAAGTACAATCTGCTCCAGCAGGCTTTCTTAGCTCTCAAGAGAGTTTCCTGATAAATCTATTGATGTTTGCTCTGGATCCCCCAGAGTATAAACTGAGAGCAATTTGAAATGTCACAGAACAGAAAATGAACCCGCCCTTGAATGTGGTCTAAGACTGAAGCATTCAGTTCACATTCTTTCCAGCTGACACAATTTTGTGGTCTCTTTTATGTGACTGAATTGGCTTTTCTGTGTCCAGGTGTTTGATTGTTTGCTGCCTAAAAGCTGAAACTTTCCAGAATATGTGTAAATGTGAAGAGCACCTAAGATAGATGTGGTAGATATTTATATATGTGGTAGATATGCATATGTAAGATCAAGTATCTTACTAAAAATGATTTTGCTTTTCAATGTTTCAGTAAAATGGAACTTGGAAAAGGTTCATTTTTATGCAACTTTTCTTAGTAAAAGATGATCTAATCTAACTTTATTGCTCTTTTTTATTTTTTATTTGCATTTTGAGAGATAGCTGCTGGGATCTCAACCTTCATCAAGATTGACCACTGATTAACTTCGACTTAAGAGCAGCTTTTTTGAAAAAGAAATACACATTTCTTTCCTGCTATTGTAATTTTCATTACTGCACTATTAAAGTGATAAGATGCAGCTAAAAAGTTTCATTCTTTGGTGAACATGGGATATAAGTTAAACTGTGGCCTCCAGGTTACTTGCAAGGATATGAAATTTTGAAGTGTGAAAATGTGATTCAAATGAATTCATCTTTCCTGTCTTTATATTCTTTTACTGTTATTAGATTATTTGTTATGTATTCTGAACTGAAACTGAATGTTTACTTTACTTTATTGTCATTGCACATGGTACAACGAAATTAAATGCCGTCTTCAGTGTACATTATAACTATAAAAATAAAAACACGAACATACATCCTTTACATACTATGTAATTGAAATTGAAAACCCGATATTGCACTATACCATAGAATTCAATTCTCTTTGTCCTTGTTTTTATTATCCTGTATCGTCTGCCAGATGGTAATAGTTCCAAAAAAGGGTGCCCAGGATGAGATGGATCTTTAAGAATGTTTTGAACTTTCTTAAGGCAGCGGGAGCTATAAAGCTCTTCAAAAGAGGGGAGAGGGCAACCAATGATCCTCTGGGCAATGACATTGACCATCTGAAATGCTGTCCTATCTGCCATGCAATTTGCAAACCATACATAGATGCAGTAAATTAAAATACTCTCTATGGTGCAGAGGTAGAAGCCCACCAGCAATTTTTCATTCAGTTGTTGTTTCCTGAGAAGTCTCAGGTAGTATAATCTCTGCTGGGCCCTTTTGTACATCTTTTGTAGAAAATCTAATCTAGTTGCAGAAAAGCACAAGGTGTAACATATGGTAAAATGGTAATATGTAATGAGTTATATTTAAAATCTAATGCAAGACTGATTCTATTGAAATTGTCTCCTTTGCACAAGGAATAGGAAAAGGCTGATTTTCTCTTTTACACACGCTATAAATTCTTATGCAACCTCCTAATCTGTTGTGAACTATTGGCTTTTGATACATGATTTTATTGCTTCAGGTTTCCAGGCCCTAAAAGGAGGAGGTATCGTCAAAATTATACATATCTTGTGGAAATCAGCTTGTCACATTCTACCAGATGAGTTGTGATATCTAAATGTCTATAATGTTATAAATGTTCTGTTGTTTTCCCTCCACCCTGCAGGTAATGTTCATTTACACGTCTGAGAAATCATGAAATCGGTGTCACTTGCAGCCATTTTTTGGTGTATCCTAATACCATCATTTGAGACCAGCAAGGTAAGGGACGAGAATAGAGAAAAAAATTAGTTTATAATAAAATCAAATGTTTGTGTATGGATTAATTTCTACACACGAACCTGAATTCATTTACTTGCTGTAATTTTTTTGATATCTGAATATAGTCTGCAATCTTTCACTCTATTTTCTTTGATAAACACAATTATCTCAGCCTTCATATGTACTTTCAGATCCATGCTCTTCATTGTATCATATCGTCTATCAGCCAACAACACGATATTATTAAATACAAATGTACATGTATGTTCATGGCCCCAATCATCACATCTCTAATGTCACCACAAGCTTTCCTTATCCATTTCTTTCATAAATACATTAAACAATCAAGGATATGACATACAAGGAAATCTCTATCCTTATCTTATTCCCTGTTCAGTGTTTAACCATTCACTAAACATTCTATTTATTCTCACATAGGTTTTAATTCCATTATATACCAATTTTATTGCCCTCAGCAATTAACATTCAATTTTATATGCTGGATGGGGAGCAGTGGGCTGAAACTGATTCCTGGAAAGACCAAATGACTCTGGGTTTGTGGTTCTTTGGTCCATGGAGAATTGCCATCTTTGGTCTTGGAAGGGGTGGCACTGCCACAGACAGATCCAGTGTGTAATCTGGAGGTTCTTCTGGACTCACAAGTGCTGCTCAAGGAGCAGGTAGCAGTCATGGCCAGGAGGGCCTTTGTGCAGCTGTGGCTTGTGCATCAGTTATGCTCTTTCCTGGACCAATGATCCGCCTCACAGTTAATCACGCCCTAGTAACCTCCTGTCTTGACTATTGTATATCCTGTACATGAGGCTGGTCTTGAAAAGAATCTGGAAGCTCCAATTGGTTCAAAATGCAGCGACCCATGTTGTTTTGTGCAGATGTAGATGTGCACAGGTGTCATCTCTCCTGCGGAAGCTTCATTAGCTACCGATCTGCTTCTGGGTACGATTCAAGATTCTGGTTGTCACCTACAAAATCCCCACATGATTTGGGGATAGGTTATCAGAAGGACCGTCTCTTCCCAGTTACATCCATCTGACCTATCAGAGCTGGGAGTCAGCAAATGTGGGTCCCCTCTCCTAAGGAGGTACATCTGGTGGGGCCCAGAAGAAGGGCCTTCTTCATGGTGGCTCCCTCTTTTTAGAGCATCCTGTGGAGATTAGAGTGGCCTCCATGTTGACATTCTTTTGCAAGGCCCTGAGGACCTGGTTTTGCCAAAGGGTCTGTGGAACCCAGAGTGGGATGGAGCTCATCAAGTGGCTTATTTGATTGATTATTGTTGCCGAGGGAGGGCATTGTTTTTTATTCTTTGTATATTGGATTTTTATTTTTGTAAGCTCTCCAGAGTCGCTGAGAGTGCATAGACAGCCATACAAATTTTCTTAAATAAATAAATAAATAAATAAATATTACTGAAGTAAAACTCAACAGTTTTAACAACCAAGATGTAGGTTAAGAAAATACGAAGGATCACAGGTTCTCCACCACAATATAACATGACTGGAAAGAGTATCGTTAACTACTTTACTTTGCAGTGAGATCACACATATTGCTTATTCTACTTCTATCCTATTTTTCTTCTATAGACATTTGAAGACATCCGCTGCAAGTGTGTCTGCCCGCCATATCGTAATATAACAGGACAGATTTACAAGAACAATGTATCACAGAAAGATTGGTGAGACAAATTTCAGAAAAGATTCTCAAAGCTCATAGAATGTTTGCAAGATGTGATTGTTCTAAAAAGCTGGTTTTAAAACTGGTCTTCAATATAGGAAGACAGTGAAATGAACTAGTCTCATGCTTTCTGTCTGATCAATTGGATACTTTCATCCTGTACATTTTATCTATTTGTATATCTGTCAAGGGAATTAACTTAGTGATGTAATAACAGTCTCAAAATGATTCCATATGATAAAAGGTTTTTAATGCCCATTGTTGCTTCTTGTTTCTCACAACTACAGTAACTGCCTGCATGTGGTAGACCCTATGCCAGTGCCAGGGCATGATGTTGAGGCATATTGCCTGTTGTGTGAGTGCAAGTATGAAGAACGAAGCACCACGACCATCAAGGTAAAATACCAATCTGTCTCTTACACCAGCTTTCTCTGTTGTCACTGTATAGAACTAAGAATTTTGGCTGTTGACAACCGTCAAGAAACTAAAAAGAGAATCTGAAAATATACTCACAAGGAAATTAGCATTCTGAGATTGAGGCAAGAGTGTCTACATTGGTAGTTCTCCTGATTAGTGTTTCTCATATAGATATTACCTTGTAGTGAAAGCTGCATTTGAGAATCATATCTTAGATTTTTCCTTAAGAGATCAAGGAAATAATTTTAGTCATGTTTTGGTTATGTAAATGTTTGGTTTTGGACTGTTTAACTTTGCTGGGAAAGGTGTTATTTTCTTCATCCTTTCTTAAATCTGATGTCTTCGGACAATGCAGAATTTCGAATCTGCATAACTGCATATACTTTCAGCAGATTGAAAAGGTATCAGATTGGGGAAATCCAACTTGGTATCTTTGTCCTTATTTGGATCTTATCCTTTCTAGCACTGGTAATTTTTTAGCTGATTTCCCCTATTACAATATAGATGTTGATGCTTTGCTCAAAATATGTTCTTTTATCCAGGATCTTTGATGACATTTTGTGTTCATGCAGATTATCATCATCATTTATCTCTCAGTGATTGGAGCTCTTCTACTCTACATGGTCTTTTTAATGGTAGTTGACCCTTTTATCCGCAAACCTGATGCCTATACTCAGCCCCTACACAATGAAGAAGAGTCAGAGGTGAGTTTGATGCTCTTTAAACAGGTTTCCTTTTTCCATTTGGACTACCTGAATCTGGTGTCTTCCGTACATTGCTTCCCACACTCCCCTACTTAATAGATTGTGGGAATTAAAAGCTAATAATTTTGGAAAGCTTGAGATTCTGGAACGCTTGGCAGTAATCAGACCTTTAAATCTATGTGTTCAGTAATGGAGATTTCTACATACCAATCACTTTACAGAACAAAGTGATTGGTATGTAGAAACCTCCGTGTATGTTTATTCACTTATTCACATATTTGTTCACATAACGTTTTTCTGTATGCAGTGATTGAAGCCTTCCCACCCACAGAGGGTACCTTGTTCAGTATACAGCCCTTTCCCTCTAGATACCCTTCTCCCCAGTGCACACGCATCTTCATCCTTTCCAGACAGCATAATGCATGAAGAGGGTTTAAGATAGAGCCTTGGTACTACAGTGGTTTAAAGCACCCTGTTATTAACACAGCTGCCTGCAATTTACTGCTGGTTCGAATCTCTCCAAGGCTCAAGGTTGACTCAGCCTTCCATCCTTTCTAAGGTAGGTTAAATGAGGACCCAGTTTGTGGGGGCAATAAGCTGACTTTGTATAAATATACAGAAGGATGAAGGCTATTGCTTAACGCACTGTAAGCCGCCCTGAGTCTCCGGAGAAGGGCGGCATATAAATCAAATTAAAAAAAAAAGATATGCCTCAAAATCTGTTTCTATAGTCAGCACTCAGAACTAACATTTCCAAGCTGAAACACTGCAGATAAGTTGAGATTGCAGCTTTCTGAAGTCTGGAGGTGACTGGGTTAGAAAAGGTACCTTTAAACAATTAGTGACATAAAGGAATTGGAATTCTTTCTAGGTTCTCATTTTAGATTGTGGATTGCATCTTTGAAGTTCACGCACAATAAATACGAGCATATTTTGTTTTGAAGAAAATATTTTAAAATCCTGTTAACTATGTTTCCTGAAACAACACAATTCACATTAAACCATAGTACAAAACCAAAGGATTTTATTTTGTATTTCATTCATTCATTTGAATTAGAACGCTGAAGCAGTATCTAAAATAAGGCTGTTAGATTTTTCTGAACTACAGCTCGTTATGATCAAGAAAGAGAGAAAGCTGGGAATTATATTTCAGAAATATCTCCTACTTCTGCTTTAAGATATACGACAACAGTGCAATATAACATGATTATATTGAGTATGGAAATTTATATTTTTGGTAGACAGAATGTTATCCAGACATTTCATTGTAATTCCTTTGTATTTGTTTTTATAGAAAGTAACTAACCATTCTTCATAATCTGAAGCATACTGCAGTAATATAAGCTACCTTGGGATATTTTCTGTCGTTAATGATGAGCAGTTTAACCTTGCTATTTTCAGTGTGCATGAATATAATATACCTGTCCATTCTTTTTTAAAAATAGTTTGATTTGTCTTTGTAGCCCAAGGTGGAGCATTACTACTGCGCATCTGAAATACTTTTTCTTTGAGATGTTTCTTCTTCTGTTACTGCAGGATCCCTGTTCCTTGACAGCTATACGTCCTTCAGCCAATGCCAGAACAAATACAGTGCTGGAGAGAGTGGAAGGAGCCCAGGAAAGGTGGAAGCGTCAGGTGCAGGAACAGCGGAAGACTGTGTTTGATCGGCACAAGATGCTAAGCTAGACCTTTTTAGGTGTGAGCTGCAGCTGCTGGTTAGCTAGGCAAAATTTTGTTCGCCAATACAGACCCCCAAATCTGTAGTTTAAATATCTTGCACCTGCTGTTTCTGATTGGGTTTGTTTGTTGTCCTCCTCAGTTTACCCAAGAGAATATGCTGCATTTGAAGCAAGCTGCTGGCTGCAGATTCCATCTATGAGGGCTGCCACTTGCTTTATTTGTTGCTGTAAGGAAAAAAATAACTCTAGGATAACTAAAAGTGAGAAACAATTGCAACTTTGGGTTCTATAATCTGCCAAGCATTGGTCTGTTTTTGGTGATGAAAATGTGGCATGCATTTATTCGTTATTGCTTACTAACCTGTGGCTTGGCTTTTAGCTCAAGTTGGATGTATTAATAATGGAATGATAACAGCAACATCCTTTTCATTCCGTTGACTGTATGCCAATATATGATCCTTCACTGTTGCAAAATACCTACAGAGAAGTGGCTTGGATCTATGTATAACATGCTAGTTTGAAAAGTTGGCACTAAAGATAGAAATGCAATAAGGGAAATTAACTCAGCAAAAAGGAGTAATTGTATTTGGCTCATAAATTCTTACAGATTCTTTCTTCAAGGATTTTTTTTCAGGATAGTTAACTTTACACCAAAGAAATATGGACACATTTTTTTTAGCACTATCATAGTTAATGGTAAGCCATGGTTAACCCATCACAAGTATGAGTTCTGTGCTTCCCAGTCTCCTAAAGGGATCAAACCAAGAAGCTTGTGGGTGCCTATTTCACATGCAGATTTTTAAACAATCAAGAGGTTATACATATTCTTGTATTTCTTTGCTTTGGAGACAGCTTAATTGCTGCCTAGGTTAGATCTCAATTTTCAAAGTACATTGAACAGATGAAGCCATTGCTGTTCATACAATTGCATATGCAAACAAAGAATACTTTGCACATGTTAACTATTGAAAATCCTTTGCTTCAAGATTTATCTGCACAGGAAGGAAGTGGATTATTTAGCGCAAAGGAAATTGCCCCTCTACATGTGGCAGTTTATCCCAGTATGTAGAACTGGATTCTACTATCAAAGGACATTTATAGAAATATAGCCTTAGATTTTAATATCAGTTCAAAGAGTGACATGCAATATGCAAAATAAAATTTAACTTGACTTAATGGAAAATTTCCTGCCTGCATTTGGATATGGCCTACATGGTCATAATTGTTTTACAATACATCAATCAACCGCTTGCCCAAATGTATAGGACATTGCATTGAAATTTGTTTTGATGGTACTTGTAGTAGCCAGATTTATGCCACCAATTAAAGGGAAGTAGTATTAATAGTATGTAATGGTGAAATGTAATGTTGTAATGGTCACTCAGATGCAAAAGACAGTATCAAGAGATTTTGAAGGTTGGACAGTATTTTTTCCGCATGCAAAAATATTTATGTATTAAATGATCTACTTTATCTCTTAAAATATCTCTGGCAGATTTTATCAGTCTTTGTTACTATGCAGCATCTGTTCATTAAAGAAAGTATGTACAATATCACAGATGTCAGGCATGATTCAATAACTTTTTAGCAGAAAGGGTTATCAATCACTCAAGAGTTCAGAGAATGCATAAAAACGGAGTCTAAATTCATAAAATAAATGCTAGCCATACCATATGTGGGGGCTGCTGAAATCCAGTAAATATTGCAAGCCATTAAGAGTTTTCTGCATCTCTTTGTTGTTTCTATAATCATCTATATTTTATAGCCCAATTATGTCTAGGATACATTATAATATATCTCAACAGCTGGTTATTAAGCACAGATCTGAAAAAAAAAATATTATCCATTGTTTACATGGAAGTATGCGGCAAGGGATTTGACTTTATTTACCGAAAACATTTATAAGCCATTTTCATTCAAATATTCAACATGATGTACAAAAATAAATCAGCAACAAAAAAGTAGTCTGAATAACAGTGTTCTAATACGTCAGAAATTACATCTGATAAAATAAGACCTCAAAAATCATCATAATAACAATATTAACATAAGAAGTCCTAATGTGAACAAATAATGTGTTCTACAACACTTTTACATCCCATTCTAAAGGAGAGAAATTAATGTCTAATTGTAATGTTGGGAAAAGAACAAGCTACTTTTTAAAATCTTTTTGCTACCTCTCTTCCTTTGCTTTTAATGAAGAGACACTTCTAAATATAACCTTGGTGTTGTATGCCCAAAAGTGATTTTAAGCTAGCTAAAACATTACTCATGGGGATGCCAACCAAAGATATATATTCTAGGTCAACATTAACTACAGTTAGGAGATGTGAAAGAAAGTCTGAAGCCTGAACTTCATTTCCTAGAACCACCTCAGTGCATGACTTTTAAAAAAATCAATAGAATCATTTCATGCTATTTTGAGATATAAGAAACTTGGAGAGCAAAGTTTAAAACTTCCCATAGATTTAATATAATTTAAAAACAAGTGTTAGCTCTCCATTTATAGAATTTTTTTTTCCAAGAAAATATACATACCATCTATCCAAATCTATGTCAGATAGTAACTCATCTAGGGCTTCAAGTACAAACCTTCCCTCCCATGCCTCCCTGGTCTTCCCTAAACATTTTGTAGAATGGGAGGATCCAAAAATATGTGTTAATTTGTGCAACATTTGTGTTTTAATTTATAAAACATTTGAGTCATTTGGTTCCAACAATCCCAGCCTATACAAATTTAGCTCCTGTGTGGCCACTTGAAATTGAGTAAGCAGCTTAAAACCTCCAAGCAAGAACGGTATACAAAAATATAACAGTACATTATTCTAAATCAATATACAAATGTACTAAAAATTATGTGAATTCCTCCAAATCAAATCAAAATATAAACATTGGTGTCCTTTTCTATTTCTTCCCATTGCATCAATGCATATCTCTCATTAAAGCAAGTCTTTGGTAAAGTTGGGATTATTCAGCAAAAGTGCATGGGAATCTGAACAGGTGTCCCTAAAGTTATATTGGATCAGCAGGATGCCCTTCCCTTGAATCTATCTCAGTCTCATAATGAAAGCTTTAGATTTTAGGAATGCATAATTTTTCTTTCCTGTTAGATCTTTTTTTTTTTTTCATCAGTCATGATAACCACCTTTATTTTGTAAGCATTTTTACTGACAGCTCCAGGAAGGGCTGCTTTTTAAAGAGGAATTGTGTCACGCAGAGGCGGAATTAGTTTGGCATGTTATTCCTCCTCTGAGCTAAGATGGAGATGATTCCTGAAACTGGATCCTCAAACCTATGAAGAACTTAATGGCAAATAAAGGACCCTTCAGTTTTTGGTAATGTTTTAAGACAATCTCTTTTAACAGACAAATTATCATCTTGGCTCCCCTGAATGTGACCACTGGAAGACCGTAGAGCCTTGGATGGTGCCTGCTCCATTTACCTGGACTTTGGCAGTTCAGGAGGATGAAGAGACCTTATTTTGCAGACCCCAAGACCATGGCATTTTATTTCCTTCTATCACTGCCTCTTTTTTTTTTCATGGTTACAAATGTATTTATTTGATAACCAGAGGCATCCTGCAGATAGTGAATATACCTGTTCAGGATTCTTACTGTTAATGTAAAATATATTGAGATAATTACGCCATCTGAAGGCAAAACATGCCTTGCTTTCAGCAGCTTTTCTTTTAAATCATTTTTTTATTGTTTCTTTTTTTAAAATAATTTTATTCATGAACATTTTTGAATACAGTGTATTGTCAGGGTATACCATTTACAAGAGGAAAAAAAGCCAAATAGAAAATAGTGATATTAACACATGAACTAATAACAGCAATAATAATATAACACATACCCTATGGAACAATCTACCCCCAGAGATACGAGTGATCTCCGACCTCCGGATTTTTCGTCGGGCCCTAAAAACTTATTTTTTTCAGCTAGCCGGTCTGTCCTGATTTTAGGGTTAGTTTTAAAAATTTTAATATTTATTTTAATTGACAAGTTTTAAATTATGGGTCAAATTTATAAATTATTTTAACTTTATTTTTAACTGTGATGTTTGTATAGATGTTTTTTATCTGGCTGTTCACTGCCCTGAGTCCGAAAGGAGAAGGGCGGTATAGAAATTCGAATAAATGAAATAAAACATGTACTGAGAATAAAAGTAATAATATAACCAAATAATTTTAGCTAATGATTATTAGTTATAAACCATCTCTATTGTTAATACATTCATAGTCTTCCTTCCTCTAATTTCTACCTAGTCTCTAATCGCTCATAAAATCTATTCCATACCAAATAATATCCCATGTCTTCTTTATCTTTTATTTTTATTTTTATTTTTATTTTTATTTTTATTTTTATTATTATTATTATTATTATTATTATTATTATTATTATTTATTTATTTATTTTTATTTTTAAAGTCTGTCCATTTCAGCACAATCTAAAATTTTTCAAATTACTTCTCATCTGGCAGGGTGTTCTCATTTTAGCTTCTCCTTCTTTCATACTGCTATTACTTGGACAATGTTTTTTTTTTTTTTATCCTGCCTTTATAATTTTTATAAGTAACTGAAGGCGGTGAACATGCTGTTTTCCACACAACAGTCTTGTGAGGTGAGTTGGACTGAAAAAAAAGTGACTGACCCAAAACCACCCAGCTGGCTTCCACACCTGAGGCTGGACTCTGGAGAGCAGGACCAGAACCAATGGGTTGAAATTATATTGGTGAAATACAAATTCAATATTGGAAGGTATTTATTAGATTTTTTTTTAAAAAAAATACCATCTTTATTACTTTTATAAGTAACTAGAGCAGCGAAAAGAAGTAAAACCTCTTGGTAAGGAATATTAAATGTACCCCAAATTCCAAGGAAATCTTAAGGAATAAGAAGCATGCACTGAAGTTACTGCATTCACCGACCGTTTCAGTATCCTTGTTGCTTTCCAAATACGTTACAAGACATCAGCAGCACCCGGCAAAATTGGATATCACGGCAGGAGCAGAATATCAGAATAAAATCAGAATAACGGAGTTGGAAGGGACCTTGGAGGTCTTCTAGTCCAGCCCACTGCTGGAGCAGGAGACCCTTTAACATTCCGGACAAAAGGCTGTCCAATGCCTTCTGGAAAACCATCAGCGAAGGCTACGCGGCCTTTTCGCCTCTCCTTGCTTTAAATCAGAGGTCTTCAAACTTGGCAGCTTTAAGACTTGTGGACTTCAACTCCCAGAATTCTCCAGCCAGCTAGGCTATGCTGGAGAATTCTGGGAGTTGAAGTCCACAAGTCTGCTTTAAATGTTCTGTCGTCCAACCTGGAATCCACAGAGCACAGCGGTTTGACTGAACGTTTAAAATAGGACTAAATTATTAATATTGCTTTAAATCGCGGCAGCGGTTCTGGTTGGTTTGTAGCAACGTCTACTACGGTGATGTCAGCAGAAAATCACAGCGAAAGGCAGACCCGACCGTTTCTAGTAGGGCGCTGCTAGGTGAGTCTCTTGTTCCGTTGTTAATAGAATTAAAAAAAAAACAAAAACACCCCAATGTTGGTTGGGAGAAAACGGGAAGCAGTTTCCATAGCAACCTGTTGTACTGTGGGTGTAGCGAAGCTTGGAAGAATCCGATCTCTGCCCGTGGTCTGCGGTTCGTGTCCTGAAAAATGGTATGGTTTGAAGGAGAATTCAAAGCGCCAGGAGAGGTAGGTATGCTAGTAGCTATGAACTGCTCCCGTTCCTTCAGGAGTTGCAGCAACAGGCTCCCTTATTTTAAGTAGGGGTGTTTTTCATCATGACGTATATACAATCTCTTCACCTTTTCGTTTACATTTTTTTTAAAAAAATCCATATTCTGCGTAATGATGAAACGTCCGTTGCAGAGGTATCACATGCACACATTTTTGGGGAAATGGAGAGGAGGGGGAAACTATAGTTAGCCATCAAAGTTGGAAAGTCCCGGAAAGCTGGCCATTACGCAAGAAAGCTTCCTGTCTCTTTCTCCTCTTTTTATACTTTTTTAATACTTTTTTTTTTGTACCACCACCACCCCCACCCCCCACCCCCGAGCAGGAGGAAATGACTCCTCCTCTTCATCCTCCTTCCCTTTAAATTTGGAGTATTCTACACCACAAAGAGGAAACAGTGTGAACTTTAGCAAATGCTTAAGAAAAACGCTTTAGTGAAGAAGTAATCCAGGAATAAGAATCAGGCAGAACACACAAGGAATACATAGTCTTTCTTTGCAGTATATGCACTGGTGGGTTTCAAAAATTTTTACTACTGGTTCTGTGAGTGTGGCTTGGTGGGCGTGGCATGGCTTGGTGGGTGTCGCTTGGTGGGTGTGGCAGGGGAAGGATACTGTAAAATGCCCATTCCCACACCAATCCAAATGTCCAATCCACCAAATGTCCAATCCATGGGTTACTGCAAAATCCCCATTTCCTCCCGATCAGCTGGGACTTGGGAGGCAGAGAATAGATGGGAGCGGGGCCAGTCAGAATTTTTACTACTACTCAAAATTTCCACTACCAGTTCTCCAGAACTGGTCAAAACCTGCTGAAACCCACCTCTGAGTATATGCTTAGGGATGGGTGGAGCTAGAAATCATAAGACTGGCAAGAGATGGGGGTTCATGGGTACTACAGTCCCATCACATGGTCATCCAGTTTCTCTCTAGCATCTCTAAGAAATGATAAGAGTAGGTGTATCTCTTCAGTCTCTACACAGACCCATCTCTCCTCTTCAGTCCAAGCTTGACCTCAAACACAGATTCAAGTTTTGGCTGAAGATGATGTCATTTCCAAATCAAAAACTCCATGTAAGATTCAGGAAAGCTTTTGCAGCTTATGTTGTGTGGTTATTACATGATTAAAATCCAATTTGCTGGCTTGTTGAGTAGGAGTAGAAATAGAAATTGGAATGCAATTAATATTATCTACTTAAACTAAAGATTCATGGAATAACATACAATCTATCCCAGCAGAGTTTCGTGGGTCTCAAGAAAGTTTCCTTATAAATCTATGGGTGTTTTTCCCTGGACCCCCAGAGCATAAACTGCAAGCAACTTGAGATGTCAAAAAAGGGTTTCTTGTTTTTAAACATGCTGTGAACCCATCCAAAGTCCAAAGAGCATTGGGAGGTTGCAGAGCAGTTCCAATAAAGTGAAGAAATAAAGCTTCATGAATAGAACAGGCAAAGAACCTATACTTTGAGTGGTCTAATAGTTGAAATATTCAATTCACATTCTTTGCAGGTGATGGAAGAGTTTTGTGGTCTTTTTTATGTGACTTGACTGGCTTTTCTATGTCCAGCTGTTTGTTTGTTTGTTTGCTTGATTGTTTGCTGCCTAAAAACTGAAACTTTCCAAAATATATGTAAAAGTGAAGAGCATCTAAGATAGATGTTGTAGATACCATAGGTAAGATCTAGTATCTTGCTAAGAATACTTTTGTTTTCAATGTTTCCATAAAATGGAATTTGGAGGAGGCTCATTTTTACACAAACATTTCTTAGTGAATGATAATCTAATCTAACTGATTAATAGCTCCTTTTATTTTATTTACATTCAGATAGACAGCTGCAGGGATCTTGAGCTTGCTTTTTAATTAAGACGGACCACTAATTAACTTCGGTTCTACCAATAAAAGCAGCTACTTTGAAGAATGAATACATATTTTGTTTCCTATAATTGTAATTTGCATTGCTGCACAGTTCATACTGCTATTAAAGTCATAAGATAAAGATGCATTTTAAACAGTGTAGTTGAAATGTTTTGTAAACATGGGGAAATAAGTTACAGCGTGGCCTCCATTTTAATTAAAAGAACATGAAATTTGAAATAATAAAATTGTGATCTTTCCTGTATATTGATTTTTTTCTTAATGTTATTAGATTATTTGCTATTCCTGTAAGCCACTGTACATCTGTTGCAGACAAACCAAAAATCTAATCTAGTTGCAGAATAGCACAAGGTGTAATATCTGGTAAGATGATAATATGCAATGAGCTATATTTAAAATCTAACTCAAGATAGTTTCTAGTCAAACTCCTCTGCCAAAGGAATTGGAAAAGACTGATTTTGTCTTCTCTTCCATGCATACTGCAAGTTCTTGGCTTTTGATACATTGCTTCAGGTTTTCAGGCCCTAAAAGAAGAAGGTATTGTCAAAATTACACATATGCTGAGGAAACCAGCTTGTCACATTATAGCAGACAAATTGTGATCTTTAAAGGTCTATAATGTTATAAAGAATTGGGTTTTCCTTCCACCCTTCAGGTACTGTTCATTTACACGTCTGAGAAATCATGACATTGGTGTCAGTTGCAGCCATTTTTTGGTGTATACTAATACCATCGTTTGAGACCAGCAAGGTAAGGGAGGACAATAGGGAGAAAAACTGATTATGTTAATGCTTATCATTTGCTTTTGGATTAATGTAATGGTCATGTCTACCTATGTTACCATAGCATTATATGAAGCCAAGCCAACATAGCTCAGTTCAAGCATTTCACTAAATCATGGTTTATTTTTAATATAATTTGTTGATAGCAATAGCATTTAGATTTCTGCTACTATGTGCAATTCAGTTATAACAGATATGCAGAAATGCCCATTATGCTATTCCTTTTTTGGGCAACAGTGTTATATAGAGTAGGGGAAAAAGTAAGAAACAGCAAGCCAAAGAAATTAAAGGCATGAGGTTAAAAAAGGGAAAAGGACTCATAGCTAAAATGAGTTTAAACTTCTTCATATACCGTATTTTTCGGAGTACAAGACACACTTTTTCCCCCCCTAAAAGAGGATGGAAACGTTGGTACGTCTTATACACCAAATACAGCCATTTTTGGCCTCCTGAAGCCCCACCGCGCTCATCTCATTTTTGTGAAAAATGGGCCCGTTCTTCGCAAAAATGGGGTGCGCACAGGGTTTGGGAGGCCTGCAGAATGCTCCTGGAGGCCGGGGAAGGAAAAAACTTTTTTTTTCTTACTTACCTCTTCAAAATCTTGGTGCATCTTATATACTGGTGCATCTTATAGTCCAAAAAATATGGTCCTTCATTCCACCATATCTATTCACCACTTCATACACCCCTTTTTTAATTCCATAAACTTTTCACCTCTTTCTTTTTGAGAATGTCATCAAACCCATCCAGCATTACTTCCTTATCTCCTTTTTGCTTCAACAGCTCTTGTCTTCTGGCAGCTCTTCACATGCATGCACTAGGAACAGGCTCCTCCTGTTCTTCTGTCTCTCGGCTGTCCGCCTCTGGAGGCTCCGGAGTCTGCACATCGTTCCCAGATGGCCCTGGCCCCATCTCTGCCTCCGACGCAGAGCCCTCGTCCAGGCCTTCCCCTGAGTCCAGTACTGGCCCATTTTCCTCCCCAGCCTCCCCACTGTCCGACTCCACTGCCAGGTCTGGGCTGCTGGTGGACCACAACAGTGCGGGAGAGAGGCATGCAATCTGTCCCACTATCTATCTTTGCTTGGCTGTAGCTGCAATGGGGTAGTTGGCCACGCAGCATGTCCAGCAGATCAGATCACATGCCTTCCCCACATGCCTCTGCCTCTACCTGCTCCTTAGACGCTGGCCTGGCAGTCACAGCGTTCAGACTCACCTGCAATGTGCAAGTTGTGCAGCCCCAGAGTACATCAGCCAATAGGCTGGCGGGCTGCAGCTGCTGCCAGACACTGTCGGACCCCACACATTCACTGCCTCCAGTGCATGCGCCAAGGGGTGGGATGCCCGGTGGGGTAGGCTAGGCCAGGATAGCACGAGCTGGTCCCTCGCCATCTCCAGTAACGTGTTTTTCTGAAAATAAACCCTAATGCAACTTTTGGAGCCAAAAAAATATATAAGACCAGATCTTATTTTGGGGGAAACATCTTCATATTACTTGCAATCTTTCACTTTTTTTTTTTTGAAGAACACTATTATTTCAGCCTTTCATATATACAGTTTCAAATCCAAGCTCTTTAGCCAACCACATCAATACAAAAGTGCACATATATTCATGGTCCCAATCATCACACTTATAATAATAACAAACTTTCCTTATCCATTCTTCCATAACTATATTAAACAATTAAGGGAATTTCATGCATGTATCCTTGCCTTATTATCTCTTCAGTGTTTACTCATTCACAAAAAGCATTCTATTTATTCTCCCATAGGTTTTAATTCCATTATATGCCAGTCTTATCATCCTCAGCAACTAATATTCAATTTTATATGTTATTAAAGTAAAACTTGCAGCTGCAATAGCCAAGATGTAGCTCAAGACCATAAGGGTTACAGATTCTCCGGCAGGGTATGAAGTAACGGGAGAATGTTTAATTACTTTACTTTGCAATGGGGCAAAACAATTGGTCACACACTGCTTCTCTTATTTTTCTTCTATAGCAATTTATGGCCAATGGCTGCTACTGTGTCTGCCCACCATATCAGAATTTAAGTAAATTCATTTTCTGGAAACAACTATTTCAGGATGATTGGTGAGACAAATTTCAAATGTCATAGACTGTCTGCAAGATGGGATTGTTCTAAAAAGCTAATTTTAAAACAGCTCTTCAATATAGGAAGTCAGTTCAGTGAAATGAACTAAAGACTCGCACTTTATGTCTGTTTACATTGGATACTTTCACCATGTGCATTTTATCTATTTATGTATGGTCATTTTGATCAAGGGAATAATAGTTCCAAAATTAGGGTTTTTCCAAGAGCTATTAGATTCATGTTTGATATTTTATTTTATTTTTCATTTATTGGATTTATAGGCTACTCCAATCATGAATGACTCAGACTATGAAGAGAAATATTCTAGAAAAGGCCACATTTTTTACATCTGTAATTACTTTCTGTTGTCTCCCTAACAACATTTTCAAAGCTTTGATGGAAATCGTAATGTTTTAGGTAGGAATCAACCGCTGAATGCCAGTGTCTTTGTTAGCTATGTTAGCTGCTGGAAGATGAAATTCTGCAGTTCTGGGAATGCTTTGAAGTTGTTATGTAAGAATTATTAAGTCATATTGAAAAAATAGGTGCAGAAACATTTTGATATGAAAAGTGACTGAATTAAATATTCTTGCTCTAGATATTGGCCTAAAATTAAACAGTCCAAAAAAAGCCAAGAGGTACATGAAATTTTTAAAATGGATAGATTCTCTCCTTTTATTCATTACACGCAGCAATTAAATGTAGAATTTTTCAATTAACAATGTTTTCTTTTTCGTTTAAACTTAGAAACTAATTATAATTTGGAGCAAATTAGTCTCTTAAATCAACTTGAGACCATGGGTTAAGACCATAATTTGATAAGAACCGGTTAATCAAAATTTTCCAGATTTGATTAAATATGTTTAATTGATGTAATGAGTGGAGAAAATAAAGGTGAATGCTTGGATAAAGGGTTCATGTGTATCTTTGCTTATTAAACCATATATGATCATCCATAAACAGTCAATATGTCCAGCTAAATGTTACATTAAACTCAATACCCTCTGGAACAGGTGGACTTCCATGGGATAGATTTTTGATGGTTGTTGTTGCTTCTGGTTTCTCACAATTGCAGTAATTGCCTGTATACAGTGGACCCGATGCCAGTGCCAAGACATGAGGTTGAGGCATATTGCTTGCTGTGTGATTGCAAGTTTGTGGAAAGAAATAATACCACCACTAAGGTAATCCTCATCATTTTCCTCTCAGTGCTTGGAGCTATTTTACTCTTCTAAGTCTTTTCAATGGTAGTTAAGCACTTCATCCATAAACCTGATGCCTATACCAAGTATCAGACTATCTCTTACATCAGTTTTCTCTGTCTTCTTTCCTCAATGTATAGAACTAGGAATTTTGACTGATTCCAACTGTCAAGGAAACTAAAAGAGGCTGAAAATATAATCACAAGGAAATTGGCACTATGACATTGAGGCAAGAGTGTCTACTGTGGTATTTCTCATGTAGATCTTGTAGTTAAAACAACAGATGTTGTTGCATGAGAGTTAACTTCTCTAGAAAAGCAAGTACATGCACTGGGGGATTCATCTTATGTTTTTGTTTTGGATTGTTTCACTCTGCTAGGAAAACTGTCATTTTCTTCATCCTTTCCTAATCTGATGCCCTTGAACATGCAGAATTCTGAGCCTGCAGATTGTTCCAAAGTTTGCAAAGCATCAGATTGGGGAAACCAGCCTGATACTTTTGTCCATACTTTGATCTTCTCTTTCTAGCAGTGCTGATTTCCTTTTTTGCAATAAAAGGGAAATTCCCTTTTACGCCTTGCTTAAAACATGTTCTTTTATCCAGTATGTTTGATGATATTTCACTTCTCTGTTCATGCAGATCATCCTCATCATTTCCCTCTCAGTGTTTGGGGCTATTTTACTCTTCAAAGTCTTTTCAATGGTAGTTAAGCACTTCTTCCATAAATCTGATGCCTATACTAAGTCCCTGCACAATGAAAAAGAGCCAGAGGTGCGTTTTATCCTTTTTAAACAGGTTTTGTTTTCATTCAGACTGTCTGTATCTGGTGTCTTCCATACATTTGTTCCTATGCTGCCTCATTCAATTGATTGTGGGAATTAAAAGTTAGTAAATTTGGAAAACTTCAGAACCTTGTAGAAGGTTCATCTTGGCAGCAATCAGGCTGTTAAATGTATGTGTTCAGTACAGTAATTGGTGTTTAGAAATCTGCATGTATCTTTATTCACTTATTCACATAAAGTTTTCTGTATTCATAGAATCCTTCCCACCCACAGAGGATATCTTATTCAGTGTACAACCCTTTCCCTCTAGATACTCTTCAACCCAATGCATGCACAAATTCATCCTTTCCAGACAGGAGGGTTTAAGATCTGCCTCAAAATCTGTGTCTATAATCAGCACTCCAAACCAATATTTTCAAGCTGAAACACTGCAGATAAGTTGGGACTGCAGCAGTGATGGGAATTTTACTACTGGTTCTGTGGGCATGGCTTGGTGGCCATGGCATGGCTTGGTGGGCATGCAGGGGAAGGATACTGTAAAATCTCCATTCCCTCCCCACTCCAGGGGAAGGTTACTGCAAAATCCTCATTTGCTCCCGATCAGCTGGGATTCGGGAGGCAGAGAATAGATGGCAGCGGGGGTGGTATTTACCAGTTCTCCAAACTACTCAAAATTTCCGCTACGGGTTCTCCAGAACTGGTCAGAACCTGCTGAATACCACCTCTGGAGTTTGGAGGTGACTGGGTTAGAGAAGACAGCTTTAAACAATTAGTGAATGCAAGATTTCATTCTAGATTGTGGATTACATCTTTAAAGTTTACACACATTAAATATGAGCATCTTTTGCTTGTTTTCATAGACAGTAGCCATTCTTAATGGTCTGAAGAATGTTGCACTATTACCACGGCTTGAAAATGTTTTCTCTTGTTAATTATCAATAACTTAATTTAATCTTGGTATTCGTAGTGTGCATATGCTTATATTTGTTCAATTCTGTTTTAAGAGTAATTGATGTGTCTCTGTAGTCCAAGGTGGAGCATTATTACTATGCATATAAAATGTGCTTTTTGGTGATGTTTCTTCTTCTATTTCTGCAGAATCCCCACACTTGATCTCCTCCTCAATCCACCTAAGAGAATATGCTACATTTGAAGCAAGCTACTAGTTGCACATTCCATTGATGAGGACTGCCATTTGCTTTATTTGTCGTTGTCAGGAAAATAATAACTGTAGGATAATTATTCGACTTCCAAAGTGAGAAACAATTGCAATTTAATTTGGGTTCCATAATCTGCCACGCATTGTTCTGGTTTGGTGATAAAAATGTGGCATGCATTTATTCATTATTGCTTACAAACCTGTAGCTTAGCTTTTAGCTCGAGTTGAATGTATTATTAATAGAATAAAAACACTAACATCCTTTTCATTCCATTGGCTGCCAATATATGATATTTCACTCTTGCAAAATAGTTACAGAGAAGTGGTTGGATTCTGTCTTTAAAATGCTGGTTTGAAAAGTTGGCACCAAAGACAAAAATGTAATAAGGGAAATTAATTTAGCAAAAAGGAGTTACTACATTTGGCTCATAAATTCTTACAGATTTTCCCTTCAAGGATTTTTTTTTTTTTCAGGATAATTAACTTTACACCAAAGGAATATGAACAGATTTTCTAGCACTGTCATAGTTAAGATGCTTAACCCATTACAAGAATGACTGGATGAGCTCCATGCTTCCCAATCTCCTTAAGGGACCAAACCAAGAGGCTTGTGGATGTCTCTTCCACATGCAGATTTTTAAATAGTCAAGTGGTTATACAGAATACAGATTCTTGTATTTTATGCTGGATTCACTGGATGCAAAGGAATTTGCCCTTCTACAGTACAAGTGGCAGTGTATCCCAGTATGCAAAACTGAATTCTATCAAAGGACATTTAGAAAAATATAGCCTTACATTTTATTATTGTCCCAAGAAGTGCCATGCAGCATACATCTTTTAAAATAAAATTTAAATTGGCTTAATAGAAAATTTCCTGCATGATATTGGATTTTTCCCTTGGCCAACATGATTACAATTACTTATTTTATTCTGTTTTACAATAATCTTTTGCAGATGTATGGAACCTGTAGCAATCAGGTCTAGGTCAACAATTAAGGGAAAGTAGCATTAACAATATGTAACTCTGAAATGTAATGTAACGTTGTAATGGTCTGTCAGTACCTACTATCAATAGACCTTGGAGGATGGACAGTATTTTTCTGCATACTTAAATATTTCAGTATTAAGCAAACTACTTTATCTCTCTTGAAGTATCTCTGGCAGACTTTATCTAATCTTTGTTGCTATGCAGCATTTTTTCATTAAACACGGAAAGTTAGTATAACATAGATGTCAGGTATCATTCAATACTTTTTGCTCAGAAGGAGATATCATGCAAAGGTTTGGAGAATATGTAGAAATGGGGGGGGGATCCTAAAATATATGATAGGCTATAACTGGGCTATAAAAATCCAAATGACCACTTATGGGCAGATGACCACTTATGGGTATATATATGGTCCAGCCATGTCTAAAATACAGTATGCACATTGTATCATCAGCTGGTTACAAATCATACATCTGCAAAAAATGTTATGCTTATTGACATGGAAGTATGTGGTGAGGCATTTGATTTTATGTACTGAAAATATTTACAAGCTATTTTTTTTAATTCAGATATTCAGTGTGATGTATAAAAAAGTAACAGGGAAAAAAGTTGTAAGATGTCAACAATAAAATATAATAAAACAATCACTAAAATGAATCATGTTGTTAATATTATTAATACAGTACTGGCAATAATTCCAAATATTTCTAGTACATTTTGTAAACTATTGGGTTTTGATTAGCCACTTACAGTATATGGCAAAAATATAGGAAGCCATCAAAACGTATAATTGGGGTATTAGCTTAACACTGTCCCGCTAGAGCTGAAACTCATGCAGTAATAACAATGGCCATGCTAGTGTGAGATGAACGAAGGTGCTATCTGGAGGAAAGCAGATGGAAAACTTTTTGTACAACAGTGATTGGTCTTGACTTGTCAGTATTTCAGGCAAGAATTTCTGCAATCTTTCCTAGAGATTTGGGGGATTGAACCTGAGACGGATAATACCCCACTGCTAATGAAGAGAAATTAATATCTTATAATATGTGGGAAAAAGATTTTCCATAAAATGCCTACTGTTTCCATTCCTAGCTTCAATCATTGCCCCTTCAGTCTTAGTAATTCATTCTTTCTTTCCTTCCTTCCTTCCTTCCTTTTTCTGGACACAACTCTTGCTGAAGAACAATGAACAAAAATAACTGGCTTTCTAATTTTTCCATCTTCACCGATTTTTTTAAATCATTTTTTTTAGAAGATCATGACCTTTTTGCTGTTCTTAATTACCCTTAAGTTCAGGTTATTTTGAACTTTAGCTTTCCTGATACTATCCCTACAATTCAGGGCTATCTGTATACATTCTTCCCTGAAACCCTGTTCTCATCTTTACCTTCTCTTCCCGATCTCTGCTATTAAACAGTACATTATTGTAAATCAGTATACAGATATATTAAAATTCTATGCAAATTCCCCCAAAACAAATAATATAAACATTAGTGCTCTTTTTCATTTCTCCCCATTGTGTCTCTGTATAGTTCTCATTAAAGCAAATTCCTGTTAATAAAGTTGTTTGGATTGGTCAGCAAATAAGCATGAAAACATTTGACGGAGTGTCTCTAAAGTTATCCTGGATCAGCAAAATTCTTTTCACTTGAATCTACCACAGCCTCATAATTAAAGCTTTAGATTATAGGGATATACAAACTTTCATTTCTAGATCATTTTTCATCAATTATAACAAATCATTTTTAACAGGTCCAATAGATTAATAGAAATAAATCCACCAGGAGATTATTCTGTGAATGTTTTTAAGGAACAAATCATGAAAGAACAGTTTATGCTGAACTAGTTAACTTAAGTGAATATTAATTAAATGAGTAGTGGGGCCTTTAAAACAGTCTCTCTTATCCTCTTAGCTTTACAACACTTAATCCAAACACCATGTCCATACTATGAAGTCTAGAAATGAGATTCTGCAGTTTCAGCAGAATTCAAGCCATATAATCATCAACTACAATACATAATGTTCATATTCTTTTTTGCTTTTTGTTCATGCTGCATCTGTATTTGATGTATTTGATGCATCTTCCAAATCACTAGTAACTGATTTACCCTGCCTGTAAACCGCCTCATAACATCCATATCCTTCAGTTTATCAACTTCTGTTTAAAAGAGGGTCAGCAATCTTCAGTTATATTTTGAGAGAAGATGTGACTTTGAAAATATTAGTGGAACACTATCCGGCACCTTTAGAAGAATGCTGACATAAACAATAATGGAAATATGAAATGTATAGGAACTGTTGGGATTTATTGCTTACATATAACAGTTGAACAGTGAAGTCTGATTTGGTGTCAATACTTACATTTAAAGAATATAATGAAATGTTTTTATCGAAGGCTACAGGAAGGGCTACATTTTAAAGGGGAATTGTGTCACTGGCATGTTATTTCCTCTCATCCTCCTGAACTAAGATGGATGTGGTTCCTGAAACTGGATCCCAGACCTATGAAGAACTTAATGGCATATAAAGGACCCTTCAGTTTTTGAGAATGTTTTGAGACAGTCTTAACAGCCTGAGACAAATTATCATCTTGGTTGTCCTGAGTTTGGCCACTGGAGGACAGTAGAACCTTGGATGGTGCCCCCTGGGCTTTGGCAGTTCAGTTCTGAGGACATCTTATTTTGCAGACCCCAACACCATGGCATCCTGATTTTCTTCCATCACTGTTTCTTTCTTAAGCTCTTCCATGGTCTCCAGTTTAGTTTCTCCTTTCACATCGCTGCTCCTTGGACAATTTCAAGAGCTTTGTGCTTCTGCCTCTTTTTGTAGCTGTTGTCAATCAATAACAACTGGTTCTCTAGTTCTTGTTCTTCCCTTTTATCTTTGCAGCCCTTTCTCTTCCTTTTCCTGGTATCTGTAATCTCAACATTCTAAAAGCTACCTGAAAGATAAATCTGTTCATCCCAAAAATTCTGCAGTCACTTTGGACCCACTCGTTTCCTTAGCTGTAGAAATTTCTGCTCTCTGAGAAAGACATTTTGTCCCAAGGGCAAGCAGTGATACAGGGGAACCTACTGTGTACAGATAATCCTTTATTTACAACAGTTCATTTAGTGACTATTCAAAGTTACAACAGCACTGAAAAATGAGATTTATGACCATTTTTCACAGTTTTTCACAGTTACAATCTTTGCAGTATCCCCATGATCATGCAATTAAAATTCAGATGCTTGGTTCATATTTATAACCGTGCTGTGTCCCAAGGGCATGTGGTCACCTTTTGAGACCTTCTCACAAGCAAAGGCCATTTCAAAGCATGGAAATACTGGATTTTGAAGTCCCTAATAGATTTTTGGATGGCACCTGCTTACCTACTTTTTACTTTACTTACTGACTTCATCTGGTAACTCCATTTTTCGCTTTACTGAAATTGTTTGCAATAATGTGGTGTTGTTTTTTTTTTCACACATCTTGAGACCCTTTTCCTATTAGTTTCTTATAATGGAATACTTTGTATCACGTTTTAAGTTTATTATAATAATAGAATTTTCAAATATTTTATATGAAGTTATGCATCTGTTATATACAAGTCTTGAAGATGTTTGATGTCTAAGAACTAGATGTCCTCTTGAGGTTAGGTAGTTTGGTTCACATCATCCTTTTATATGCTTTCAATCTTTTGGTGGTGGTTATTGTTTTAATTTAAGAACAATTAGATTTCATTTAAGAATGAGTAGATTTCCAAATGTTACCTATGTTGAATTTGGGCCAAACCACTTTCAAGAGCATTCCTTTGGATAATGGTGTTTCTACAGCTGGATCCAGTCCTGGCAATCACCATCATTATGAGAATACCCTAGAGGAGCATAAGGCTTAACCCTTCCATAATGGAAAATCTTACCTACATAACAGTTAAATACAAACAATCAAGATGCTGTCCTTTATATGTAAACATTTTAATGTGCACAAAGAGGAAGCCAGGGGCTGCAGTCCAGAGGCTCTGGTTAAGTCTCAGTTACAGCTAAAATTGCTAAGTGTTAAGCATTCTGCAGTTTGAGGCTTACTGCTGTCTTTGCTTTTGGGCGGGGGAGGGCTTTACATGTCTAGCATTTGTCATGATGAAATAAATTATTATCTTACAAATGATATGATAGATTGTGGAATAACATGAAACTAGTGTTAACTGAAAGCTATGGCATGGATGTGTTTTTTAAAAATAAATAAATAAAGGGCCATCGGGGCGTGAGGATATGTGTAGCTATGGCCTTCCTAAAACAGGTTTGTGCTTTCTTCCTTCATGGTATCTTCTATGGTCAGGCAGTCTTGGCAGCTATTTTTAAATTAACATGTAGTTCTGATAGATAAGTAGAAGTAGCAGGAACCATGGTTGTAGCACAGCGTGGTTTGAAGGTTCTCCAGAGGACAGTTGAACTACAAGATCAGAAAGTTTTATATGGAAAATATGCAAAATCGATACTAAGCCTACTCTCTGAACCAAAGGATAAGAACATACTCATACATAGAAACTATTGCTGGATTGGGATAAATTTTACTTAAAAATTGCTTGTGGAATGAAGTCCATTATTTCACCTGAAATCAGCAGACTGACTTAGGACAAGTGTCTAACTCTTACACAGTTCTGTCCTCCAACCACAGAGGCTATCCAAAGTCTTAGAAGGAATATATTGACATTGCTAATGTTGCACTAGAGCTAGCCTATTATTAAAACCATCCTAACAACAGTCATTTGGGTCTATGAAAATGAGGGTGGGGGGAGAGAGTATACTCCAGACCAGGAGTGTCAAACTCAAGGCCTGGGGCCCAGATCCAGTATGCAGGGTGTTTAGATTTGGCCGCAGGGCTGCCCTGGAAACAGCGAAGGACCAGCCCGCAATGCCTCTGCCAGTGAAAACAGAGCTTGGAAGGGCTGCGTGCATTTTCACTGGCAGAGGGTTGCAGGAGCCTGTTTTAACTGGCAGAGCGCTCGGGTCTCCACAGGCACCCCGACATGAGTGACATCGAGCAGGCCACGCCTACCCTGGCCTTGCCCCCTGCCCCCCCAAGGTCAAACACAACCCTGATGCAGCCCTCAATGAAATCGAGTTTGACACCTCTGCTCCAGACTATAAAAGCTATGCAAATAAAACAAATTGTAGTTTGACCCTGAAACATAGCTCCCACAGCTTGCATTTTGCTTATCACCCCTTCACACTTCATAGTCCGATCTAATTTTAGTCATGCTAGCTGAAAATCTTGAAACTTTTGGTTCAAAGTTAGAAGGAAATCATTTTAGGGATATGCAGAATTAATTCAAAGTCACTACAAAGGGTAACCAATGTTTATACAGCTATGATAATTAATCAATTTGCATTAACTCATAATCTTCAAACATGGATTGGATTGATTATTATATGGGCCCTTATATTTTCACTCTCTTTTATGTTCACTGAGGCTATATGTATGTTTTTAATAATGCATTTAATTCAGCTATTATTTGCTGCAGCAAGGAAATTGGCAAGGCCTTTCAGTGAATTTATCCATCTGCTGTTAACAAGCCTTGCTGAATGCATTCACATCTGCAAATGCCTTGGATACCCTCTGGTTCAAATAAATATATTTGGCAGGTCCAGGATAATGCAGTTCAAAAAATAAAGTTATAGAACTGACAGATTAGATTCAGGTCTTCATATGGCAACTTGTGGCATGTTCCCTTTCCCTGAAGCTGCACTTGAACTTTCATATTAACTGCCAATGGGATTTAGTCACTGGAAGGCTGGAGAGACTCCAGTTGAAGCCCCCTCACAGGCATCCAATGACTTTCATCAGTTCCCTCTCATAGCCTTTTTGTGATGTTAAAATCACAAAATGAAAAACTGCATATGTCACATTGAATTCTGAGGAAAGAGGTGGGAAATAATAATAACAGCAATTAAGACAAATGAAGACATGAAGGTTTTAAAAAGAGGTTGTAGTAGAAAATATTATAGCTACATTATAAATGCACTCTTGAACATAATAAAATGCCAGCAAAATACTGGATGTCAGTATCATTAATAATAAATTTTAGTAGGGAAATATTTGCCTTTTTTTTTTCAATCTCCCGCTGTAATAAAGCACAAAACAGATATTGTACAAGAAGCAAAAGAAAAAGAAAAACCAAATCATGACTGGACAATATAAATGAAAGACAAAGGATAATGACAGCACCATGGATTTTCTAAAGGACTTTCCCTTCAAAATACAATTACTTCATTTTTCATCAGGCCCTGACATCAGTCATCAGCAGCACCACATGACAAGCACTTTTTGCCTGGCCAGGATTTGAGGGGGGTGGGGTGGGTGGGTTACTTTATGGCTGCTGATAAAGCTTGCAGTGTTAGACGATTAATGCTTACCATTGGATTCATGCCTTGCCCTTGCAATTTAATCTGCAAAATTAGTTCCAACAATTAGAAGACAATGAGCAGAATGATGTCATTCAGTGCTTTTTCTCTAGATGGCCTAACAAAACAGAATAAAACACTCTGAGGAGGCGCCTGTTACAGCCTTTAAAATTGTCTCAGTTTTGCAGCTTAGGGAGGCTTCACACATTGAATAGCTAAAAAAAATAAAAATAAAAAAGAACCTTGGGTTTGCAGCAACTGTGTGGTCACCCTGCTCCCTGCTTAGAAATTGTCAACCCTCAAATTGAAGCAAAAATTTAAATTCCCAAGGCAGGAATTAAAGAGCTAAAGGACTACAAGTAAATAGTGTTTTATTGCATTGCTGTTGTTTTACAATATGAATTAATGAAATGAAATGAACTTTGATTAATGAAGTCTGAGTTGTGAATTGAAACAAATTGAGTCAAAGTGTGTGATCAAGGGAATCTATGCTTGCCCTCTCAGGGGGTTCATTATGTAGAACTTAAGTAGAACCTACATGTTGATAGCTAAACTAAGAAGCACTGCAGATGTCTGGATTAAATGATTCAGGAGTTTTCCTAGTCAGCATGAACACATTTGATGATGTCAAAACGAAGTTTAAATACAAGAAATTCTTCTCACCATTGATCCTTGCATAAGTTGAGACAGATCTATATTCATAGACTTATCCACCTCCAAGATACATTTCAGAAAAGTAAATTGTACCTGTTCCAGTATGGGAGCATTTATGCACAGTTTTGCACCATATGTGATCATTGGGACTATTTTGCTATATATACCTTTATGATTGGAATTAGAGAACTTGTATAACTAGGGTTGGTAAGCTCCCTTATGGCATTGGCATAGGCTGTAGCCCTTAGAGAACTCCTCTTAAAAAGTGGGAGCCAGGAACATTGGTGTAGAGGAGTTTGTCATTGATCCTGTAGCACATGATAAATTGTTCCTAGCTATAATCAAGATGGTGATTATTTCTCCTAAACATGCCCCAGAAATTCCAAACGCTTATGGAGGAAAAGTTCCCTTTTTATTGAAGAAACCATTTCATAACTTCCATAGCTGCATTGTGGTGTGTGTGTGTGTGTGTGTGTGTGTGTGTGTGTGTGTGTGATTTTGTTTTTCCTAATAAGAGCTGGTGGAGGAGAGGGTTATGAGATAATTCTGCTTTGCTCTTAATCCAGTCCAGTAAGAATTGTCTCCCTGTGCTTGTAATAACTGAAGAGAAAAATTGAGACATTGCTGCATGTTACATATTTGCTGTAGTGTGTAGTTTGGCTGAAAGTCACACCAACATTTGGAGGAAGGAAAGTTTAGCTTGTAGCTTTGGCCTCCATCAGTTCCAGAACCACAGAATATTTATGTATTTTTCTTTCTGCAGCTGTTAGGTGTTGGTGTGTTGCTTATTTTATCAAGGCAGAGGTGACTTCAAGTCTAGCTCCCACTTCAGCAAATCTATGAACAAGGATGCTAATGCACTTTTGGCTCAAATTGAAAGCGACATTATCTAAATGTTAAAGAAATAAATGTTAACTTGCAAAATGGACATTATTTGTTACATCTGTCTGTCTGAGGGGCTGACAGATAAAAATCTATAAAGATAGCAAGCTAATAATTTTTTTCCTGGTGTGACATGAACCATATAGGAATACTCTCCATATGCTTAATATCAGTTATGTTAAAAATGGGGATGTGTCAGCTCTGTTTTATGTCTCAAGACCTGCCAAGGTATCGCTCCCATTTTAAAATTTTATTTTAACGTTTCCCTCAAGATCCAGAACTTGCCATTTCTTATCTCTCTCATTCATACCATTGAATAAAAGACCAAAAATGCAATGTCTGAACATTTGGGGCTCTTTTTTAAAACATATATTTAAAATAATATGCATCAGATGTATTTGACTGAATAATAAGAATGCCCCAAATAGGAAGTGAGTTTTTAAAGTTTACCGTAGTATCCAAGCCTTCTAATAGAGGACTGTTCACCAAACAATCCCAGCTAATTAAAAGTATACTTTGAAAAGCATGAATTGAAAGAACATTTATTCCCACAGGGAATATTTTACATGATGCATGACTTATGAGTAGGAAAAAAAAAACAAGGCTGATGATGCAATTCTGCATCTTTGGCCTTAAATGGCAAAATGTAACTGTATATGTACCAGCTCAGCTGAGCATAATAGCCAAATTTCTTCAGATTTTATTGGAAGTAAAATACTGTTAACATTTGGTGAAGCTAAAAGATTTAAATTAGATGAAATAAATAAAAATCAAAGTAGCACAATGCATATTTTAAATATAGATTCTAAGTACCACAGATTTGGTCTATCTATATAATGGAGGGATGGATGAACACAATATATTGTTTAAATTCTTAAGCTGACCATGCTGAAGATGAAAAGAAGTTCTCCATACAGTATAAAACCAGTCCAAAATACTTTTCATGGATAATTTCTTGAGTCTTTTCTAAGTACTTTTTTCAGCGCAAGGATGAACGCTAGTATATGGTTAATGGAGTAATTCCTGGTTTTGAAGTAGCTACTTCCAAGTCATAGGCAAGGCAGTGCATATTTCACTTTCCAAACATAACTAGCCAATTAAAGGTTAGGATCAGTGCAAATTGTGCTTATATCTCAGTGCTTAAAGGGGAAGTGTAGATATCATGTTCGTTCTTATCTATAGTTAAAACTCTCTGCAGTAACAATTTTAGGCAAATAGTCATGTTCTTGGCTTAAGCAAGCTTCAGTAGCAACAAGGAAGATTCCAAAATCAATTTGAGATCCGCTTAACAATCTAAGCATCTAATCTATTGCAATTACACATATTTTAAAAAACAAAAGGTAAAACATCTAGTTTTGAAGGTCAAGCAGATAAAAAAGGAGACCTTTGAGCAGCTGTAGGGTCTCTTATTTACTAATGAAACATGTCC
The DNA here is from genome assembly GCF_029215685.1 of Pituophis catenifer annectens. Lineage (NCBI taxonomy): Eukaryota > Metazoa > Chordata > Lepidosauria > Squamata > Colubridae > Pituophis > Pituophis catenifer. The sequence continues at coordinate 178,819,919 of NW_027256883.1, read as the reverse complement.
CAGAATAATATTGCAGGATCCAATCTGTGTCAGTCACCAGACCAGAGATTTAGTCTTCTCAGCTTTTGGACTCGTGTTGGAGCCCATCTTCAATAACTTCTTTCTACCAGAGTATGTGTCTTATTTAGTTATTAAACATACTGTATATCCTGCTTTCTTTCTCAAGCTATCTTACCTATTTCCTTGATCTTATCACAATGCTGTGAGTAAGTTGAACTAAGAGAAAATGACTAGCTCAAAGTCACCCATCCAGGAAATTTCCACAGGTGAATGTCAACTTGAGCACTGATTATTTCACTCCCAATCCAAGACTTAAGCATTATAACAAACTTCAGTAACATGTCTGGTACCACGTTTTCTACTATTTGGGTACCAGGGGAGACTTCTTTTTAAAATTTGATTTGACAAGGCATTTCCAATCGTATTAGCTTTTGCTGGTTTACCTTCTACTTTTACCTCTTAATTCAAACAAGAAAGTGAAGGCATTGTGTTTTTATATTCTGACTTCTTGTATTCTAACTGCCTAGGCACTTAGATATAAATGGTATAATAATATGAACACTGTGAATATACTACAAATTAGTAAAAATACTACAAACTAGTAAAATAAATAACATTAGTAATAAATAAAATGCTTCATTTTATTTTAATGGAAACATTCAGTTGCATATTACACATTTGGGATAATTATGCACCAAATGGAGTGCAGAATATTCACCCTACATATCTGAATCACTGTAACACCTGTCACAATAAAGCTCAGCAGTTACATTTTCTTATGGCACTCCAGTATCTTTTTCTATAATATCTGCATTATTCTGTGGGAATAAAATCAATGGGAAATCTGTGGGAATCTTAGTGGGATCTGTGGGAATCCAGGAGCAAGAGATTCCAGGCTTTAATATTCCCCAATGTACAACTGTCATGTGTTATCCAACCCAATCTTTTCACTTCCCCCTATATTTTTTTGAAGAGTATTGTCCTCTTGATATATTTTTAATGTCCTCTTACTAGGAAGTCATAGCTCTAACTCTAACCAGGCATTCATGATCTCTCCAATTCTCACCCATTTCTTCCATGCTATATTTCCTCTATCTTCTTAATTTTAATCCATATCAAACTGAAATGGCTTTCAGGGTCTTTAGACTTAGAGCATGGATGTTTAAGTTGAGAGGTAGCCCTTAGGTACGGCTAGCATAGCACTTTCAAAAGTTTCTACCAAACTGTAATTTCTAATGTGGTAGAAGATGCAAGAGTATTAACTACATGGAGAACAAGTATAAATATATTTAATTTGATTCAAGTTAAGTCTAACACGATTTAATACTTTAATCAGTATTATATCCCACCCTCTTCTTTGCCCTGGATTAAAGCCCTTTTGGGCAGAAAAAATATACACCACATTTCAGAGAAAAATTGCTCTTCAGGTTTCTGAAAATAGGGTAAAAGCAGTCTTCCACTAAACCGATACTAAGAGAGTAGTTTGCAGAGGTAGTTTGCATTTTTGATGTTTTCCAGACAGAACCACATTCCTGTAACTTTGGGATGACTGTGACTCATTATTTAGGTATTCATTATGTTTAGTAATTGAGATTTATTCTGACTCTTAGCATTGATTCATGATTCATTATTTATTTATGTTTTTAAAAAATGCTGCAAGGGATTCTCATAACTGGGCACATGGCATGCTGTAAAAAGAATCAAAGTTGAGTGTAAGCATCACTGAAGATAAATTTGCATTGCTTATTGGAACTGGAAGTCATGAGGACATTGATGTCTTGATAATCATGTGATGGTAACTGCCAAACTTTTGAAGTGTCCCATTTGTAATTTCCTTTCCTTTCATGGCATTTTTATGTCGGGGTTTCTTTTTTGGTGAAAAATTATCCTATGTTTTATGACAATTCCAAGAATTATGAAATACTTTTGCTTAGTTGTTCCAACTTTTCATTGTATACAGTATGCTATTCTGGATCTCTGCCTAATGCTATTTTAAGCCTTTTGAATTATCTTACAAGAGATTGCTTTCCAATCAAATCATCTTATGTTTTCTTAGATTTTAATGCTTTTAGCAAGGTTTAGCCTAGCTTGAGACTGAGATGAAGAAAATACAGTAATCAATTTACAGCAATTAGCAATAGCCATAGCACTTAAACTTATATACCACTTCATAGTACTTTTACAGCCCTCTCTAAGTGGTTTACAGAGTCAGCATATTGCCCCCAACAATCTGGGTCCTCATTGTTACATGAAAAAATATTCAAAAGCTGAAATGATTTATTCAGGTATTACTTTACCATAACTGAAAAGGCTAATTTATCTATTCATTTATGGGTCCATTCATTTATCTAAACAATATCACTTTAATTCTGCATCCACAAAAAATGATGCCCAAGATTTCGTATGGACTGATTTGTTTTCCAGAAACCTATTTGTTTGGTTTATTTATTTGCTAAAAAAATAAAAAAAGACTTGGCAGAAGGTGACAATGCTCATGTGGTGATTATGTTAATTGTTGTTGGTTTTTGTTCCTCAGATGCTGTTTGTGCTTATATGGTTTTTTAAATGATTTTTATATTGTTTCTTGTTTTTTTGATATTGCTTTTTAATTGTTGACTGCCCAGAGACCTGAGATAGGCAAATATATTCAAAATAATACGTACATGTATGCATATATACATGCATAAATGTATTTAACCATATATATTATACATGGGGCTGTCATTAAAGAATATCTGGAGATTTCAGTTGGTGCAAAATGAGGTTGCAAGGGCAGTTATAGTGTTCCTAAAAGGAGATATATTACATCTTTGTCTAGTGAGCTGCATTGATTGCCAGTTTGTTTGCAGGTACAATTTAATATGCTGTTTTTAACCTTTAAAACTCTACGTGGCATGGGACTATATTATCTGAGGGACCACTTCTCCCCAGTTACTTCTACCTGTCCCATCAGGTACATGGGACAGGCATGGGACAGGCATTGGGAGAGGCATGTGGCAGGTCTTGTCTGCTAATGAGTCCCATCTGAGAAGAAGCAAAAGACTTTTCTACTATGATGGCCAATCTCTGGAACTTCTTCTCCCTTGAGGTGAGGTTAGCCCCAATCCAGATGGCCTTTCAGAGAGTCCTCAAAACATGATTCCCCCCCCATAAGGCCTGGGGATCCCCTAGCAGCAGAGTATCCATGCATTTGTTGCACCATGATTAACTTCTCAATTAATCTTCTTGCCATTTTATTTTTATGTACTGTATGTTATGTTTTTATGTACTTTTATGTTTTTATGTACTTTTATGTTTTTATGTACTTTTGTGTTTTTAAGTTTTTTATGTACTGTACTGTATGTTATGTTACGTTACGTTACGTTATGTTATGTTATGTTATGTTATGTTATGTACTGTTTCAATGGAGTGGTATCATTTATCCAAAATTTCTAGACATTCAGAAGAGAAAATTACTAGAACCATGCAAGGAATAGGAGGCCATAGATCAAAATTCTAGACTAGCAAAGATTAGAAAGAGCCATGTAACAATAAAACTGGACCAAAAAAGTAATCCATGATCAATTTTTATCTTTATTCTAGATAAAGCCAGCAAAAAGAATCAAGAAATGAAATCATAAAGTCAGAGTGATTAGAAAGTTAAAGTCTCCAGAGAGAAGGAGAAAGTTGTATTGAGAAGATAGGGAACGAAAAAGGGAGATGAGACAATGAAGTATAAATGAATAGTTAAATTTTATTAAAGAAGGAATATAGTTTGACAATTCATAAAATTAAGAGAGAGACTGCTCATAATTGCATGTTCACAGTTCGTCAGCTACTTCTCTTTTATGAATTTATTATGACAGTGGCTAAAAGAAATAAAGAGTTCAACATGGGTGGATGATTGGTTACACATATTTTTCCCTGAGCTTTATTTTGTAGACAGGGAACAAAAAAAGTGCTTGTACATGTATTTATAGGGCTTATCAGTTGCTCAATTTAGCTGCTTCTGAGCAGAGTACAGCTCTCTAAATACCCAGTTTGAGATAAAAACAAGCGAGTACTACATAATCCAATTTATACTGATAGGGGCAGACTTAAATTCCAAGGTTGGTCCTGACAATAAAACTCTATATGTACAATACCATTTCCATTAAACAGGTTTAGAATCTGATTTCCTTCCAGATATTAGGCAATCAAAGATCTGAAAGCAGCCTTTTCAGATGTATCCCTGCCCTAAACAACTAATAGCCTCAATCGTTGCATTTTGAACAGGTTCTTTAAATCAAGCCACCCTTCAGAGCTTACTTATTGGAATGGGTCCAAGGGTAGCCTTATAGACAACATAATTGTATAATCCAATTTAAAATATAAATTGCAATATAAATTGCATATAAATTGCAATAAAATAAAATAAAATAAATAAATAATAAAATCAAAGCACACATAGCAATTACATATATAACACCAGGAATCATACTCATCACAATAAAAACCAATTCATCATGTAATGAGACAGTCACTTAACAACTCAGCTCCATTTACTACTACTGTATTTATTCCACAAGTATTATTAATACTGCTGAGCTTAGGTAAATTTAAATACTGCTAATAGAATGTAAATCACATTTGGTTTGGTAAACTTTGGTATGCAAATATATTTGCATCTGTTTGCATATATTTGCTTCTGTCAGGGTGTGTTTTATAATGCAAATATGTTGCTTTGCTCTTGCTTGTTGAAGTTTGGCATATGCTATGTTCTTGCATGTTATTACAAATAAAATTAAACAGCATAAACATAATTTTTACATACTTCCTGTATGTAAAAAGATCAGCGTAGTTGCTTTTGCCATATTTGTGTCTGACAGGGGTACCCCAGTTGCCTCATCTGGCTAAGAAGTAGGTGTCATTATTCTGACTGAAAGTCATAACCTGTTGATTGCTTGACCCAAAGAATTGGTCTTTTCATAAGGGTTTTGTTTTCCATTTTTGTTCTGACTGAATATGGAACATTCAAGCCATTTTGACATTTGTTTTGTTGGACCAATGTCAATCCAAATTTTCTGGTGATTTTTTTTTCCAGCTACGACTGTTTTGTTCCTAATTCCAAACAGAGTGGTTTCCATTTTGCTTCCTTTGCATATAAGGCCTAATATGTATCTTCAGACTGGTTAGACTTGTTATACACGGTAAATTTTCTTTTTTACTATATTACATTTTGCTGTCTTTTATTCTTGCTATTGTAACTTCCCTTTTTTCCTGTGTTTTACTCATGGCCATCTTAGGTTTCAGAAAAGGAAAAAATTACCTCTATATCAGGGGTGTCAAACTCGTGTCGTCACGGCATCATCACATGACATATTGTGACTGTTTTCCCCTTTGCTAAACCGGGAGTGGGTGTGGCCAGTGCATGATGCATGATGCATCCAGCCCACAGGCTGCGACTTTGACAGCCATGCTCTTTATTTTCTTTCCTCTTATACTTCATTACTTTCTATTCTTTCTGTGTCCTAAAGAATTGACATTTTCACGTAGCTTTTTCTGCAGTCATACAGAAATACTTTCTTCCAAGATATGTTTCCAATTTCCAAATTTTACTTAAAACATGTTTAGAAGAGAAAATTTCAAGATCAAGGTACAAACAATTGAATTGGCTTCATTCCAGGTACTATGCAGTTTCATCATTCAAAGGGAATAAGAAAAAGCTGGTTTGAAAGTTACCCTTTACCATGAAAATAATCTGACAAATCTCTTGGGTACACAATATCCCATCCCCACTATAACATTGCTTGGCTGGACTGTCGGAAACAAAACAATGTATATATTGAAGTGAAAGAGAGGTTTCCATTCATAAAGCAGGAGCCAGGAAGCTTTCATGACCTTTAGCAAGCATCCAGTTCCCATTTCACTGCAAGTTGAAGAATTTATTTCAGATCAACCCCCAAACAAAAATGCTTTCATTAAATTTTCTTCTAATACACCTCATAACCATTAATGCAATCTCAGTGCAATCCAGTTGCTTGGAGTTATTTTAAAACACATTACCATATCCATATGCCAAATATCAAATATTATTTGTAGTGGTGCATTTTCAAGTGCAGCAGTTGTGACATATTGTGATAACAGGCATGCCTCCAGGAAGATCCATAATCACAAAAGTCATCTTATTTATTTATTTATTTATTTATTTATTTATTTATTTATTTATTTATTTATTTATTTATTTTTCATATTTGTATACCGCCCTACTCCCGAAGGACTCAGGGCGGTGAACAGCCATAAATAAAATACAAAGACATACAAAAGTTAAAAACTATTAAAAAACAGATTAAATAATTTAGGCTCAAAGATTAAAACATCCAAATTTATCTAAAAGAGATTTAAAACCCAATTTAAAAGCCAATTTAAAAGGGAGAGTTAGGCCAGACCAGCCTGTTGGAATAAAAATGTTTTTAGGGCGTGGCAGAAGATGCGTAAGTCTTGGATCCTCCGTATCTCCGGGGGGAGCTCGTTCCAGATGGCAGGTGCCCCCACAGAGAAGGCTCTCCCCCTGGGGGCCACCAGTCGACATTGTTTGGCCGACGGCACCCCGAGGAATCCCTCTCTATGGGAGCGAACTGGTTGGTTAAATGACAAGCATGCAAAGCATATAAATTATTAATAAGCCTTTACAGTTAGGTTTATAGAGAATAAGGCATAGTAAACTAGGAATAAGCTCCAATAAAATTCAATGGTGCTTCCACACTGATAGTATCTTTATTTTAAACAATAGGACAAATAATCTTGCTAGCAGAAATATCACCAGGAAAGGAAATAAAAAATAAAACTTGAAATTTAATTATGTCATCTATTCCCCATGTAAGTCAGGCATCTATGCATTTTTGTAGATGACACTAACACTTCTTTCCTAGGAGTGGTGGAAAAGCCATCTTCATCTTATCAAAATAAAAAAAGCCAAAGGGTTTAAATAAAAAATAGTCACCCTGAAAGGGATATATCAAAATATACAATTCTGTACTACATTTCTGGTACACATCCAGTTTAGAATGAAATCAAACCTGCTGGGTTTTGGGTTTTTTAAATTACATATAAGAGAATAGTATTCCTAATGGATGTGCCATGTGGACTGCTGAAGAAACACCCATCCATCAATTGATCAATATACAGTACTAAACAATGCACTTAAAGTCATCTTCCAGTCTGATGATTGTTCTATGTCTACATCCAAGTTCTTGGCTCTACATTCATAACTATGTTTTAAACATGTCTCTTAACCAAAGCATTTTCATTTCAAATGTTTTCTGAATCTTTTAAACTGCAAAGTCATTGTTTAAAAACAACTAATTTAAAAGTTTCATTGCTTTTTTTGAGAGAATATTCTGTACAAGTATTTTTTTTAAATAAATCTTGTAATATGTTGCTTCCTGGATATGAAACAGGGTCAAATGCTTTCCAGTGGTAGGTCAATTCTGTTGAGAAGAATCCAGGAGCGTAAGCGGTAGATAATGGGACATTTTATTGCAAGTAGTTAATGATGATTATTATGTAGTATTTCCTGCAAAACATTCCATTTAGTTTTAGTAGATACTTTCCGGGCCAACAGTTTATAGTTCCATTAACTTTTTTTTTTTTATTTCTCAAAAATGGCTTTAAAAATTCTTATGCCTTTTTCACTTGATTTCTTATTCCATGATTGGAATTTCCTTTGGAAAATAGTTGCACACATCTGATGCCAGATTTCATTACCATATTTTTAACAGTTTATCTTATAAAGATCTTCATTCACAAATATTTTGTTGAAGGAAGAAGTAAATCATTCCATGTATGTGTTGAGTCACATTTTTTGTATCTGTTTGTACAGTCTTTCTGAATAAAGTTTATTATGATAAAAATGATAGATGTGTTCTTATAATCCATTTCCTCTGTTGTTCTTTGTCACGCCATATTAACAACTCCAGGAATCAGAGCAGGCATCAGGAACTGATATGGTCAAGCACCTGCTCCAGCCTTGCTCCACTATTGCAAGACCAAGATATTTTGATCCCAAATCAGTGGTGGGTTTCAAAAATTTTTACTACCGGTTCTGTGGATGTGGCTTGGTGGGCGTGGCATGGCTTGGTGGGCATGGTTTGATGGGTGTGGCAGGGGAAGGATACTGCAAAATCCCCATTTCCTCCTGAACAGCTGGGACTTGGGAGGCAGAGAATAGATGGGGGCGGGGCCAGTCAGTATTTTTACTACCAGTTCTCCAAACTATTCAAAATTTCCACTACTGATTCTCCAGAACTGGTCAGAACCTGCTGAAACCCGCCTCTGTCCCAAATGTATGTAAGAATCTAACCTAGATAGTAAGCCTTAGCTCTGAGTATTTATATACAGTATACAGTATACAGTAAGCATTGTATACCACACTGACTGGCAAATGCATCCCTGACTTTCTACACTTAGCCATCATTCCCATTTCTCCACTATTTTCCACCTGAGATACCTGTTTCACTCTGCCTAATCATAAAGCCAGCCATAAACCCATTCACCTGCTATCTCCAAGAGAGATTTGCAGAGACAGTAGCAGGTGCAATATGCCTTGCCACAAGTCATGGGTGGGGCTTTAGATTGAACCGAGAAGGAGAAGAAGGAAAGCAAATGAGTTCTAGAAATTATTACAAAGAAGAAGAAGAAAAGTAACAGAAAGAGGAATACATTAAGCCATCTAATCCAAGAGTTCCAAAAGAACATTGGCATTTCTTTATAGCAAATGCACTGCAATTCTGTGCTCAAGATTTGCACCACACACATACAAAATCATAGGGTTAGAATGGGATTTTAGAGACATCAGGTCTAATCACTGCTCAATGCATGACTCTAAATTAAAACATCCCCAACCAATGGCTATTTACCCATTGACTAAATATTCAATAAAGGAACACACAGACATACCCACCTAGTTCATTTGCTTCATATCCCAAATTTTCTCCAGCAATTCCAGGTTACTCAGGTGGGAATCTTATTTTATCCCCAAAATAAAGTACTGAAAAAATGACTGGGCTAAAATCACTAACTGAGCCTCCATATCTAAGATGCAGTGATTAAGGTCTTTCAGCAGAACCTGGTATCAGTTTGCAATTATTTTCTAAAGGAAATTTCAAACATGGAATAAAAAATCAAGTGAAAAAAGCATAATAATTTTAAAAGCCATTTTAAAGAAATAAAAAAATGAAAAATATTGTTAGTGGAACCATAAACTGTTGACCTCAAAAGAAATAGCTTTTCTATTAAAACTAGATGGGATTTTTTGCAGAAAATATTACATAATAATCATCAACAACTCCTTGCAATAAAATGTTCCTTTATCTAGTACTTACGCTCTTGGATCTTTCTCAACAACAATGAAAAAATATTACTCCTATTTTTTCACATCTTGTTTGACATTTTAAATTAGAAAATAATGTTTTGAATTAAAATAGAATAGAATAGAATAGAATAGAATAGAATAGAATAGAATAGAATAGAATAGAATAGAATAGAATAGAATAGAATTCTTTATTGGCTAAGTGTGATTGGACACACAAGGAATTTGTCTTGGTGCATACCAAGTGTACATAAAAGAAAAGATACATTCATCAAGAATCATAAGGTACAACACTTAATGATAGTCATTTGATGTATATCATTTGATGTATAATATAGATCAGTATTGTGAATTTGACAAAACTGTACTCCAATCAGATCTGGAATTACAGGACTCCAGGCACTTTCATGTCATATTTGACAGTGATGCTGGCAAATACATGGATTGATAAGCTTTGCAAAAATTGCCGGGGCTGTAGATATTCACATATGTGCTGTCCATATATATGAACAAGATGGATTCAGTCCAATGGAAAAGATTCATAGCAAGCAACACTTAAACAAAGTAAAAGCAGAGATTAATAACTACTTTGAAGGAATCTGGGAGTATCCATGAAAACTATGATAATAATACTCTGCCTTTTTGTTTGAGAATATGGGAAGGAGTGACAAACCTGGCCAATTCTTAAGTTAATGTGACATTTTAGTTAATTAATCAAATTTAATGAACAGCAGATTTTTGTAAGATTAAGATAATATTCCATAGATAATATTCCTTTTCAGGCATGGACATGAAACGTCTTAGTTTTTTATTATAATATAACTTATATTATAACTTATAATATAAGTTATTATTTAGAGAAGTGTTATAAATTTCAGTAAATTATATGTATGTAACAGATAATGTTAAAGAAAAGTTGATTATATGTGACATGCTTATTGCATACAAGCTTTATTGCAACAACACTTTGTATCCTAATATTACATTTGTGACCATTTTATGTTATACTCTATTTTTGCTAATAGTGACTGATATAGCATTAGTAGGAGATAATGATTTGAAGATATTCTGAGTATGAAATTAATTTGCAGGAATGCTATCTGGGGAAAAAAGGAATTTTCACATTTGTTTTTTTTAATTAGGAAACCAGCAGTCAAAGAATTCAGCTAAAAGGAAAACAAATTTGAGCCAGAGGTCCACCTTAAGAGTTTGGTTTCACAGCAATTGTTTTGCTGTTTATTTTGATGAGGTTTTTTGCATTTACTTGCTCTGATTTTGTAATATAATATCAGCCTCCCAATTACATGCTCACTTGCAGTCTCTGAAAATAAGCCAATTCTTGAAGCGTTGTCCTTTATTTGCCTGACACAGTAGAAAGAGCTAAATATCCAGTGATGAGACAATAGCTAATGAAGTGGCAACAAAATTTCAGTTTCATATTAAACTCTACCCTGTGATTAATAATGATGAAGAAAAATGCAAATGAGGCAGAAAATCAAGAGTCAGTTTTAGGCTGTAATCCTGTACATATTTACCTGATAGCAATTCCTACCAAGCATTATCTCTTTACTTCCGATTGAAAATCATCTCAGGAAATGAGAGATGCAGTTTCCAGCATGTTCCAACAAAACAGATATAATTGTGATGGCTATGGCATTTTGTGTACCCCTCAGGCAATTAAATATAGAAAAAGTAAAAAAAAAAAGTAATATTTTGGGGATAATTTCCAATAACTGTCATGGGAAATATATGAAGTGAGAACTTGATCTGTATGTGTCATTTGTTAGTTGAAAGTTATGAAACACACTTTTATTTTAATGAACTCTTTAAACATCTGTACTTTTTCAAATTAGTTTAAATGTACAGGGTAAAAAAGTACACAAAATATTAAAAGAAAGAAAGAAAAGATGCAGTAAAAAGAGAACACAAAAACTCATTTTTAAAATCATTTAAAAATGATTCAAGCCAGTTTTTAAAACATAACATTAAACCATAGAAAGGGGCTTTTCAGGGTGCCGTCGGTCAAACAGTGTTGACTGGCGGCCCCCAGGGGGAGAGCCTTCTCTGTGGGGGTACCTGCCATCTGGAACAAGCTCCCCCCAGAGATATGGAGGATCCCAGATCTGCGCACTTTCCACCGTGCCCTCAAAACATTCCTATTCCAGCAGGCTGGTCTGGCCTAACTTCCCTTTTAAATTGCTATTTTTAAATTTGTCTTATAAATTGGGGTGTTTTAGATTTGTTTTGGGCCAAAGTATTTAATGTATTTTAAATGGTTTTTAACGTTTGTACTATGTGTATTTTATCTTTTGGCTGTTCACCGCCCTGAGTCCTTCGGGAGTAGGGCGGTATATAAATTTAATAAATAATAATAATAATAATAATAATAATAATAATAATAATAATAATAATAATAAGCCTCTGACTTAATGCATAATAAAGTAAAGGAATTAACTTCAGCCAAGTACATTTGACGAATTCGTAAGATATTAATGTCCAAATTGAGTGGAGGAAACATCATAAAAGCCATAAATACCTGGGCTATACCTGTGATTAGATACTCTCAGGAATAATTGACTGGACCCAGATGGAGTTAGACAATTTGGACAGAAAAACAAGGAAGCTTATGACAATGAATCATGCCTTGCACCCTAAAAGTGATGTTGACCGATTATATTTACCAAGAGCAGAGGGTGGTCGAGGACTCCTACAAGTAAAGCAGACTGTGGAAGAAGAAAAACACAGCTTGAATGATTACATCCAGAAAAATGAAGAACCAATGATTAAGAAAGTAAATAAAGGAGGCCTTTTAAAGATAACTAAAACAAAAGCAGAATATAAGAAAGAAGTAATTGAGCAACGAGCTGAAATTGGAAAAGCAAAACTCTGCATTGCCAATACTTGAAAAGTATTGAAGGCAAAGCTGACCAGAAACTAACTTGGAACTGGTTAAGATCAGGAGTACTGAAAAAAGAAACAGAAAGCTTTATTTTGGCAACTCAAGAACAAGCCCTAGCCACAAACTGCATGAAGGCAAAAATTCAACATGTTACCACCAATAGCAAATGCCGCCTCTGCAATGAGAAAGATGAGACAGTCGACCACCTGATCAGTAGGTGCAGCAAAATTTCACAAACTGACTACCTACAACGCCATGACCGTATTGCTAAAATCATTCACTGGAAATTGTGCCAGAAGTTTGGATTTGAATACAGCAAAAACCATTGGGAACATCAGGTTGAGAAAGTTTTAGAGAATGAGAAACTCAAGATCTTGTGGGACTTTAGGATTCAGACTGACAGGCACTTGGTCCACAACACACCTGACATAACAATAGTTGAAAAGAAAAAAGTATGGTTCATTGACATTGCAATACCTGGTGATGCACAGATTGAAGATAAGCAGCAAGAAAAAATCACAAAGTACCGGGACTTGCAAATTGAAGTTGAGCGACTGTGGAAAAAGAAATTGTGTGTTGTCCCGATTGTAATTGGAGCCTTTGGAGCAATACCCAAAGGGCTACCCTGCTATTTAGAAATTCTAAATTTGCCGGACTTGAACATTTTGACTCTACAAAAAGCACCTTACTCGGAACAGCTTACATCTTCCGATGATACCTTAACAGTTCCTAGGTCCTTGGTTAGGACTCGAGCTGCTGAGCTATTAACCAGCCTCAAAGGTTGTGAATCTCACTAAAGATTAAATAATAATAATAATAATAACCTTGGCGTAGAAGTAATGTTGACTCATCATCTCATAGTTCTGATGGCTACCTGGTTCATAACCAAAATGAACACATATAAATTACAGAGGTTTATAAATTTGGGATTGCAGATTGAAGTGTATTTGTTTTTTTGCTACCTACCTTCTGTGTTTAATAAATCCATAATCCTTAATATCATGATAAATTTAAAATTCTTGTAAAATTCTTGTTGTTGGTTGGTTGTGAAGTCATGTCTGACCCATCGCGACCCCATGGACAACATTCCTCCAGGCTTTCCTGTCCTCCACCATCCTCTAGAGTCCATTTAAAGTCACGCCTACTGCTTCAGTGACTCCATCCAGCCACCTCGTTCTCTGTCGTCCCCTTCTTCTTTTGCCCTCAATCTTTCCCTGCATTAGGCTCTTCTCCAGTGAGTCCTTCCTTCTCATTAGGTGGCCAAAGTATTTCAGTTTCATCTTCAGGATCTGGCCACCTAAACAGCAGTCAGGGTTGATCTCCTCTAGGACTGACTGGTTTGTTCGCCTTGCAGGCCAAGGGACTCGCAGGAATCTTCTCCAGCACCATAGTTCAAAGGCCTCAATTCTTTTGCGCTCAGCCTTTCTTATGGTCCAACTTTCCCAGCCATACATTGCAACTGGGAAAACCATAGCCTTGACTATATGCATTTTGTTGGCAGGGTGATGTCTTTGCTTTTTAGTAAGCTATCTAGATTTGCCATAGCTTTCCTCCCCAGGAGCAAGCATCTTTTAATTTCTTGGCTGCAATCCCCATTTGCTTGTAAAATTATTGATATATTATTCAACAGTATATTCACATCTTTAAACCATAATGAGTTTTGTAATATTTTATTAAGAAAATTGTGGATAACCAAAATTAGGTAACTATGAGACAAGTCCATGTCATATCACTGACTCAGAGAATCAGTGATCACTGTTTTATTTCCTTTGTGCATTAATACTGACATGCATTTTCCTCTGTGGTCTTCATGTCCAGTTCATGCTACTCAAATGATCATTTCCTTTGAATGTAAAGACAAGCAAAATAGGAGCCACATTCTTTTGCTTTTTAAAATCATTTGTTAACATTTTGTAGGAAGTTAGCACCCAGCCCTCTCCTAGAAAAATGAAATATTCTAGGAAATATTAAAAAGGCAGGATATTATACGTCCTTGGATGAGAAATGGAGAAACATATTTTTAGGCAGGAAGCAGACTCACTCTTAATAGCCCCCACCTTCCTCAATAGTCCACAGCAGATGTCAGCACTTAAGAGATAAAGAGATAGCTAGGTCTATTCAAAAGCAAATGCCCTCACCCAAGATCCAACAAAGATAGGATTAGCCCTCTACCCATCTAGCAACAGAACTCACAACATGGCACCTGACGAGATTGCATCACCCAGCAAGGCTCAATCAAGCCTGGGACTCAAAAGAAAACCTACAAAGTTACCCCTGCATGGCCCCATGGGAGTCTGACAACCAATCAGAATACAAGCTCAAATTCAAAGCCCAACAGAGGGTTTTAAAATCTCTCTCTCTCCCTCTCCCTCCCTCCCTCCCTCCCTCCCTCCCTCTCTCTCTCTCTCTCTCTCTTGTGTTTTCCCTCCTTACTATGATGAATTCCATCTTTGCAAAGCAGCCCATCTTTCATGGTTTGTACCATCATTGAAAATTCCAAATCTATGTTGTATCAACATTGGCATTCTCTCCTGCTGAGCTTGCAACTGGTTTGCCAGAAAACCTAGTCTCAGACAGAAAGAGACAGTGCTACAAAATATTCTGGAAGGTTAATGACTGTGAAAGGAAGCAATGTCTACCAGTCTGATTCCTGTTAAAGAGATCCTTACAGTCATTTTATCAATATACAGTGGGAGTCATTTTAAGAGAACATCCATAATAAGCTTTCAAAATTCCATCCAAAAATGTGCCTCTCCCTGCACTAGAAAGATAGAAAACATATATCAAGAGATTCAAGTGTTTACTTTTTGTAGGATTTATAATAAAGTTTCATTAATATCATAGATGATTAAAACAGCAGAAAAAATCAAACCAGGATGACTTGATAAGATTATAGATGAACCAAAATGCTGAGCTTGTGATTTTCTAGTTCATAGTCATTTATCTATATACAGTGATACCTTAGTATTCAACTGCTTTGAAACTCATGAAATTTGATATTTAACGCATACTGAAGTGAAAATTTTGTCCTGGTACTCATTGTTTGTTTGGTACTCAACATACCAGCTAGATCTTGTCAATGTTGGCTGCCTTGTGATATATTACATTATTTTTTATGGGAAATATTTGTTTAGTACTCATCATTTTTGGTACTCATTGCACCTCCCTGAATCAATTAATGATGAGTACCAAGGTACCATTGTACACTCTTTCTGTTTGTAGTATTGATCGATACATTGATTTAACATTATAGTCTTAAATATCTGACATAATTGATAGCATAATTTCTTTGAGGAATAAAGAAACAAAGACTTAAGCCAACTTCCACATGGAATTATTGAGCTGGGATGGCACCAGGGATGAAATGCTCCCGGTTCGGACCGGCTCGGGCGAGTAGGTAGCGATGACGGCGGGCAGTTCAGAGAACCGGTAGCAAAAATCCCTGCCCCCGCCCCCCATTCCCATCTGAGCCATGCGATCATCAGAGCCTTTTTTTCCTTTTAAATGGCTCTGACAAGCCAAACTCTGACGATCCAAGCTCTGACGATCCAAGGTGAGTTGCCTGCTAATCAGGCAACTCAGCTTGGATTGTCAGACCCATTTAAAAGAAAAAAGTTTCTTTCCCCCCCCACGCCCGCCCCCCCCAGCCTCCAGCTTGCTTACCTTAGCTGCTGGTCGCAACGCGCTTGCTGTAAGACCTGCAATCCATTGCATCAGCAAGCAACTGAATCTCCCTGCCTGCAATCAAGCTCATCGGTGAGCAGTTCTATCTGCAACTTTAAGACTTGTGGACTTCAACTCCCAGCAAAGCTGGCTGAGGAATTCTGGGAGTTGAAGTCCACAAGTCTTAAAGTTGCCAAGGTTGGAGACCCCTGTTCTATTGGGTAAGTTTTTTTCCCCTTTGGGAGCTTTAAAAAAAATAGTTAATTGGGGTTTTTTTTAGTTGTTCTTTTTTTAGACCTAGCCATTTAAAGTTTAGGAAGTTTTAAATTTAGCTGCTTTTATATAAAAATAAAAATAAATTAAAATAAAATAATATTTGTGCATCTTTCTGAGATTTCTGTGGTGTTTCACTCTAACTACACAAACCCACAAAATCTCACAAAGCTGTATGTGGAATTTTGTGTGTGTAAAGTGTGAAAGTTGGTTTTTTTGGGCTTTTTGTGGCTATGTGAGGTTCCTGCTTGTTGCGGGGCCATTTTGGGTCTAGCACAGCTGTTTTTACATTGTGGGTGAGCCAGTTGTGTTGTGTTGTGTTGTGTTGTGTGTGTGTAAAGTGTGAAAGTTGTTTTTTTGAGCTTTTTGTGGCTGTGTGAGGTTCCTGCTTGTTGCAGGGGCCATTTTGGGTCTAGCACAGCTGCTTTTACATTGTGGGTGAGCCAGTTGTGTTGTGTTGTGTTTTGTAGGTTAAAAAAGGGCAAAGAAGTGACATTGACTTGGCCACGCCCACCCAGTCACCTTACCACCAAGCCACGCCCACTAATTAAGCCACACCCACAGAACCGGTAGCAAAAAAATTTAGATTTCACCGCTGGTGCCACAGTAGTTAGAATGCAATACTGCAAATTATTTCTGCTGACTTCTGGCAGTTCAAGTCTCACCGGCTCAAGGTTGACTCAGCCTTCCATCCTTTGGAGGTTGGTAAAATGAGGACCCAGATTGTTGGGGGCAATATACTCACTCTGTAAACAGCTGTAAACAGCTTAGAGAGGGCTATAAAGCACTGTGAAGTGGTATATAAGTCCAAGTACTATTGCTATTTCATGGTATGGTTTCAAATCTATTAAAAATTGCTGTTTAATAATGCTTAGAACTAACCCTTAATTTTGCTTATACTAAAGAATCCATTCTGTAAAAGTCAGTTTGGATTAACTATAGTTTCTAATCCCAGAACTATATCTCAGAATCATGCCAAATTTTAAAATACTAGAATCATAAAACCATCAAAATACAAAATGCAAAAATAAAGTCATCTACAACAAAGTTCTCCGACGATTCTCCTAAGGCCAAAATAAAGTCATTTGGAAACACACACTTGGGTATTTTAAAATTATAAGTGGATGTTTCCAATACTTGCCAGATACCAGTTCCACCTCTCCAAATATATCAGACTTCAATTTCCATAGTCCATAGCTGTTATCTCCAAAGTGCTTACTGCAATACGCTGGATGCATTTGAGTTTTAAAATAAGATTGGGGTATGCGCACCAGCCCCTTTAAAAACGAAGAGCATCTCTATCTGGAAGTGTTAATTTTCCAGCTATCATCTGGAAGAACAGATTTTATGGGCAGAATGCCTGCAACATTTTCATTCCAAAATCATACCTTCTTGGAAATCACCCGGTGTTTAATCATATGTTTTAATTTCAAGCCCCAATCTATATTTTTACATTGCATTCCAAACATACCTCTGTGAAAGGTACAGCTGTCTCCCTTCAGCAAGAATTTCTGTCTATCCCTGAATAGCACCAGGTTGGAATGTATGTGCCATTATACAGATGTTTTTCTTTAAAAATTTACATATTAGCAACTAATATTTCTTGCATGGGAGTTTTGAACTTTCTCCTATACTCAGTATGTCTGAAATGTGTTATTTCAAAACTGGATCAGCATGCCAAGTAATAATTTTGTTGTCCCTTTCCATAGTTTATGCTGATGTTTCTGAAAATGAGATTTTCCTCTCATTTCATTTGGCATCTATGATTTTAGTATTCTTAGATGGAGATGTTCTTTGTTTCTAAAAGGGCTGATGGTACCTCCAAATTGAAAGTGCATATATACAAACATAGACCCATGCACACACAAACTAAGCAATCTATCATTTCAGAGATATTCCTTTACTACATTCTTCAATGCCTTCCACAAAAGTTCTTTAAAATTCAGGGATATATACAGAGAGGTTTATCTGTCTTGAAAATAGCCCATGTTGAACTGTATAACACAGTCAAATATCAGAAGTTGACCACATTAAATGTTTTATAACATTCTGTATTATGTCACAAATGCTTTATGGTGATTTTTATGTCATAAAGTGTTCTATACAATTTGCCAAATTTCAGGCCTGTGAGAATCATGTGGCCTGGATTTTGCACACATTCTGTAAGTTATCCCATTTGAGGTACCTTGGTTCAAAATGTTTTGCCCTATGATACATTGTTTCACCCAATGAAAGGCTGTAACCATGAAAAATTTAGTAGCATTTAGATACATGCACACATATATAATAGACATTCTCTCTCTCTCTCTCTCTCTTTCTCTCTCTCTCTCTCCCCCTCCACACACATGGCAAGAATAACACTGTTCTCTGGCAGACAAAATCAAGAACAAGCAAAGAAATGTTTTCTCCTTTCTTGGCTGTCCTAAGAAGGATATATTGGCCAATTAAATGTGTGACGCCAGAGTTTCTCTACAGTAGTATGGTTTATCCAAGGGTGATGGCATTCAGAAATAGTAGTATCAAAGCTATTATTCTTTTGTTATGTCAGAAAAGGCTTTGGGGTATAAGTTCACACAATTAAGAGACGGACAGTGATAATGTTGGTATGGCTAGCCAAGTCTCCAAAGAAAAATGCAAATTTTCAGGAGACTTAATAGTTTCTGTTTCTGTGCACCTGAAACCAGCATAGAGAACTTTGGAGAGGTTCACCGTATATCTGTAGGTTCTTTCCAAAAATAATTACTATGGAAGCTTGTGGTTTTGTAAATACCCGAAAATAAGATCCTGTCTTATACTTTTTTGAACTCTGAAATAAGCGCTTGGCCTTATTGCCATGCTCTCAAAAAACTGATTGGGCTTAATATCAGGCGATGTCTTATTTTGGGGAAAACAGGGTACTATCATGGTAGGGATAAACAGACAGTATTTATTTATCAAGGGAAAAAACCCCCATCAAGGATATAGTTACATGCAGTGGTGGGTTCCTCCCGGTTCGGCCAGTTCCCCCGAGCCGGTAGCGGTGATGATATGACGTCACCGAACCGGTTCTGCCCCCCTGCCCCCCCACCCCCCCTGCATTATTCTTACCTTTTATTTGGCCCCACCCCCAATCTATTGCTGCCTCCTGAGTCCCAGCTGATGGCTAGAGGAAAAAAACTGTTTAAACTCTTGCCACAGGGCTTCAAAGGGCCACCCTACAGCTGAT
Organism: Pituophis catenifer annectens; assembly: GCF_029215685.1. Lineage (NCBI taxonomy): Eukaryota > Metazoa > Chordata > Lepidosauria > Squamata > Colubridae > Pituophis > Pituophis catenifer. Next base: position 178,800,551 of record NW_027256883.1, on the reverse strand, counting down.
CAGTGTTAAAAGAAAACAACTAAGTAGACCTGTGCCTCCCAAAATACATGAGTAGATCAGTGCCTGCCAAAATACATGAGTAGATCAGTGCCTGCAAAAATACATGAGTAGACCAGTGCCTGCAAAAGTACATGAGTAGATCAGTGTCTGCAAAAATAAATGGGTAGATCGGTACAGCCCTGCAAGCAGTTAAAAGCCTGGTAGACCAGTACCTCTGCTAAATCCTAAATAATTGTCACATGACCATCAAGCCACGCCCACAAAATAAGCCACGCCCACAGAACTGGTAGTAAAAAATTTAGAACCCACCCCTGGGCACATGAGAACTATGGAAGATGAATACATGGGATTGTACCTAGGGATACCATTCTACTTAGCTATACTAACTCCATTTTGTCTTCAAACATGGAAGTCACTTACTCAGAAAGTTAAGGTACCCATACAGAAAGTTAATGTGGCTAATTTCATAGCCAAGCATTAGTTACTGCTATTGCAAGTAGAATTCCTCCAAAGCTAACTGCTAATTGTACGATCTCAAATAAAAGACTTCTGTGTTTCTTAGTAGTGCAGGCATAAATAAAACTGACTAGATGCTTATAGCAACCAGGATAATTTTTTTCCCTGTATTTCCTTGTATCTGAACTGTCTGAATAAGCTTGCTTGATCCTGTATTTATAAGCTTTGGTTTTGCCCAAGGAAAATTGCCAAACTGATTCTTTGTGTGTTTGACTAGACTACAGAGGCTTAATAAAGACATTGTCAGTCTGGTGACTGAAAAGGGGGAAAAATGCTGAGGGAACTAAGGAATTTATCCAACAACGCAATCAATTTCATTTTGTACACATGCTTGTGGTCCTCTCACAAAGTAAGTTGACGTTTGGATTCGGCAACCTGCTTTGGGGTATGGTACTTCTGTTTAAGTTTTTAAAATTAAATTTATATAAGAATAATTCAGATGTGCTCTGCATGAAGAAAGAATTCTGCAGACACGGAGATACTTGTTCCCTTCTAGAGATTTCTACCATTAAAGATATAGCATTATGAGCAAGAGGTTAACTACTCCTGATCCTAGGTCTTCCTTGTGACTTTTTTTTGTGTCTTTGTATCCTTATTTCTTTGTGAGTGAGTATATGTGTGTGTGTTTTATTAAAGTTATTTTCACAAGATTAAAAGGTAAACACAAAGCAATATAGAAAAAGATATAAGGAACAAAAAGAAAAAGGTGTTGAGAACAATGAAGAATGAAGAGAAGGAACAGAAGACAAAAAGACACAATCTATTTTACAACAGCCATAAATATACATGAAATCATTTACCCCCTTCAAAATTACATACCATGGTTCCCTTCTCCCCATATCCAACCCATATTAATTGATAAATCCAGAAAGCACCTGTTTATTTTTACCAATTTTCATCAAAATATCCAATAAAAGTAGCTATTGTTCCCTATATAATCAATTTAGCCTTTTCTGCAAGTTTTTCCATGGAAAGGTCAAACTTTCTAAGGATAAACATATTGGCTAAAAAATCGAGAATATCTGCATTTCAACTGATTATAGTTGTGGAACCATATGTCTTCACGTAATAAGGTTTTAATTTATATAATAAAACTACATATTAACAGATTAAGGGCATAAGCAAATAGAAGGAAGGCTTGAATAAACAGCAAGAATAAAAGCGGACTTATGACTGAGCGTCTGCCACATGTTTCTCAGGTGACATCACAGCTTAATGATGAAAATCTCTGGAGTGGAGTAATAAGATCAAAGCATATGAATATATAGATCTTTTGATCTTAGTGGAATATGTACACTTGAATAGGTAATAGCTTGCCTCTAGATGGTGCTATATAGTCAGAAATTTAGAGAAATTGAAGAATACATTTTTCTATAGATGATTTAAATTGACCTGTTATTCTAGCATGCCCTTCCAGACACGTCTTGACCTCCCTATTTACATCATAGTCTACAAAGACTATGACATACATGCTTCCTATCAACAATGAGAAGAATTAAGGACTTCATTGTTAGTAGACTTAAACAGAGAATCCGTTTATCTTTAACTGAGGCTGATGTCAGACTTTATGTTTTAAATTATGGAACTCAATAGTCAAAACCTCTTGTTTATCAGTAGAAAATATTCTTTAAATCTGATTATTATGCTACAGAAGCTTTTATTGTGATATTATTATTATGGTTCATTACGCAGTCAGCTGGATGATGAGACTGGCTTTGGCATTTTTATCTAACTATCGAGTCCTTTCCAAGGACCTGGGATAGGCAGATGTGGACGTTGGATTATGTTACAGATGTTGCAGGATGTAAGATGTTCTGTGTACAGCTGCCTTTTGCAATTGACTGATGGTGAATTTGTCAATGCTGATGACGTTCAAAGGGTGCTCCAGTTGTTTTGGGATTGCACCCAAGGTGCTTAGTACTATTGGTACTACCTTTGCTTGCTTTTGCCATCGTCAGTCTATTTCTATTTGCATGTCTTTGTATTTTGTTATCTTCTCCACTTCTTTCTTGTCTATCCTCTGCTCTCTCTCGGTACTGCCATGTCCACTATTCAGACTTTTTTGTCTTTCTTATCAACAGTTGTTAAGTCTGGGGTGTTATGCGGCAGGTGCCTGTCTGTTTGAATTCTAAAGTCCCAGAGCAATTTAACTTCATTTTCTATGACTTTATTTTATGGTGCCACCATTTATTTCTTCCAGGCAAATGATATTTATGGTAGATCTTCCAGCACATTGTTGCTACTTTGTCATGCTGTTGCTGTTGCTGCTGCTGCTGCTGCTGCTGCTGCTGCTGCTGCTGCTGCTGATGATGATGATGATGGAGGAAGGCATAACTAAAGAAATGTTGCAGAAAAACAGAATATCTTTCCCTGATTCACACAGGCTTGGTTTACTTATCTAATTGTAGACTCGTTTAAAATACACTATAATAAGCTGTGATTAAATTTGGTTAACCCAGACATTATGATCACGCTTTATTGCTTACTATATCCTTCAAGTTAGTCTTAACTCTTAGTGATTGCCTGGACATGTCCCTTCAGATTTATGGGCAATGTTTTGGAAGTAAGTGGTTTGCCACTGTCTCCTTCCTAGGGCTGATGGTGACTGCCCCAAGATCACTCAGCTGGCTTTCTGCCTAAGGTAGAACTAGAACTCACAGTCTCTTGGTTTGTAGCCCTATGCCTTAACCACTATACTAAACTGGTTCTCTTATTCATATAACTTGTGGAATATATGACACATGTGCCAATGGCTTGCATATATTTGACATAACTATTTAAACTATTTAAATGTGACTAAACTGCTTTCTGAGAAATAGAATTTTCTGGAAGAAAAGAGGCAAAGGCCTGTGGGAGACATTAGTCATAGCTGTTTGAACAATATTGAAAAAAAAATTTTGTAATATCCCCAAATGTTCATCAGTACCGGTTCCATGGCTAACCTGGAATTGCTTCATGCATTATCCCATACAATTAGGAATTCCAAATAATTAGAATCAAACATGCTCAATTTAATCTGTTAATATACTTCTTCAGTCAAAGTAGAATATGTTCTGTTGCCTATGCATGTTTTGAATACATAGGGAAATCATATCTAATGAGGGTATGTTTATGGACCAATCTTATATTAAATGTTGTTTATTAAACAAGAAAAGACCCAAATATATTCAAGGATAAAACTCAATTTAATCAGGAAGAAAAAAAATGGTAGCCAGAGTTACCCTGATTCAGACTCAAATTTTAATACTGTAGCTTTCCCCAGTTTCTTTTGAATTTTTGCTGACATCATGACTGAAATGTGGCAAGGCTTTAAGGATTTGTTTATAGATAAGAGATAAGATATGTGAAGAAAAGACCATATGTTGCATTTTAAGAGAAGGCGATAAGTTACTAAAATTGTTTACATTTGTTGTGTTGAAGGGGGAAGCTATTTATTTATTTATTTATTTATTTATTTATTTATTTATTTATTTATTTATTTATTTGCTTTGTTTACTATATTCTTATTTTTTCTTCCATTTTTCTTCTTTTATTCTTTGGTTTGTATTCCTTTTTATTGTTTCAATTGTAATTTTTAATACAATTACTGTTTAAAAAAACAATGATATCCTTTCATGTTCTAAATGACACCAGAAAGTATTGTCTTAATGAGATTTTCATTTGATATTCTAGTACCCTTTTAAAGTGTTGAATGCTAGCAAGTCCAGTAGACAATTTTTTTTTGTCTTAAATAGTCCTTTACAGAAATTATGTTTAAAACTATGAGTATGGGGAAGTTTTCCAAGCTTCAGTCACATTTATAGTCAACTTGAGTGCAATCTAGTTACATAAGCATTTAAATTCAGGCATTTGTATTTAATGAAGTTGTTTTTCTTTTTGAAGACTGTATTAAGAACAGTCTTTCCCTTCACAGAAATTCCATTTTTACTAGGAACACAAAATCTGTCTCTGATTATAATTTTTTTTTTTTGTGCAAGACAATCAAAGAGAGCACCAGTGCTTCTCTCTTTAAAAAGGACAACAGAGTCAGCCGACATCATCCAACTGGACTTCATCATTGCTTTTTTTCTTGTGGTTCATGCTCTGAAAAGAATTCAGCATCTCAGGTCACCCAAGTGCTAATTGAGGTCTTGAGGAATTGAAGCTGTAGAAAAGGGTCCTGTTTAAAGTCCCTTTTTCCCATTTCATTATTAATCTGAGTAAATGCAGAATAAATTTCCTCCTGTGCTTATATTGCCACAACAGCTAACCTTGAGGTATATAGCACAAATAAGTAACATTTACTTAATTCCAATATTATCCTTTTAATAAGGTGCAATGAGCAGTAATAGCTTTTTTCCCCTTACTAATTTAAAGGAAAGGGAAAATAACCCATGGATTTATTTATTTATTTATTTTCATTTGGGCATGTTTCCAATATTTGAAATGGATGTAGACATTTGCTATATAGGTATAACACATTCTTTCTTTCTTTTTCTCAATATTTCGCAAGTTTATAAGCACATGAGGCATGGTGGTACAGTGGTTAGAGTGCAGTACTGTAGGCTACTTCTGTTGACTGCTGTCTGCCTGCAATTTGGCAATTCAAATATCAGGCCCAAGGTTGACTCAGCCTTCCATCCTTCGGAGGTGGGTGAAATGAGGACCAAAATTGTTGGGGGCAATATGCTGACTCTGTAAACTGCTTAGAGAGGGCTATAAAGCACTGTAAAGGGGTATATAAGTCTAAGTGCTATTGCTATTGTTATTGCTAGTATGGTGCCGAAAAGGTCACGCAGAAACATCACGCACATGTGTGAGTGCTCGTCAGGGCCACGCTCCAGAAAAGCCGAATTAGCAGGTTCTAGTGTGCATGCACACCCGACGATCAGCTGGCCGGCCCACATGTGCAGGCAGGTTTTCGGAACTGCCGCATGCTCATTGGGGCCGCGTTCCGGAAAAGCCAAACTTCTGGGTTCTAGTGTGTATGCGCACCCAACAATCAGCTGGCTGGCATGCATGTGCAAGCCAGGTTTCAGCACTGCCACATGCGCGAAGGGATTGCGCTCCGGAAAAGTCAAACTTCCGGGTTCTAGCACGCATGCACACCCGACAATCAGCTGGCCAGCGTGCATGTGCACACCAGTTTTCAGCAGTGCCGCATGCACGAAGGACAGCTGATCATCATACATGCATGCGTGCCAGAAACCTGAAAGACAAACAGGCAAGGCCACGTGTGCTGGGCGACATGGGTTTGTGTGCCACTTTGGGCACGCATGCCATAAGTTTGCCATTACTGTGCTAGTAGCTGATGTAAAATACAACTCCTGAAATTGTTGAGGAAGTCGTGTGATATGAGATTCTGCATAACTGCCAGATTTTCCCATATTATCTGCTTAAAAGTGTGCATGATGTTACTATTTCTGTTACCAGGAGATTCCCTGTTCATTTACTGAACAATAAGAAGTCAAAATAAAACAAAAAGAGGTCAATCTTCTATACTGGTGTGCTCCCCCACCCCCACTCCCAAAACTGCATCAAAGCCAAAGGGCCCCAGGTTAAGAAAGGCTATCATAGGTGATAATTTATTATCTCTTCCTGGTAGAATTGAATGTATTTCCTTATTTTCAAGGGCTGAAATATCTAATTATAATGTTTTTGTCTCTTGTGTACATTTAAACCATGAACATAAAAAATGAACTTTTATATATTGACTTTATAGATACGTCTTGCTGTTAGTGAACTTCTTCAATTGGAACAGCAATGACCCTTTGTGTGTAGCTGAAGAAATGAAAACCTACTATCTGTAGTGAGATCCCAAAGTATGTATTTGAAGTTTAAGAAGGTGGGTTTTTTCACTATAATGTCTTCAGTAACAATTCTTCTTTTATACTCCCAAAAGAAATTGGCACACAATATAAGGTTGGAAAAGTTTTCCTTGGCTGTCATCTATTATATCTAAGAGCTATTTATTTTTTTAAAAAATCATTCAATACCAAGGATAATAATAGTATATGTATAAGGTAGTAACTGAACCATAATATTGCAATGATAGTTGCTATATTCTGTTGTATTCATTTCCTAGAACTAAGGAGAAATTTCCTGACAGTTAGAACAATTACTGCCTCCAGAAGTCGTGGATGCTCCAGTGCTGGAGGTTTTTAACAAGAGATTTGTCTGAAATGGTATCGGGTTTCCTACTTGAGCCGGACTAGAAGACCTCCAAGGACCCTTCCAACTCTGTTATTCTGTTATTGATTTAAAACTTTTTTTAAAAAATATTTTTTTATTCCAAGACATTAAATTTATAGAATATGGGGAACTACTGTATATTTTAATCCAATTTGTAGATTACTTTACATTATCTTACTCTAGCTGCCTTGCTCAGTTTCTTGTGAACTGTCCATCCCATTGCTTTGTATTCTTGAAAAGAAATCATAGGTTTAACAAATCCAATCTATTCATGTTCTCAGCAGAGATAGATAGATAGATAGATAGATAGATAGATAGATAGATAGATAGATAGATAGATAATTATCCACTATTGAAACACATTTGTTTAACATTTCAAAGAAGACTAGCATCCCCTAAATTCTGGTAAGCTGTTTCAAGCTTTAGAACTTGAACCCCCCAAAATGTGTTTGGAAAGCAATAAATGACCAGAAGAAACTGCAGATATAGAATATATAGTCCCATCCAGAACCACAATCTGATTAATCTTATTTTGTTTTGCTCCTGATAAAAGGAGAAATTATTTTCTGACAGTCTTTAACACAAAACATAATATATAGCACAGAGAATAACTGTCAAATACATTAAAATATGTATTGAATTAAAATTGTTAGTAATAGTGAACTTACAATTCAGTTACCATACATTTTAAATCAGTTACAATGGTACAAATACAGGGAAACCCTACTTTTGTTTATTTAAATAGAGCATTATTTCTTTGAAGTCTTGCCAAACTGTGGGGAAAGTCTCTTGAAAGCCCTTAATGTAATGCATAGATCTGAACAATAATATCCTGGTTTTTGTTTTGTTTTGCTTTGTTTGAATAGTCTCATTCTATTGTAACCTATAATTCTGAGGCTGGACTCCAATGCAAAACAAGTCCATTGTGCCACTAGGGGGATGAATTAAAATGGAAATGTAGTAAATTTCTTAGAATGATAAAATGTTGTAGCTGCCAGATTTCCAAACTGATTCCTGACTCAGAGGCTGAATCAGCCTGAACAGCAGCTAACCAGGAGTTGTAGTGGGGACCTACAGAGTGAAATGGATGAGACAAAGTTGGCTTATGATGCACTCCTCAAAGTGACTTTCAGTTATTCAGGTTGCTTTTGACCACAGATTTAATGCTCTTCTGGAACAGCGCAAAACATGTGTTCCAAAGAAAAAAATATCTAGATAGAGTTGAACCTGTTTCCAAAAAAGAATCTATGTGGTTTCCTTTGAGTGCACAAGGGCAAAATACTTGTGCAACACCAGAGTAAGTTTTGACAGATAGCTAAACTCACATTCTTCCAAGCCCCAGTCTCCTATCCAATATTAAGCACATGGATGCTGTGGTGTTGGCTGGTGAAGTTTATTTTATTTTATTATTCATATTTCTATATCGCCCACTCTCCAAGGACTCTGAGTGGCTTACACCAAAGACAGTATACTAAATAGCATATTGCCCCCAACAATCTGGGTCCTCATTTTACCCACCTTGGTAGGATGGAAGGCTGAGTCAACCTTGAGCTGATGAGATTTGATCTGCTGATCTGCTGAACTAGCAGTCAGCTGAAGTAGCTGCAGTACTGCACCCTAACCACTGCGCCACCTCGGCTCTGTTACCGGTAGGTGGGATGTCAGGGACCAATCTCTATTCTGAATGTGCTCTGTACATTATAATACAGGTGGGCATGATGTGACAGGATAAAGATTACCAACGGGAGCATAAAATTCTATGCTTTTGTATTTTTCTACCATCTCTAAAAGTGGTGGATGTCATTCTAACTTTGCCCTGTGGAAAAGCTTTCAGTTAAAAAAAATCTAAGGGCTGAAACTAGGAACCTGTATATGAAAAGCAAAAATATACTACGTAAAACTTCAAACGAACTCAGTCTCACGCTCTGGCTTACATCATACAGTACATAAACATTGCCAGAGGCATAGACACATAGCCAGCCACATAAGGAGTTACCAAGTACTTTAATTTTTGATTCACAGAATACAGTATTATCTATAATCTGTGAGATTAGCCAAAATAAATAGGAAAAGTGATAGTGAGATAAAACAAGACATAGTGTCAACAAATGACATGTCATGGAAATGCAATATTAATCATCTCTACTTTTGAAACTTCTGGGTGGGGAAGAATGACAATTAGTTTTTCTATTTTATTTCTACTACTGATGACTGCTGAGGATAAAATTTATCATTGAAAAGGCCTGATAAGCCATTTAAGTATTTGTTTTGTTATATGTAGAGATTTCAGAACGTTTGATGAGTACTGTATATTTTAAAAATAAGGAAGCACTTTATGGTTCCCAGAGGCTAACTGTGCTTAGTAGTAAGGATTCTTTCTTTGATTCTTCATGAAAATCAACATGGCTTTACTAAAGTTAAGTAAGATATGCTGAAGTTAAATTTCAGTGTGAGATTTTATAAATGAATGTTGGCAAATAAAATTTTCTGACTTCCTTCTTATTTTAGCTATTTTGGGATTATTGTTGTTTGGCATGTTCAATATGTGTTGTAAAATTTCATTAAAACGGCAGGCATTGTGATTATTAATTTATTAGTTTTCATGAATCTTTTTCATTTTCATTTCCAGCACATCATCAATTAGTTATAATTGTAGTGTTTTATATCCAACCAACATCACATTTTCTCCCAGCTCTGATGTTTTAAATAGAAAATAAAGAAAAATTGAAAGGACATTAGGATACAGAGGATCAGATTAGTATAAAATTAGTATTAAAAACATCAATGAATGGGAAAGGAAGAGGAAAAAATGTGGAATGGATTAGAAATACTTAAAGGCTCATCTTTCCATGAGAATGCTACCTCCCAAAATCTAGATCTGGTTATCTCTCAAAAAGCAAAATAAAAACGATTGATTCAAGATGAGCTATGCATTTCAGAGTTCTTCCCTTTATTTCCTTCATGATGGCAAGCAAAACAAATGGTCCCCATTCATTTCTATTTTTCATTCATTACAAAGTAAATGTAAAAATATTGGATGTATTCATGTAATGCTTTAAGAACAATCCAATATGACAACTTCAACTGGCCAGAATGCAGTGAACAAGTTGTTCCCAGAAAATGGTATTGGGAACACATGACTCCCTATGGTTGAAAGAATTCAATGTACCTGGCTCAATAGTAGTAACTGTGAGGAGAACCTTGAAATCCTAGTGGACAATCATTTAAATATGAGCCAGCAGTGTGGTCCAGCTACCAAAAAAGCCAACACAGTCCTAGGCTGTATTAACTGACAGATAGACTCAAGATCATGTGACGTGTTAGTACCATTATATAATGCCTTGGTAAGACCGCACTTGTAATATTGCATCCAGTTTGGGTTGCCATGATATAAAAAAGATATTGAGCCTCTACAAAGAGAGCAGAGAAGAGCAACAAAAATGATTAGGGGACTAAGGAATTGGGTATGTCTAGTTTAATGAAAAGAAGGACTAAGGGTGACATGATAGCACTTTTCCAATATCTAAAGGACTGCCACAAAAAAGAGGGAGTCAACCTATTCTCCAAAGCACCTGAAGGCAGAAAAAGAAGCAATTGATGAAAACTAATCAAGGAGAGAACCAATCTGGAATTAAGGAGAAATTGCCTGACAGTGGGAAGAATTAATCAGTAGTTGTGGATGTTCCATCACTGGAGGTTTTTAAAAAGAGTTTGGATAACAATTTGTCTGAAATGGTATAGGATTTTCTCCTTGAGCAGGTCATTGGACTAAGAGACCTCCAAGATCCCTCCAACTCTGTTATTCTGAATTATTTCCAGAATAATCCTGGAAATAATCCTGACTGCTCTGAAGGCAGAACAAGAAACAGCAGGTTTACATTACAAGGAATTAGATTTCTGTTAGACCTCAGGAAAAAAATGTCCTAACATAATATCTGTTCAACAATAGAGATAGTGAGTAATCCTTTTTTGGAGATGTTGGAAAGAAGATGGGTTGTTTTCTGTCAGAGATGTGGTAATTTAGTGGGCAGAGGGTTGGACTAGATGGTTTTCAAGGTCCATTCCAGATCTTGCATTCCATGATTTTAAGAGGAGAACTGGTGAAAATTGCTATTACTTCAAGCTTCTGAAAGCAATATTCCCCCCTCAAATATGGACTTAATTCAACCTACACTACACCAGACAATGCTCTGAAAGCATTCCCACTTAATGCAAGACCATAGGAGAATCACGTACAAATAGCAGTATTAAACTGGAATGCAATCTACATCCAAACCAACTGAGAGGTGTCCCAGAAATACTGGCAATAAATTCACTAAATCTATATATGAGAGGAGAGAAATATTATATTATAAATAAACATAACCACTTATGTGCCAGACTGTGGGTTCAGAGGATCTGTCAACACCTTGGAATTACATAGGAACAAACCTAACAAGCTATGAACAGGAAAGATGTACCCACCTCTGCAATAAATTATCTGAGAGGAAAAAAACTTCCTGAGAAGAACAATATGCCAACATTACGTAAAGTGAAATAAGATTTATTCCAACTGATTTTCCTGCCTTCCTCAGTAGCTAGAGTTTATAACATTTATAATGTGGAACACTAATAGCAAAGCCATTTAAAAAGGATCTTGGCTAATAGGAAAGAAGGCAGAATCTGAATAAATGTTATTAAAAAATTCCTAACAGTAAGTGGAGTGGGTTAATTACCCAGAGAATTAAAGGGGTTTTCCTTTTGTATTTAAAAACAAGTTGAAAATCCTCTGTCTTTTCTTAAAAGCCTCCAGTGATGAAGCAGCCACAACTTCTGAAGGCAAGCTGTTCCACTGGTTAATTGTTCTCACTGTTAGGAAGTTTCTCCTTAATTTCAGGTTCCTTCTTTCCTTGATTAGTTTCCATCCATTGTTTCTTGTCTTGCCTTTTGATGCTTTGGGAAATAAGTTGACCGCTCTTCTTTGTGGCAGCCCCTCAAATACTGGAATACTGCTATCATGACACCCCTAGTCCTTCTTTTGTTTAGACTAGCCATAACCAATTCCTGAAACTGTTCTTCATATGTTTTAGTCTCCAGGCCTTTAATCGTCTTAGTTGCTCTTTTTTGCACTTTTTCCACAATCGCAACATCTTTTTTGTAATGTGGTGATTCTCCAGTTTAAATAGGATAGCCATGCTCCAGTACCTTTTTTCTTAAATACTTCTTTTTCCATGGCATCCCCTGCCCTATGGAACATCCTTCTTCAAGACTCATTAGAGTCATACATTTTTAAACTTCTGAAAAGTTTAAAAGTCTGACTATTTCCTCAGGTGTTGCATCAGAAAGTTTATTTGTAGCATCAGGTTTTCTGCGTTGGGTTTTATTGTTTGCAGGAATTGAGAATGTTTAGTCTAGGGAAAAGAAGGACTAAGGTGACATGATAGCAATGTTCCAATATTTGATGGGCTGCCACAAAGAACAGGAAGTCAACCTATTTTTCAAAGTACCAGAAGGCAAGATGAGAAATAATGAATGGAAACTAATCAAGGAAAGAAGCAACCTAGAACTAAGGAAAATGTTCCTGACAGGAAGAAAAATAAACCAGTGGAATGGCTTGCCTTCAGAAATTGTGGATGCTCCATCACTGGAGGCTTTTAAAAAAAGACTGGACAGCCATTTGTCTGAAATGGTATAGGGTGTCCTGCTTGACCCCCCCCCCCCTAGTCCCCCCTGCTGGACTAGAAGACCTCCAAGGTCCCTTCCAATTGTGTTATTCTGTTATTCTGTTTGTGTATATTTTTATCCTTGAGTGTGAGTCACCCAAGTTTGGTTTAAGATGGCCAGGCATATACATATTTGTTTTTTAAAAAACTGTGAAATGTTGCCCCATCCTGAATTATACTAGTGTGTCTTAGCTTTAAGGAACACAGATTTTAATATAACAAAGACCAACTATATAGTTTGGTGCTGATAAATTGAATGTCATCTCATTTCAAAAAGAGTATTTTTTTAAAAAAAAGCAGGACTGTTGTAAAAAATAAGATATCAGCAGACAGCAGACAGAATGATTTACAAATTTAAAGAAAGTAGATTTGTATTTCACTCTTCACTTTCTTTGTGAGAATTGCTTGGAAAGGTAGTTCTTATCCCATTTTTTCCCTAAAGAAGTAAGTGATGGTAAACTTCAGAGCTCACACTTGCTAATCAATCTCTTTTGTTTTATTCATTACAAAATATTTGATCTGTTTGTTCCTTTCCTGAAAATCATCTATCCTCAGCAAGATGGTATACTTAGAATTTATGAAGAGCAAAGCTGAAAATTGGTGATTGGAAGTGGTAAAAAGAGAGATAAGTGTGTGTGTGGGGGGGGGGGGGTGTTTCAGATTTTCTTTGTGCCTATCTGGATTTTCAAAGAAATAGGCACACCAAGCTGAAATTTCCCACCATCTACTACTGCATCTAAAAGCTGAAAATAAACAGCACTAGCAATTAATCTGCAATTTGGAGCGATCCCACCATTGTGTGCCCAAGTCAATTACTCATAACCTCTATTTTCTACTCCTGTCTCTCAATCTTTTCCCAAATACAAAACCTGCTACCTGTTACCTTCTCAAAATGTGGCTGTCTTACTGTATTCTCAAGAGTGATTCGCTGGCTCTGTGCATGGGCTGCTGGAAGGAAAATTGCTTCCATTTCAATAGTAGCACCATCACCCCTGAGGGCCCTCATATGCCTTCAACTTTGCATGTATATTCTGTCAGAGAATTCTGGGTTGCTTCTACAATAGGAAGGAACCCAATCTTCCTGAGAGACCCTACCTAAACTGATCCCACCTTTCTCTTTAAACTGAGCTTTAACCCCTGGCCAAAGAGTTGTGCTTTCATTTTTCAGCTGCTATCAAGTGTATATTAGTATTAACATAACAAGAAAAAAGGGGAAAGGATTTATATTTTTAAAATGGGTTGTGGCATTAGGGGTCAGGGAAAGCCATGGTGCTCATTAAGAGCTCTACAGGGAATCTATAAATTATTTGGCCTCCAGCAGGAAGGAGAGGCACTTATCCAGTTTGCCTGATAAATTGCCACTACTCTGGATATTTTGGACAGATTCGTATCAGCTCAGCATCATGACCACTGACAAGGGATTACTGGCCTTGTAATCCAAACCATCTGGTGGGCAGATCTTTAGGTTTAGAAGCAGAGGCCATGGATTTCAAATATTGGATTGTAGGAACAAACAACAGTCATAGACACGTTTTCCTGGATGATTCTGGACACCCATTATTGAACACAGAATTAATAAATGTCTGGACAAATCCTGTATGTCTGCTCTGATATTAAATGCCATTTAAAAAGTCATTACAATACTATGGCATCTGCAATTAGCAACACAATTAATTATCTGGGTCACTCACTGGAATCTGAAATGGGGTGACCCTGCAACAAATATGTGAAGTCAACTGGTGATGAATTCTGTCCACATGTTCAGGCAGAGCAATCACCCCAGTGAGTTGGCATGTATTGCTTCTGCAGATTTTGTTTAATTGTGATAGGGAAAGTAAAATAAGACATGAACTGGTGTTATAGTATATTATTCATCCAATATTAATTATTACCTCTTAAAGGTAATAGGGTCAAAGGGAGAGTTGGGCTTTCCACCATGTATAACAGTATTTTAAAGAGAAGAAAAATGTATGCTGAGAGAGTATGGAAGGAGTCTGAAGGTATCAGCAACAAAGCAGCTTTGGAGAGTGAAATATGCTGAAAAGAAAGGGGCTTTAGTTTCTCATGTGAGATCCACTGAATCAAGGATTGGATTTCTGGATCATTGATTTCTATAATTGCACTTATTCCTAAAAACAGTAACAAACTTGATCCCAAGCTCATACATTCAGCTAATAGGGCAAGCAAGGGAACTGTTAATGTAAGAGGAGTTATGTGATGACAGCATAAATGAATTGTAATGCATATAGTTTTGGTGGGAAGTTTAAAAGAACAATAGCATGTTGGTGATTGGCTAACTCCCTGGTCAGAGAAGTATATAAAGGGAGCTGTTTCACTGTATGCTTTGCTGGATTCACATTGTGAATTAAAGAGCTGTTGTTACTGAAGACCTTGCTTCTGCCTCTGTTGCAATATTTTCAGGATCAGACTCAATAAAGATAGTAGAAGTTATAGGTTTAAATATAATTCTCTTTAATCATAATAGGCATTCTATATTCGCTGAATATTCAAGATAGAAGCAAGGAAAATGGGGAGGATGGCTCCTTTTATATACAAGGGGCGGAGCCAGGGATGGGAGTGGTAAAATATGAATACATTAAAGCTCAAGTAATAAGTTAACCCCTGATGTTCCATATATACATTATTTACACATTAGAGAATAAGGCATTTACATCTGACAAATCCCCCTCTAAATGCCGGTTCGTTATACAACACCAGTTACATTCAGATTCAGGACAATATAAAACATATAATTTAGAAGTTAAATATTTGTGTTGTTTAGAAGGTAAGGGTTTTGTTAATATGTCAGCTAATTGTTCAGAAGTATCACAATGTATTGCTTTGATGAATCCGTCTTGAGATAGTTGTCTCACGTGCTTAAATTTTATATCAATATGCCTGGACCTTTGTCCAATTGCATCGGATCTAGAAATTTCAATGGCCGCTTTATTATCTTCATGCATAATAAATGGTAAAGTAGGTTTCTTCCAAACATCTGTGATCAAATCATTGAACCATACAAGGTTATTTGCAGCTTTAGACAAGCAAACATATTCTGCTTCTGTGGTAGAGGTGGCTACCAGTTCTTGTTTACCAGTATACCAGTAAACTGGACAATCGTTCAATAGAAAAACATAACCAGAGGTACTCTTTCTGCATGATGTATCACCAGCCCAATCTGCATCAGCATAACAAGTAATTTTTGGTTCTTTGTCATTATTGGGTTCCAATATTAAACAAAAATCTAATGTACTTTTCAGATATCTTAAAATTCTTTTGACAGCTTCCCAATGATACAAGGTTGGTTTGCTAACATATCTTGACAATAAATTGAGAGGTAATGCAATATCTGGCCTAGTCCAATTAGATATATAAAGGAGTGAACCTATAACTGATCTGTAAAATGTGTTGTCTTTAAACTCAGGGGAAGATTCATCATTGTTTCTAAGAAAATCAGTTTGCATAGGTGTGTCACATGTTTTGGCATTATTTAAGTTACATTTGTTTAGGAGTTCAATGATTTTATCTTTTTGAGTAAGTTTGAATCCCCTTTTTGTTTTGTTAATTTGTACACCAAGGTATTTATTCACTCTACCTAGTGATTTCAATGAGAAGTGTTCGTTTAACTTATTTACAAAGATTTCCCTGCTCTCTTTATGCTTTCCAATATATAAAATATCATCCACATAAATTAATACAAATTCAATATGATCATTACTCTTTTTTACAAAGAAACAGTTATCAGCAGTGGTGGCGTTGAAATCCATGGTCTTTAGTACTTTTACCAAACAATCGTACCATCTTTTGCCAGATTGCTTCAATCCGTACAGACTCTTATTTAGTAACCAAATTTCGTTCTTATTAGTGTATTGACTGTGTGGTGCTCTTACATATATTTCCTTATCTAATTTTGCATGTAAGTATGCAGTCTGTATGTCATATTGAAACACGTCTAGATTGAGTGCAGATGCTACTACAAGAGCTGTTTTGACACTCTCTGTTCTCACTGTGGGTGAATATGTGTCAGTATAGTCTTCTGGATATTTTTGTGCGTAACCTTGTGCAACTAGTCTGGCCTTGTATAAGGTATTACCTCCTTCTAAATTCTTAATTTTATAAATCCACCTGGTACCTATAATTGTTTTATCCTTAGGTGCGATCGCAGGTGTGAATACATTTAATCCTTGTAAACTTTTCATTTCTTTTTCCATAGCTAGTTCCCATTTTTCTCTTTCTTCACGGGGAAGTTTCAATACTTCCTCATATGTATTAGGTGTTATTTGTTCTCCATCCATATGCATAATATAATCTTTGTATTTATTTGGTATTTGGTTTCTATTATTTCTAATATTTCTTTCAGGTTTGCTATGGTTGTCATGCAAATATCTGGCTTCCTTTTTTGTTAATGTGTCTGTCTTTATTTTATGCTGACTATTTGTCCAAGTTTTGGTTTTGTTCTTACTTTTGTTAATATTTTGATTTTCTGTTGTTCCTTCCTCGCAAGATATATTATCTTTGCTTTTATTAGGAAAAATTTCATTAAGGTGCAACTTAGACCAATTGGCCTGCTCATGAAACACAGCTGTTCTGGATACTATAAATTTGTTATTATTATCGATGAATCTGTACCCTTTGGTTCCAGTTTCGTATCCCATGAATCTTAATCTCCTGGATACGTTTTCTCCCTTTCTCCTCAATTGTTTAGGTATGTGCACGTCTGCAGTAACTCCAAATATGTGCATGTGTGCTAATTTAGGTTTTCTATTGTACATCACCTCATATGGTGTCTTATTCACAATACTGGACCATGTTCTATTTTGAGTGTAATTTGAATAATGTAAGGCTTCTGACCAAAATTGTTTGCCTAAACCAGCATCCTCTAATGTGCATCTAATCATGGTTTGTAGTGTGGAGTTCTTTCTCTCTGCAATCCCATTTTGAAAGGCAGAAAATGGATTGGACGTGAAATGTAGCATCCCTCTATCCTTTAACCATTGGGAGAATTCTTTAGACATGAATTCACATCCCCTATCTGTCATAATTTGTTTTATTCTGATATTATGTTGTGTTTCTATGCGTTTGTAGAATTCCTTAAATTTCTGAAAAGTTTCATCCTTGTGCTTTAATGTGTAAACAAAACCATAGCGACTGTAATCATCCACTATTGTTAGGAAGTAACGTTTTCTATAGGTAATTGATGGAGTTAATGGACCAACTAAGTCCATATGTATCAAATCAAAAATATTGTTAGTTGATCTGTTAGATTTTTTTGGTCTAGGACTGGTTTTTAGTTTGGTGGATTTACATACTGAGCATTCTAAATAATTTTCACAATTTTTTATTTTTACACCTTCTGCGTGTTCAGTCATTTTTTGTACTACAGGAAAGCTAGCATGTCCTAACTTCCTATGTAAGATATGAGCACACTCATCATGAATTGGTTTACCTATTTTTGGTTTCTTCTCATTGTGTGTATTTTTGTTATCATGAGTTAATTTACATTCATCATTGTCACTGTTACTGACATTTTCATCATCTGCTTCAATACAATCTTCCATATTTGAATCAATGTTATGTAACCATCTTTCTTTGGTTATCAGATAGGGTAGACCCCCTTTTATCATCACAGTGCCTACATTTGTTTTGTTCTTTTCTATAGTTGCTTTCCCCTTTGAGAAAACTATATTGATGTCAGATTCTCTGCTTAGTTTTATAGCACTTAGTATGTTGTGAGGTATTTCTGGGATTAATAATACCCCCTCTATTTTCCCTAAACCAGGCAAGGTCACATTTCCTCTGCCTAATACTTGAACCTTTTCTTGATTAGCTACCTTTATCACAAACTTATCTTCTGTAAATGAAGATAATATACTTTTGTTATTAGTGGTGTGATTTGTTGCACCAGAATCAATAAGCCAATTATTGTTCTCATCTTGTTGTGTTTTGGTGCTGTCTTGTTTATTTAGCCCATTTAGTGACCCAGATTTTCTCTCTTTTGAATTTTCTCTACCCCTTCTACTTTCTCTGTAGTTTGGTGGACTTCTATATTTGTGTCTATCTGTGGAAGATTGTCTGTAATTGTATTTGCTCCTATATTCTGGCCTATGTCTCTCCCTTGGGACTTTGGGACAGTCTCTTCTACTGTGTTCCCTGGATCCACAATTGTGGCATCTAAAGGCTTCATTATATTTATCTTGAAAGACTACTTTCCTAAAAGATTTGTGTTCTGTTTGGTTACTGGAACGATTTTTTCTTGAATTGTCTTCTGCTATCAATTTGTTAGATAGACTTTCTATTGATAAATATCCCAAATTAATGGTATCTAAGTGTGACATAAAGCTATCCCATGATGGATCAAGTGAATTGATAATAACACTTTTCATAGTTTGATCTGAAATCACTTCCCCCCTCAATTGCAGCTCAGCTCTTATTTTGTTTAGATTTATCAAATGTTCACTTATAGAAACCCCTGGTTTCACTCTAGAAGAAAAGAAATCCTTAGACATTCTTGTGGTTGTGGCTACGCTATCGCTGTGAAATAGATTAAACATGCATTGAATTATTTCTGATACAGTTAGGTTTGGTTTGATGCTATGATACATTGCAGGAGACACGCTAGAAATTATTATGAAAAATGCTCTATGATGTAAACAGTCTATTTTTAAAGTCCAAGGTCTTCTTGGAGGACTAGTTATAAAGAATAGTAAATTTTCTTTCATAAAAATAACCTGAAGCTGTTGGTACCACTCTTGTAAATTAATGCCATCAACTCTAAGTTTTGGGAAGTCACTGGGTAAGTTCCCCACATTATTTTGTCCATTACTTACAACCTGAGGCAGTCCGTGGTCTCTCAAGTGCAGGAAATTACAGAACGGCATTGGGATGCTTGTAACGAGTCTGCGCGGTTCTCTGGCCAGTTCAAGTCTTTCGGGGCCGTCTACGTAGTTTTGCACATGCGCGTTGCTCATTTCTTCTTTGGCGCCGTTGTGGAAGGTTCTCTCCATTTCAGCTCTCTCGATCCGCTCCTCTTCAGATGAGTCGGTCTCTGGCTCGGTTTTTGGGGCTTTGGTGATGGCGGCGGTTCTTCTCTTTCTCTTGTGTGTGCTGGCACTCGATTCTGTCTGCGGTGTAGGGCGGAATCGGCATGGCTCTCTGGGCTCGGGTGTCGTCGTTTTCGAAGTCAGGATGGGAGCGTGCAGGTCTTGAGTTGTCGGTTTGATTTCTTGCTTCTTCGTCGATGTCTTGGAGATTTTCAATCTTGGCCCAAAAGCAGCAAAAAGCGTTTTCATTGCTGACTTTACTTGAGACTTTGTTAAATCGTCTTCACTTTCTGATTTTGGTTCATCTGAAGAGTTTGAGACTTCTTTTTCACTTTCTTCGTCTGATAGTGTTTTTCGCGCCAGAAATTTTGAACTGAGCGTTTTGATTGGCTCTGCTTCACTCTCTTTTGAAGTTCGTTGAAACCAAGATGGCTGCCGTTCAAAATTTCGCGCGGGGTCACATCTTTTCTTTTTTACAACTATTTTCTCAGTAGTCATTTCACTCACAGTTTTTTGATCTTTGGGTTTTTCTTTAATGACGTTTTTCTCTCTCGCTGCTCCGCTGTTCCTCAGCATCTCCTGGAGGTCCGCGATGAGGCTTTCATCATTCTTTTGGCTTTTTAGTATTTTTAATATTTCTGACCTGAGTTCGTTATTTTCTATCTCGATTTCTTCCTGGTCGTTATTTTCACTCATCAGTTCTTCTTCTTCAGTGGTGTATTCTTCGGATTCTCTCGAAATCGCATTAGTGGATTCGTTGATCATCTCTTGATCAGTTTCTATTTCTTTGCTGTAGGCCCTGGTGTTGGGCCTATCTTTCTTGGACATTTTTAATTACTTATTGAGTCAATTAACCATCCTCTGCTACCAGCTTGTTGCAATATTTTCAGGATCAGACTCAATAAAGATAGTAGAAGTTATAGGTTTAAATATAATTCTCTTTAATCATAATAGGCATTCTATATTCGCTGAATATTCAAGATAGAAGCAAGGAAAATGGGGAGGATGGCTCCTTTTATATACAAGGGGCGGAGCCAGGGATGGGAGTGGTAAAATATGAATACATTAAAGCTCAAGTAATAAGTTAACCCCTGATGTTCCATATATACATTATTTACACATTAGAGAATAAGGCATTTACATCTGACAGCCTCCTCATTCGCCCAACTTAACATTGGTGATGCGGGTGGGATTGAGGTGAACAAGAAGCAAGCTGAAGAGTTGATAACAATGAATCCAGATAGGCGGACGAGCTCAGTGCCAAGTGAGATGACCAGGATGTCTGCTTTTGCAACGCCAATGCCTTTCAACCCAGCCAGAGAGAAATGGGGGTCGTACATGGCTCGGTTCAAGTGTTTTCTGAAGGCCAGCGACTTACAGAATCTCTCCGACAACAGAAAAAGAGCTCTCTTCCTGAGCCACTGTGGCCCCGAAGTCTTCAACATGGCTGAGTCACTATCTGAGCCGACCCTGGTTCAGTCGGTACCGTGGCAGGCCTTACAAGCCTCGATTAAGGTGCACTATGCCCAGGTACCCTCCAAATTCGTCCAGAGGTACGAGTTCTGGCAATGGCTACAATGAGAAGGAGAGCCGATCAGCACTTACACGGCCGCCCTGCGCAAGGCCCCCACACACTGCGAGTACCAAGACCTCGATGACGTGCTCCTAGAGCAACTAATCTGTGGCGTTAGAGATATTCACCTAAGAGAAGACTTCTGGCCAAGTCAAATCTGACCCTACACATCACTCTTGACAAAGCAAGAGCACACAAATCCTCCACTAAGGCTGCGGAGACCCTGCAATGACCAGCACCATCACAGATGATGCACAAGTCAGCCCCGGTGCACAGTGAAGCAACCTAGACCGACAGGGGAGAAGAGTCTGACGAAGACGTCTTCCAAACAGAAAGGCATAGATGTGAGCAGAGAGAGCATCGAGAGGACTGTGCGAGCTGCGGAGGGTCACACCAACGGCAGACCTGCAAGTTAAGAGATGCCATCTGCAGACGCTGCAATAAAAAAAGACATTTGGCAAGGGTGTGCAGGGCAAGTCTACCATCCAGCCACAAGCCAAAGAGGGGACCTAGCCAATCTGAGCAAGCAGAGCACAAATGGGCCAACAAATATGGTGACCCAAAAAAGGGCGCGAACTTCAAAAGTCATGCAGCACCAGAGTAGGTCAAGCAAGTACAGCCCTAGAAAAGAAGATACACACCATGGAAATAGAAGGACACCCATGTAAGATGGAGATCGATACCGGGTCATCTCTATCGATCATATCCTGGGCCACCCTGAAAATGGCCATAGCAGCTTGAAAAGATGTCAACTACAGCTACAGCGACTATGGCTACGTGACTACCAAGGGAACCGCATTCCTGTGGAAGGAGTAGGCATGTTCCAGGTCGAGTACAGACAGCACCAGAAGAAGCTATCCCTCACCTTGGTCAGCGGACACCTACCGAGCCTCCTGGGCCTGGACTCGTTTAAGGCCCTAGGAATGGGAGTCACCGGAGTCCACAGCACGAGTGGCAGCCTGAGGGACGACCTGATGCAAAAGTTCCAGGATGTGTTCAACGACAGGCTGGGCAAGTACGTGGGGACCCCTATCTTCTTTAACTTAGACTCTAACGTAGCCCCAATCAGGCTTAAGGCTAGAAGAGTGCTTTTTGCACTAAAACCAAAAATTGACCTGGAGCTGGACATGCTCATCAAGCAGGGGGTGTTAGTCCCTGTAGATCATGCTAAATGGGAAACCCCAATAGTGACCCCGATCAAGCCAGATGGGTCTGTGCGCATCTGTGCTGATTATAAATGCATGATTTATAAGGCTCTCCAACAAAGCACTTATCCTGTTCCAATCATGCACCATTTACTTCATTCGCAAGATTTTCACAAAATTAGATCTTGTGCAGGCGTACCAGCAACTGTCGGTAGATGGCGCTACCGTAGAGGCACAAACTATCGTAACTCACAGAGGTGCCTTCAAATGCACTCAGCTACAATTCGGAGTCAGCGTAGCCCCCAGCTTATTCCAAAG
Source organism: Pituophis catenifer annectens (assembly GCF_029215685.1). Taxonomy (NCBI): domain Eukaryota; kingdom Metazoa; phylum Chordata; class Lepidosauria; order Squamata; family Colubridae; genus Pituophis; species Pituophis catenifer. The sequence goes on along the minus strand of NW_027256883.1, from coordinate 178,778,086 downwards.
CATGATGGAGCGTCTGCTACAAGGGCTTCCAGGGATAGTCCCCTATTTTGACGATGTCCTTATTACTGCCGCAGATGAGCAACAACTAGAAGACCGATTAAGATGAGTGCTAGGAAAGTTCAGGAGCGCTGGCCTCAGCGTAAAGCAAAACAAATGCATGATAGAAGTCCCCTCTGTTGAATTCCTGGGGTACAGGGTGGATGGAACTAGCATTCACCCCACCTAAAGCAAGATAAGGGCCATTAAAAATGTGCCAACTCCCAAAAACAAGGCTGAACTACAAGCCTTCCTGGGTCTTCTAAACTTCTATGCCATATTCCTACCAGACAAGGCAACAGTAGCTGAACTCCTACACCGATTATTGGCTAAAAATGCACCCTGGGCTTGGGGAAAGACTGAGGCTGCCGCTTTTGCCACTGTAAAAAAACTCTTGTCCACGGACAGTTTTCGAATACAATACAATGTAATGCTTCCACTTGTGCTAGTCTGTGATGCGTCCCCTTTTGGAGTAGGGACCGTCTTGAGCCACAGACTACCAAATGGACTAGAGGCACCTATTGCTTACTATTCCCACACCCTGTCCAGCGCAAAGTGAAACTACAGTCAGCTGGACAGGGAAGCCCTAGCAGCCGTCTAGGGAGTAAAAAAGTTCCACGAATACCTGTTTGGGTGGACTTTCGAACTAGTCACGGACCTTCGGCCGCTTTTGGGCCTTTTGGGGCATATGGACTAGTTAGAAGGCTGAAAAAGTTATTTTTGACCAGTCCTCGCACTTTTGACCATTCCTCGAATTTACGACTGTCCTTACATTTTACGTTTTATGCCCTATTTTGTCACCGTGGTGAAGTAGTAGTGAAATGACTGACATGGTTGTTAAGAATGCTGCAATGGGCATAAATGTATCTTCACCACTGACGATTTAATGTACTCAATGTCTGAACTCCTTGCCCTGCGAGATTCCCCCCTCTCGCAGGTTTGGCCCTCCACTCTATCGAGGGCCTATCTCGATGACAGATTTTGGAATCCTGAGAGATGGCATGGCGCGAGGAAGGGCTTGTGGGGTTTTTTAGGAAAGTGTTTTAATAAGATTTTAAAGGGTTCGGGGAGGAGGTCTTTTAACAATTTTTTAAGGGGAACTGGGAGGACAACCAAAGGGGATGGGGGGGAAAATCCACTAAGGTCAGAGCTGAGCCTGGCATGGGGCAACGGTTTGGAGGGTGCAGGACGAGGGATTGGGGAGGAGATGGAGGGCTATATGACCTCCACCTACACACCCAATGAGGGGTGTACTATTAGCATAGTGGATGGGAGGGGCAGATATGGCGGGAGCAGGAGACCATATCACATGTCGGGGATGCGCACTCGCTGTTTGAGAGCTATTGCGTGCCCCGGTCTCCAAGGCTCCCCTCGGATACTAGGTGGCTCAGATACTCAGGACCTGGGCCTTCGGCTGATGCTGTGCAATGCCAGGTCTGTGGTAAATAAGGCCCCCCTCATTCACGATCTTATACAGGAGGGAGGAGCGGACCTGGCGGGTATTACGGAGACCTGGTTGGGCCCGGAGGGAGGGGTCCCTCTGGTTGAGATGTGCCCACCAGGCTTCAGAGCATTCCATCAGCCGAGGGCCCAGGGGAGGGGCGGGGGGTGGCGGTTATTATTAACGAAGGTCTTAGTCCGAGGGAGACCACTGTGCCACAGATTGCCGGATGTGAATCCCTCTTTGTGAGATGGGGTCATGGGGTTCAGATGGCCTTGTTGCTTGCGTACCTGGCTCCCTGCCGCGCGGCAATGGCCCTGCCCAAGCTCCTCGACGTGATAGCCATGGTGGCAGTTGATACACCCAGGCTTATGGTCATGGGTGATTTCAACTTGCCGTCCATCGGTGAAACGTCTGAGACGGCTCGGGAGTTCATGGCTTCCATGATGGCCATGGACCTGACCCAACTAGTTCATGGCCCCACCCACAGGGGGGGACACACTCTGGACTTGAGTTTTGTCTCTGGCCAGTGGTTGAGTGATCTTATTATAGGGGATATAGACATGGAACCCTTGTCATGGTCAGATCACTCGCTCCTTCGCCTGGACCTTCGAACCGCTACACCCCACCGCAGGGACGCGGAGCCAATAAGATGGGTCCACCCCAGGTGCCTGATGGATCCTGATAGGTTCCAGATGGAGCTTGGACCATTTCCTGAGGATCTAGCACATGACTCGGCTGAGGACCTGGTAGCCGCCTGGGATCGGGCGGCTGATGGGGCCTTGGACCGAGTCGTGCCTTTGTGGCCTCTGACCCGGTGCCGATCCCGCGCAGCTCCTTGGTTTACTGAGGAGCTGAGGGAAATGAAGCGCCGGAAAAGACGCCTGGAGAACGGTTGGAGGGCCAGTCTCGCTGAATCTGATCGAACACTGGTAAGGTCGCATATTAAGGCCTACCTAGTGGCGATAAAGACAGCAAAGTTTAATTACTTTTCCGCTTCTATTGCGTCATCAGGGAATCATCCGGCCGCCCTGTTTAGGGTGACCCGCTCCCTGCTCCATCCGGGAGTGCGGGAGGATCCCCTGGAAGGCAGGGCGGAGGATTTCGGACAATACCTGTATGACAAAATCGCTCAGATCCGGGGGGATTTGGACTCTGACTGGGTAGATCAGGGCAGGGTGACGAGGAATAGTCTTGAGAATGTTATCTGGGAGGAGTTTGATGCTGTGACTCCCGATGATGTGGACAGGATTTTGGGGAGACTTAGTATGGCCACATGTTTACTGGACCCGTGTCCCTCCTGGTTGGTACTGGCTTCCCGGGAGGTTATACGAGGCTGGCTCCAGGGTGTTATCAACACTTCGTTGAGTGAGGGTTACTTCCCCGCTTCCTTGAAAGAGGCGGTGGTGAGGCCTCTCCTCAAGAAGCCGTCCCTGGATGCAACAATATTGGCCAACTATCGTCCTGTCTCCAACCTTCGATTTATGGCGAAGGTTGTTGAGAGTGTGGTCGCGCGACAGTTTCCACAATTCCTGGAGGAAGCATCTTATCTAGATCCGTTCCAGTCGGGTTTCAGGTCTGGGCACAGCACGGAAACGGCATTGGTCGCGTTGGTTGATGATCTCTGGAGGGCTTGGGACAGGGGTTGCTCCTCTGTTCTGGTCCTGTTAGACCTCTCAGCGGCTTTTGATACCATCGACCATGGTATCATGCTGCACCGGCTGGAAGAGTTGGGGGTTCTCCTCCTTTCTCTCCGACCGGTCGCAGTTTGTGTTGGCAGGGGGGCAGAGGTCGACCTCGAGGCCTCTCGTCTGTGGAGTGCCGCAGGGATCGGTCCTCTCGCCCCTTCTGTTCAACATTTATGTGAAGCCGCTAGGCGAGATCATCCGTGGCTTCGGGGTGAGATACCATCAGTACGCTGATGACACCCAGCTGTACATCTCCACCCCAGGCCACCCCAACGATGCCCTTGAAGTGATGTCTCAGTGCCTGGAGGCTGTGCGGATCTGGATGGGGAGGAACAGGCTCAAGCTCAACCCTTCCAAGACTGAGTGGCTGTGGCTCCCGGCATCCCGATATAGTCAGTTGACTCCATCACTGACTATTGGGGGCGAGTCCTTGGCCCCCACAGAAGGGGCTCGCAATCTGGGAGTCCTCCTGGATATGCAGCTGTCCTTGGAGGAACATCTGACGGCTGTAACCAGGGGGACCTTTTATCAGGTTCGCCTGATTCGCCAGTTGCGGCCCTTTCTTGATCGGGATTCCCTGTGCACAGTCACTCACGCCCTCGTCACCTCTCGCCTTGACTACTGCAATGCTCTCTACATGGGGCTCCCCTTGAGGGGCACCCGGAGGCTCCAGCTGGTCCAGAACGCAGCAGCACAGGTAGTGATGGGAGCAGCATGGCGCTCCCATGTAACACCACTCCTGCGTGAGCTGCACTGGCTCCCGGTAGTCTTCCGGGTGCGCTTCAAGGTGTTGGTTATCACCTTTAAAGCGCTCCATGGCATAGGGCCTAGCTATCTTCGAGACCGCCTGCTGCTACCGACGACCTCCCAGCGACCCGTGCGCTCCCACAGAGAGGGCCTCCTCAGGGTGCCATCAGCCAAACAATGTAGGCTGGTGACCCCCAGGGGGAGACCCTTCTCTGTGGAGGCACCTACCCTCTGGAATCAGCTGCCCCCAGAGATAAGGAGAATCCAAGACCTCAGTGCCTTCCGCCGTGCCCTTAAAACCCACTTTTTCCAGCAAGCCGGGCTGGCTTAGGAAGAAATTTTTTTAAATTTTTAAATGTTTAATTGGTTTGTGGTTTTTTAAATTTTGGGCCAAATTTATATAGATTTTAATTGTTTTTAATATTTGTATTTCATGTTTTTAATTCTGGCTGTGCACCGCCCTGAGTCCTCAGGGAGAAGGGCGGTATATAAATTGAAAATAAATAAAATAAATAAAATAAATAAATAAATGTAAAGATGGTCATAAGTGCGAGGACCAGTCAGAAATGACTTTTTTCAGCCCTCTGAGTAGTCCCTATCCACATAGCCATGCCCACCCGGTCACATGACCAGCTAGCCATGCCCACCCAGTCACATGACCACCAAGCCACACACCCCAACTAAGCCACGCCCACAGAACCGGTTGTTAAAAAAATTGAATCCGACCACTGACCAGAACCACAGTCAGGAGCTCCAATCTCTAACTACCAAAACTTTCCCACGACAGCTAGCTCAAGCCCGAGAAGGTCGGAAGACTTATCTGAGGACTTCAATCCAGGAGGTTCCATTGGCGGAGCTGGGAGAGACAAAAAGTCTCTCTGACCAGCTCAACGCCACGCCTCAGACTGAACTGCGCAGGTCAACTAAGCGTAAGGGAACGCCCTAGTTACCTGTGTGATTTTGTATGTAAAAATGTAAATATCAAGCCTAAGTGTTCTCTGTGAAGGGAGGGATGTAATGTATATAGTTTTGGCGGGAAGTTTAAAAGAACAATAGCACATTGGTGATTGGCTAACTCCCTGGCTGGAGAAGTATATAAAGGGAGCTGTTTCACTGTATGCTTTGCTGGATTCACACTGTGAATTAAAGAGCTGTTGTTACTGAAGACCTTGCTTCTGCTTCCTCATTTGCCCAACTTAATATGAATGATCTACAAGACTAAAGTAGCAAATCAAAAGCTTAAAAACTTTCTAACTCTATCAAAAAGGTTAGGGAAGATATCACTTGCATCTGCCTGGAAAACTTTACAAACAAATGTCTTTCCTTTGAGTACCTCACACTCAATTTGGACTTTCCAGGCTAAGAAAAGGATAATAAATAAGACTATTTAGCTTTTTAAGAAACTGTGCTTGAATTTTTGTTTACATTCCGTATGCTTATCGGTGAAAGTTTTTAAATGAGCAAACATATCGGCATTTGGAACTAGGAACTATGAAGCATACCAGAAAAGCAGCTTGAGACCAAAGGGCAAAACATAAGACAAGCTGAAGAAGGATGCTTGACATTAAGAGTAAAGTTTAACACATTTCCAGCAGCTGCCAACATATTTATAAATGTTACTCAGATGAAAAAGATCTAAGATTAGGAAAGCAGCTAGAGAAATTCTTTGTATGTATGTATGTATGATTCTTCTTGTCCCCAGTTAACAGATCTTTTGGAACAAAGCTGAAGAAGACATCTGACTGACAACAGGAAGATACATAAATTAGATACAGCTATTTTTGAGGAATTTGTCTAAACATTTCAAGATAGTAACAGCTACTGCATTTTGAAAGCTGATTCATGCTCTGGGGTGTTTGGAACAATGTCCGTAATTTATATCTAATTCCAAACATGCGATATTCCAGATTCAGAACTCAGGCAAAGTTTCTTGATACTCAGTTTTTAAGAATAGTTGTTATGAAAATTGCATTACATAGATCCTGCCTTAAATAAGAAATCTACCATATTTGTTATTTGTTTTCCCCAAGGTGCCACCAAAATCACAGAAACACCAATAAACAGGGTTGCTTATGGGGTGGAATGGCTTGAACATCTGGCATCTGGAGAACAAGATTCTTCAAGGTCACATTGCCTCGACTGTTTTCTCTATTTTTCTCTGCCATTTTTAGGAGAGAAAGCTGGCAAAATTGAAGATTTAAGTAATATCTTGCAGACTGTGTCCAAGTCCCTCTCCTACATCTCTATGATTGGCGACTCCTTGAAGGGTTATTTATCCTGATTAGTGGCAAACATTGTCTGTCCCAGCTGAACACTCCTCCTCCATCTCATATTGAAGTTTCCCTTATAAGGAAAGCCTGAGAAGAAATGCCTCATGCTATCTGGGCCTCTACATCTTTTTAAATTAGAATGCTAAGAAAGCCTCATTCTGTTTGGATATCTTGAAATTATTCTTTCTCTCATCATCTACAATTTGTAAATCATTTTTTAAATTGGTTTTGGAGTCTGAACTGGTAAACGTTTAAAAACTAATTTCATGAAAAGTAATATTTGACCATTGTTGTATTATGAGGCAAGAGGATTACTAATAGGAGCTGTGGTCACTACCAAAAGTTCAATTCTGACTGGCTCCAGGTTGACTCAGCTTTCCATCTTTCCAAAGTTGGTAAAATGAGGGCCCAGATTGATGGGGGCAATATGCTGATTCTGTAAACTGCTTAGAGAGTAAAGTAAAGTATGGAACAGTATATAAGTCTAAGTGCTATTGCTATTACTAATAATCAAAAGTGTCTGAAAGAATTCAAAGTGAACCCAACAGCAAATGATATGCCTTAGGTAACTCACATCAGTTACACAATAATGCAAATTATGTACTGATTTTAATTCAAATCATTTGCATTACATGATACATATAATGTCACTTGCACATGCTAAAAATCTTCTACCTTTTATAATAGGATATGAATTCCTATCTACCTACTAACAAGTGAGAAGCATCAAAATGTTTGGGGATGCCTATACTTTTGCGTATTTTTTTAAAAAAGCAGATAAAGCTTAAGGGGAACAATGAAGTGCATAAGCAGCTAGTTCAGGGCATGCTGACTGGGGAATTCTGGGAGTTGAAGTCCACGCCTCTTAAAGTTGCCAGGTTGAAAAATACTGAGCTAGATGAAGAAAGTAATTATTAGGCTAAAGAGAGTGATTATTAGGCTAAAGAGAGAAGAGTTTTGGAGAGGGGAAAGAGGAACAGAAAATTAAATGTGAAAAGAATCAGTTGGATGATCATACTGGCCAGGCATTCTTCATGCTGCAACATATTGTTGCATGCTTCTCTTGTAATGATCTAACACATTTTCAACTGATTCCATCTCAGACACACCAACAACAGCCAAACCTCCTACAAGTGACCCCATCCCATTGGGTTCACAACCCTTAGTAATCACAAAAAAGGAAGTACAAGACCTATTTCACAGACAAAAGCCAGGAAAAGCTCCAGGCCCAGGCAAGATAACTCCTTCTTGCTTAAAAGTCTGTGCTGACCAATTGACCCCCATCTTCATCCGTATCTTCAAAAAATCGCTAGAAATGTGCTATGTTCCTTCTTGCTTCAAACGTTCTATTATTATTCTATTATTATCCCAGGGCCAAAGAAGCCCACCATCAAGGAACTGAATGACTACAGACCAGTTGCTCTAACATCTGTAGTCACGAAAACCTTTGAAAGGCTAGTGCTGTCCCACTTGAAAACCATCACGGATCCACTGTTAAACCCCCTGCAATTTGCATACCGAGCAAATAGATCAACAGATAATCCTGTTAATATGGTTCTGCACTACATCCTACAACATCTTGAAAGACCTACTCAAGGGTCCTCTTTGTAGACTTTAGTTCAGCATTCAACACCATCATTCCAGACATTCTTCTAACTAAGCTAAACCAGCTAGCGGTACCTGAATACACTTGTAAGTGGATGATAAGCCTCCTAACAGACAGGAAGCAGCAGGTGAAGCTAAGCAGAATCATATCAGATACCTGTACAATTAGCACAGGGGCCCCACAAGACTGTGTGCTCTCTCCACTTCTTTTCTCTCTATATACCAATGACTGCATCTCAAACGATCCATCTGTTAAACTACTGAAGATCACAGATGACACAACAGTGATCAGTCTCATTCAAGACAATAATGAATCCGCATACAGACAGAAGGTTGAACAACTAGCCTCATGGTGTGACCAGAACATTCTGCACCAACTCAGAAAGCTCAAACTGCCCAAGGAGCTGCTGATATAGTTCTACAGAGGAATTACTGAGTCTGTCATCTGCACCTCTATAACTGTCTGGTTTGGTTCTGCAACCCAACAAGACAGACACAGACTTCAAAAGATAATTAGAACTGCAGAAAAAACAATTGCTACCAACCTGCCTTCCATTGGGGACCTGTATACTGCACAAGTCTAAAAGAGGGCTGTGAAAATATTAACAGAACCCTTGCATCTTGGACATAAACTGTTTCAATTTCTACCCTCAAAACGATGCTATGGAGCACTGCACACCAGAACAACTAGACACCAGAACAGTTCCTGAACGCCATTACTCTGCTAAATAAATAATTCCCTCAACACTGTCAAACTATTTACTAAGTCTACACTACTATTAATCTTCTCATCTTCTCATCATTCCCATCACCCATCTCCTCCCACTTATGACTGTATGACTGTAACCTTGTTACTGGTATCCTTACGATTTATATTGATATTGTTTCCTGATTGCTTATTTGTAACCTATGACTACCATTAAGTGTTGTACCTTATGATCAGTGGAGGGATTCAAGTAATTTAACAACTGGTTCTCTGCCCTAATGATTTCTTCCAACAACCAGTTTGCCAAACTGCTCAGAAAGTTAACAACCAGTTCTCCCGAAGTGGTGCAAACTGGCTGAATCCCACCACTGCTTATGATTCTTGACGAGTGTATCTTTTCTTTTATGTATGCTGAAAGCATATGCACCAAGACAAATTTCTTATGTGTCTAATCACACTTGGCCAATAAAGAATTCTATTTTATTCTATTCTAATGATCTAACACATTATTGACGAGTAGTAATGCATTTACTGAACTATAAATTAGGTGATCTATGAAAGTTTATTTCCTGGGAAACCAGAACTCTAAACAATCTGGTATGAGAACTATGGGGGTCCTTAAATTCTCAGATCATAAACTGTTTTGTGAAAACAAGTGGCTGGTCTTTCTATTTTTCATGATTGTTTACAAAAAAGGGCATTTTACTACGAAGAAGCTATTTCCAATATGCCATGAGAATTTGTTGAGCCAAGTCCCTGGGGAAGGGCATAAGTCCAGCCTAGCCATGCTTTTGCATTTTAAAACAAGATTGGAGAGATTGTTGATGATCTATGATGCAAAACATTAAAAGTGTTTTTATTTCTGAAAAATAAATTGACGAAAAACTGTATTTTGATAAATATCAGCATGGAAATTCTCAAGGGAAACAAAACGGGAAATGGTTAGTTGTGTCAAGCGGGCTCCATGGACACATTCCAAAGTGCCATGGTCTGAATCCAGATGAACTTTCCAATTCTCCCAGGGTTGTAGTTTTATTTTGTTTTTGGGAAGAGAAAAACAGAAAGCATAGAGCCTATGAAAAAATAGGGCAAAACAGGACATTTAACTATGATCACCTCTGTACAGGAATCTAAGAAAGGAACTGTTTGTACCATTTTATATATATTGAATTCCATGTAAGTCAATGAAACTTCTATAGAAATTGGATAGCATCCTAATAACTTAAGTATTGGATCTCTCCTGGAATGATATAGCACATGTGGTATAAATTAATATGTGTTGACTCTTTGTGTAAGATTCATAAAAGTATACTCTGTTGCCAAAGCATTTATAAAATATCAGTTGCTATGTCGGACAGGAGAAAAATAGAAAACTCTGTTTTTCTGTTCCTTTTCTTACTTCAGGATATGAATTGTGGAGTTTGATGTCTTTTGTTGCTTGGAAATATGTCACAGTGAGCCATCTGAATTTAAATTTTCTTCAGACAAGCTTAAGCAATAACTATTGCTGAGTGAATCTTATAAAATGAAATGAAGCTTATGAGCAATCAGTCTAGGTAAGTGATTAGCTCTGCTTGCATCTTTATGTCATGGATTATCACGTGGGTTATTTCTGAACCTCTGCTACTCACATTGATTAGAACAGAAAAGAGAAGGCAAAACCTTGTTCATGAAGTCCCTGGAGATAATTAACTTCTGCAAGCAAATAGAAAGATCTATTTTATCCATTGTAGGTCATCTTGATAGAACTTTGTTTGGCCAGGAGTTTTATCAGATCTAATATTATGGCAGCATTTGCAGGCAAGAGATCTACAGTACATGAAATAATGGTTGTCTGTTATTGAACTCAAAACATCAGACTCAAGAATCAAATAAGCTCAACTACTGAGTTGAGAAAAGATTACTTAAATTAAAGGTAAGTTAAATTTTTAAGGTATGATTTTCACACAGTGCCTTATGGGAAGCATCATTCTCCCTTTTAGCTTGTGTACACTTTCATCTTCAGGTATATGATTCAGGCATTTAGCAGTTGTTATCATATTATTATTCATTTCTTTTCTTTTAATGCCAATGGATTCTGGAACTCAATTACATTCCAACCAGAAATGCCAACATGATGAAGTATCTTCCTCTTTTGCATAAGTAGAAAATATGCTCTTTATCTATGCTACTACTTAGATTTAATAATTTTACTTTAGACTGATAGCAATGATGGATAAAATGTCTTCTCATTTTAAAGCTAGGAAAACTTCAAATCATCTTTAAACTGCACTGGGGTAATTTAAGCAACTTACTATCTTTAATCCCAAAAGCACATAGACTTATATACCACTTCATAATGCTCTACAGCCCTCTCTAAGTGATTTACAAAGCCAGCATATTTCCCCTAACAATCTGGGTCCTCATTTTAACAACCTTTGAAGAATGGATATCAATATCAAACATATTGTTTTCTGGGTCCCTAAAATAAAGAGGAAGATATAAAATATAATAACAATGGAAATGTAATAAACCTTTATAGTATAAAATATGTAAATAAAAGGCACTGCAGAATGAATTTCTAGAGGCATTTATTGTATGAGAGCAAATTGGTCTGGATAGATTATTTGTAAATGTAGAGATAATGCCAGCCTTTGGCAGATGGATTTTGTCTTAAGACTGCTTTTAAAGGAAACAACAGTTCTTGTCTAGAAGTTAAAATGATTAATGATTTTAGACATAATTCTCAGTATATATTAAGACTCAGATAATGTAGTGCATTTTTCATAAGTGCCTCTTTTAAATATTTAAAAATACTGAGATATTGTCAAGGGTTGTTGGCAGGAATTTGGTTTCAGAGCACACACAACAGTCAAAAGATATTAAGCAGTAGCTCCCATTTTAGAAATATTCTTGGTTTCCAGAAATTTCAGCTATTTATAAATGTCAATGTTCACTTTTTTCCCCTTTCTAACATGATTATATTAAATGCTTGGATTGAGTTTAAAGAAAATTCATCCGAGAAACTTTCTTTAAAAAATGACTTTTTCATTGCTAACTTTCCCTTGATCAGCAGTAAATAAATGGAGAAATGCCCAACAAGTTCTAATAACTGCATTTATGCATTTATGAATATTTTATAATATTTTACTATGTATTTTTAATATACTTATAAATGTAGAATATTTTTGCAAAATAGGTTATAATTCCAGCAAACTAATATTTGTTATAAGAGTATATCACATCATAATTTATAGGATTAATGTTTTATCTCACCTCATGCATTCATATAAATAAATACTGTGTTGATTATTGAATTACACCTAGTACACAGACTTACCTATCTTGGCAGTTCCTATACATATTTTGCAGAGTATAGCTTGTTTGCTAGAAATTCTGGGAATTATACTCCAGTATATCTTCAGGACTTCAGCATGAAGAAGACAATATAAAAGCAGTTATTTAGGCATCCTGCAAAAACCATTATAATGTTATGTGAAACATTATGTCTTCCTGCAAATGATGACTTATCCAAATTACATAATTCATGTCTGTTGTTTAGTTATGGTGCCCATGTCCCTTGCCCCTCTACAAATGTCCATAGTAATATATGAAGAGACCTAACACTACTGTCAGGTAAAATTTTGGAAAAGATGTGAGATTAGAAACAACATACCAGACTTGTGCAAAAGTTTCTGTAACAATATCTTGGGCCAGTACAAAAGAGTACAACTATATAGTCTGCACATGGAGAAGTATTTCATGAAAGAATTCCCTTTTTACTATAACAAAGCCAAATCTTTAGATGGAAGAAGTTTACTGGGAAAAGGGAAAGGCTGTATGTTTTCTTGCTCTGGCACTTTTCCTTTTAAGCCTTAATATTGGGATACTGTTTTTAGAGGATTGGGCACCATCGTATTATTTTTAAAAAGTAATTACTTATATTACATTTCTCTATCTTAAAACATATCTTACTATGTGTTCATTGAATCTTCATCCCCTCAATCATTTTGAACACCTTGAGCTTCATCTTGCAGTATTATCGGGGAATAGATATCATTTCTGTAACTCTGCAGCAGTAAATGACTGCTCTGTCTGTATACAAGACAAAAAGGAATAATTTTTTCCAGTTGATTGAGGCAAATACACTCTGCCATCACTTCCAAAGATCTCCACCACTTTGAAGAAGGAAATCGTGTCCATGGGGTTTTTTGTTTGTTTGTTTTTTAATGTATTTTCTACTTTAATAGCACTGAGTATTATCATATAATCAAAGGTCTAATTCAAGTTCTCTGTAGCATTAGACTTTTCAAGAATTTAGATGAAAAGGAAGTAAATAACAAACTGTTACAATATATGAATGCCTGTATCTGGGGAATTATCTGAACAAAATTTGTTTTTTAATGGGAAACCAAAATAAGCCAATCACCCACAGAGTCCTATGTTTATTATGACAAGCTTAGAAAGAACTTTCTTAAAACAAACACTACCCTGTGATGATTTTATTCATTTTCCTGCACAGCAGATCTAATTCCTAGACAGCATTGCAATGTTGAAGTTTCCCAATATATTCAAAGCACTGCCTCTTAAAGTTAGTGCACACTTCGAAAATGATTCCAAAGAAGTGCATTAACTTTAAGGACTGGGTTCCCTAAAGCAATGTGATCTTTTTTCACTGTTACTACCATATCATAGTCAAAGGCTCTACTGAGATGTTATGTTCACTGAGTTTGCCAGAATGACCTGCAAATCAATTCTACTGAAGCACATGATGGAAAGAAAAGTTTTGCAGCATTGCGATGCATTTGGCAATACTTTTAACAATTGTTTTAATTCTTAGAAAAAGTGCAAAATTGCCAGGTAAATCCAAATTCAGGAAAATGTGGAGTTCGTTTTAATTTTCTCCCCTTGTTTAGAGAAAATGAAAATGTGTTTATTGAGAACAATGTGCTCAGTCAATGGCCAGTTTGCACATTAATCAATTGGCATTTTCAGTGTTCAGCTATTGGTTAAGATATGCTGATAAAGCACAAACAATGGTTAGCAAAAAGTTTTCTCTGCAAATTGCACATGCATAGATATAGAGAGAGCCAAATATCCTGATTGTGATCATGTGATAGCAGGATGCTGTGACATCATAATTGTATGCCAGTCACCAAGCACCCAGATTGCAATCATGTGACCTTGGTGATCCGGTGGTGGCTGGACCTTCAAGTACTGGTCATAATACCAGTTGTTCATCACCAGCATAAGTTCAAACAGTCACTGAAAAAGTGGTCATTAAGCAAGGACTAATTGTATTAATCTATTGTATCTTGTAATTTCACAATTTACATTCTACTCTATGAGCATGTGGTGACATGTAAGATATTGGCTGTGTTTATACAACAAGCAAAATTTTTAGGTATCAAAGCATACATTTAACAAAGTATTTCAAAGAGCTAACAGGTGCTCACCCACTTCTTTATAAATGGATGAATGCTGCCATGGTTAAGTACAGAGACACTAACATCATATTGTTCCATGAATAACAAATTTGAAAAATGTCATCTGTCAACAACTCTCAGCTAACTCCCCAGCTTGTTTTCTGCCATTCTTTGTCTGCTTCTGGCCACAGTCTTTTTCTCCTAATGGATCAGTGGTGGTTCTCCATGGATCATTTTAAAAAGTTGCTGAGCCTAGTACTACCCACTTCCTGCTCTTCAGGCAAAAGAAAAAATCACTCAACGTTTTTAAAGTGCTCACTCATAAGGGTGTTGGGATTTTTAAAAAAAAAATTATTTAAACAAAACAAATACATATAACATAAAATCTTTGATAGGGAATGTAAGCTATTTATTTGATTTCCCATTTATGTGGATAAGAGGATTTTAATTGCAGGACCTGAGGCAATTGGGGGAAAAGTAAAAAAGAAAATTTTGAGGCCAGGACTGGAGAGTGGAAGTTGTAGCTGTGCTCTTATTCTAATAAGCAATAGTTTCAATCCAGAATGCAGTTTGCCTCTCCCTCCACATCTCTTTTGGTGCTTCTGATATTTCTCTAGAATAAATCTAATCTAGTGCTGCATTTTTAGAATAGAATAGAATTCTTTATTGACCAAGTGTGATTGGACACACAAGGAATGTGTCTTGGTGCATATGCTCTCAGTGTACATAAAATAAAAGATACGTTCATCAAGAATCATAAGGTACAACACTTAATGATAGTTATAGGTTACAAATAAGCAATCAGGAAACAATATCAATATAAATCGTAAGAATACCAGCAACAAGGTTACAGTCATACAATCATAAGTGGGAGGAGATGGGTGATGGGAATGATGAGAAGATGAGAAGATTAATAGTAGTGCAGACTTAGTAAATAGTGTTGAGGGAATTATTTATTTAGCAGAGTGATGGCGTTCAGGAAAAAACTGTTCTGGTGTCTAGTTGTTCTGGTGTGCAGTGCTCTCTAGCATTGTTTTGAGTTGAAACAGTTTATGTCCAGGATGTGAGCGGTCTGTAAATATTTTCACAGCCCTCTTTTTGATTGGTGAAGTATACAGGTCCTCAATGGAAGATTGATTTTAAGATTACAATACAAAGTCACAGGGTTGAAATGTTTTTGTTTGTTTGTGGGCAGTTGAATGAAGATTTGAGGAGTATTGTATACCAATAGCAATAGCACTTAGACTTATATACCGCTTCATAGTGCTTTACAGTCCTCTCTAAGCAGTTTACAGAGTCAGCATACTGCCCCCAACAATCTAGGTCCTCATTTTACTGCCCTCAGAAGGATGGAAGGCTGAGTCAACCTTCAGCTGGGTAAGATTCGATCTGCCAACCTGCTGGCAGCCAGTGATCAACAGAAGTAGCCTGCAGTACTGCACTCTAACCTCTGCACCACGGCAGCTCATTTTTCTTTGGGGGACAGCAGAAATACTTGGGGACTTGGAAGCCACATCCACATCCAAATCCCAAAAATAGGGATTTTTAATCATGTTAAAAGAGTTTCCTGTGTTACCCAGAGCTATTTGCCACAGGATTCCTGCATAGGGAGGACGTCATTATAAAGACACTTCCTTGCCTACTAATTACTTCGGATTGTACCTTATGTTGCTTTGCTCGAGAAACGATACTTCCACACCATTTTCAGATCCCATGAAAATAAGTTCACACTTTTTATGAATTATGTTCAAGTGGATTCTCTTTGTCTAAAAACAAAAGCAGGAAGCTCAATGAATGTATTCTCATTCGGTATAGGCTCTGAGTTCATCAGTATTTTGCCTCATTTTGAGATTAGCTTTGGCCTCCTTTATGTTATTTCATTGGTTTTAAATTGCTGAGTCAACTTATTTCTGATTCTGTTTTGATTTATTGAAACTGCAGCAAAGCTAGTGGTTTTTATTGAAATCTGTTGAAGTCTGTTTTCTGTTTTAACAGAAACAGTTAGGAAAAACTCTGTTTTAGGGAAAACTCTTTGACTCTTACTCTTAAACCAGCATGCTCTGTCTGAATTTCATAGAATTTCTGCTTATTGTTCCTGATACTTGTCTCTGCTTGTAGGCATTTATTAGATGTTACCTTCCACCTCACCCAATTCAGAGGCTGTACCAACATGCAACCATCATGATAGTTATAAAAAAACATCTGGATGTAGAGTTATCATTATGCTACCTTTTTGCCTTGACAACTCTCAGAAGATTTTAAAGGTAGTGTAGGAATTACAGCAGAGTGTCTGCATAATATTTTGAAAATATCAGTGCTTTTTGTTTCATAATTACCCCTCACATTGTACTTCATTATTACTACTGGTGCCTCTCAACATTTATTTATTTGCAAACCACCATACAACTGCACACAAATACATGTAGTCAGAAATATAAATTGGGACACAATTTATTTTGGGCAGAGTAGGGTTGAAGATGTTTCATTACTTTATGACCAATGGTAATTCAGGTGACAATATATTAACCAAATTGTAGTTTTAGTACAGTAAACTTTTGTTGGTGAGCTGAATAGAAAGAAGGTGAATCTTCATTGATTCATGTTCTGCATGTTGTTTGTGTTCCAACATTATCAGAAATGAGGATAATGAAAATGAAAAGCACTTCCACACCGCCAGCAATGAGGATAATTTTTATTTTCAGTCAGTAAATATCCAACCTGATTGGTTATTTAGTGCAACGGTATGTAGAATGTCAATTTCTTTGAGCTCAATGCTATGGAGGGAGATGAGTGGATCAATTTTCCCAATATTGCAGAATCAGTAAAAATAATCTCCTAGTTTAGGGGTTGGGGGGTGGGGGAGGGACCATTTGCAATGTGGTCCTAAGATTTTAGCCTTAGTCAAATGATGAGGCATGGCAGGAATCTGGAGTTATTTCATTGTTTTTGAAAAGAGAATTTTGAGAGTCCTAACTCCTACATTTTTTTTTAATTCTACTTAAATATTAAGGCCCCAAACATTCTTCACACTCCCAAATATACGTATCTAGTTAAGGGAATCATGTAGGGATTTGTATAATTTTCCAGCTGGCTCTGATAAGTAGCTTTCTTAGATTATCTGAAACCACATATTTATTGAGAAAGAAAGCCTACCTCCCATCTTTCTTCTTCAGGGAACATCTAATTGATAAAGTTGATAAAGTTGACAATTGCCTCAGGTGGCAAAACAAATGGAATCAGAACAGCTGCAATTTTTTATAGGAATATTACCTAATAAAATATACTAATGTGTGTGTGTGTGTGTGTGTGTGTGTGTGTGTGTATACAGTTAATATTTCGGGTTTCTTCCCATGTAAATGTGAACATATCCCTAAAAGGGTAGAAGCGACCTTTCGACAGAATCTCATCTGCCATCATCAGGCTTATGTGAAGGGTCTTCTTCTACCCTTTTAGGGATATGTTCACATTTACATGGGAAGAAACCCGAAATATTAACTGTACACACATATATACCCGTGAAAACTTATATATATATTTGCAACTACTGTTATGAGATCTGTATGAAATAGTTTCTCTGAATATGACAATTCTGTTATGCCGTATGTAAAATTAGGCAGATTCTAACTGTCCATTGATAATCCACCACCAATCGCAATATATTATTCTGCCTGTCTTTTATTTTTATTTTTTAAATATTATTATTGTTTTAACACTTCTATTTGTAATGCTGGTCTGTGACCATAATAAAAATTGATTGATTGATTCATAGTTATACAGCATTAAATTAACTTTTTTTAAAAGACTGAAAATGACAAATATTCAAAAGAAAGGACAATGGCTCCAAATATTTAATTTTAAAAATATTTTCCAAAACCATATAAAAGCATGTAAGTGTGTAAAACAAGAAAAAATAAAATGTTCAGATTTACCTCAAAATAAATTTTAAAGCCAATTTCAATTTTTGGTGAAATTGTAACTGGAAGAATGAAGAATTCACAATATTATGGATTATTTATTTTATTTATTTATTTATTTATTTATTGCGATTTATATGCCGCCTTTCTCCCTAGGGACTCAAGGCGGCTTACAAAATGACAGCTTCAATACAAATCACAATACAATACCAAATTAAAATCAGTAACCCAATTAAAAACGATTTAAAATTATACCAGTGTACCCCCAAACGGATCAGTTTAATTGGCGGAAGAGCCACGTCTTCAGCTCGCGACGGAAGGAAAGAAGGTCGGGGGCTGTCCTGAGCTCAGTGGGCAATCCATTCCAGAGGGTCAGGGCTCCCACAGAGAACACCCTCCCCCCGGGGGTCGTCAGCCGACATTGTTTGGCCGACGGCACCCTGAGGAGGCCGACTCTGTGAGAGCGCACAGGACAATGGGAGAACGGCTGGAGATGGTCCTGCAAGTACCCCGGGCCTAAACCATGATTATGGTTTAGGATTATGGCTTCAGGATTATGTGGTTACATGCATTTTCAAATCTGAAAGTTTCTAGCAGACTTTTATTTAGCTGTTGCTTGATTACCTTTACCTGCTGCTGAGTTTCAGAGCTGCTAATTTTTAAGAAAGACTCATGGACTGAAAATATAAAATTATCCAATGAAAATCTAAAATACATAACCATTCAGAATATTTTGCCTGAAGAGAATAATTTTGCAGACATGCTTTGCTTGGATATCATACTAACTTGTTTTGCCATTCTAAAACAGGATATTCATTATAACTGGTATGTGAAGTTCCCACATCTGGCACTAAAATAACTTGTCACTGATGTTTATGCAAATCTCTTTAATTGTCAGAAAATAGTTAAGTAGAAGGAATATGGCACGCATTCATATTCATGGGTGTGTTCGCATGAAAATGCTTTGAAAAGATAGATCAATGCCTGAATCTCTTCCTTTAGGCTATGACTTTTTTAAAAAAGAAGGCAACATATTTTTGTGATTTCATTTCCAATTGGGGTTCTTTTTTTTCCATACAGCACATAAGGTAAAAACCTGTATAGGAAAGATGGCCCTACCCAGCCTAGAGATAAAAGGCATAAACAAATGGATATGTGAGATCTATAGCTGATATTTGTATACAGCCAACTGGACATTTGTTCTGGCCCCTGACCTGAATGATACTCTCTTGTCCAATATAGAGGGAGAAGGAAGTGGCACCTTTAGATGCCAAAGCAGATGAACTGAAGGCCAAGGTAGAAGAAAACTAAAAAGCACAAAACCTGATACTTTTCAACAGTTAGAGATTTGCCTGGTGGGAGACCATTGAACAGCTGCTCCACCAAGAAGAGTTTAATTTGTTGTTTCCTTATTGGATGCTTGTTTGTTTCTGTATCTTTTGCCCTAACCCTCCCTATTGATGAGAGCAGCAGAGATTCTGCTAGGAAATAGGAACAATGGCAAAGGCAACTACAGAGGGGGACACCAAAGGGCAGATATCTAAAGCATCGCTGTCTTATTTTTCTCTTGCTCACTGTGAAATGCAGTGCAGATCGTTCTCAAGGATGCATTGCATTAGTCATGTTTTCTTCAGTGCAGATTGCCACAAGACTTAAACAAATGAAAAAGCTGCTTCCTAAGGCATCTCACTTCTGTTCATATACAACTAAGCCAGCATTTCTCTCTGTGATTAGAATTGCCCACTTGAGCTTTGGAGGAACAACAACCTAGCCGTGCTCAAACAGAAAACATGTGCGACACACATTTTAATTTTGCAACGGAAAACAGTAAAGTTTCAATTCATCTCTTGGGCTAATGCTGCTAGGAAAGAATTTTTGTCACCAGGAAATCTTTATAGAGATGACATAGGCTAAGCAATCAAAAGAGTGAACTATTAAGAGAGAAACCATTCAGTCCATTTACAACAACAAGGAAGGCATTCATTCCAGAAGATTTGTTATGCAGTGAATGACTGGCTATGAAATATGCTATACATAGTTATTATTCACACATAATAATTGGAAAAAAATCAAATAGCACTTAAGCAGCACCTGCTCCACAGAGGGTGAATATCATCAAGTGATTATTAATAAAGCAATGCAGTTAATGACGCATCACAGTGCAAAATTTCTTCATACTGAAAAAAACCAACTATTATATGGGTAATACCCAAGTATGACCAGTGAGCAGGATACATCTGCACAAATATTCTTTTCAAGATTATGGATAGTTTTTAAAATTATTGTGAGATGTTAGATCCCATAATATCCATCCTACGTGGGCTTTTGGAAACTGAACCCTAACTGATCTTATTATGAACATTGCTATCAGCATTGCAAGGAAAGCTGGCCATGGGCATTGGGAACAGACTGGCTCTCAGAATAACTCAGGGAAGCGTTTCCTGTTGCTGATCCATCACAGGACAACATTCCTGTTGTGTTGCTTTTGGAAGCCATCAGTATAAAGCAGAGACTTGGCAAATTTCATAGTTGGATAATTTGATGATCATTTCTGCCAGAACAGAATTATAGAAGGGATCAAAGAGTTCAAATCCTATGTGTGAAAAAAGGTTCATATATTTGGATAGTAATATTGGATTATTCTTGCCTTGAACATTGATCCAATTCTTATAACCCAATTGATCATTAGAAGGAAACCAAACTGGGAAATTCACAGTATTTTCATTTACATTTTAGAAGTAATTGTTTTAAATTATTGTACCAACCAGTTGTAATTAATTTTGAACTGTAATGAGCAACATACCTGACTGATGAGAAGCATATCTGAAACCATAAATGACAGAATTTCAAGCTGTGGCTTTTGCTTTATCAGTTCAGAAAAGAAATCTAACATCTTTGGAGCCCTGAAGCTTGAATGTACAGCCGTTTCTAATTCTTCTGAGAGACATGATTTGACTTCTCAAGAAGGAAAATGATGTAAGCAAATAATTTGCTGACTATTTAGACATCAAAAAAGAGGAAACCTATTAACTAAGGATGAATGGGATTTTTTACATTCATAGATATGCAGGTCAACTTGTTGAGAATTTCAGTCGACACAGCCAATTAGCCACAGTACTGTCAGTGAAGTAGGATACAAAAGAATTCTTTATGGTTTTATATAATAGTATAGTGTGTGTGTGTGTGTGTGTGTGTGTGTGTGTGTGTGAGAGAGAGAGAGAGAGAGAGAGAGAGAGAGAGAGAGAGAGAGAGAGAGAGAGAGAGAGTAGAGGAGGGTGTGATTGTATAAAGGACAGGCAGAGGGGGTAATCCTATCTCTGTTCAATAATGGGATGGAAAATTAATTCCAATGAAACCCTGAAAGGAGATGGGAATTAGGAGGAGTTGAGTAATGAAGTAGTGTGAAAGATTTATGTATGTACTGTGTTTCCCCAAAAATAAGACATCCTCTGATAATAAGCCCTTCCCTAAAATAAGCCCTCCCCCCAAAATAAGCCCTCCCCAAAAATATTTAAATGCATGCACAGCTGGTCCCCACCATTTCCTCTGGTTAGAGTTAGGGAGACAGAGCTGGAAATCAGGACTCCTCTTGCTGTCTTACCTGATTTCCAGCTCTGTCTCCCTAACTCTAACCCCAAAATAATAAGACCTCCCTGAAAATAAGGCCAAGGACTTATTTCGGGGTTCAGAAAATATAAGACAGGGTCTTATTTTCGGGGAAACACGGTATCTGAAAGATCCTGAGCTCCCCCACTTCTCCATAGGGGAAGATTTAGGATTGTTCTCCACTATACCTTAAGCTATTCCTGTTCCATGTTGGTGCTTAGCTGAACTCCAAGCTGGTTTAAGTAATTGTTTGCTAGATGTTTAGCCTAGATTGCCAGCACCAGCTACTGCAAAATACAACCATTCATCCACCCATCTCCTGGATAATTTCTAGATTGCAGGTCTAACATTCCACACCAGAAAAGCAATCTCTTTTCTTACTTTGAGCAGATTTTACTACATATGGATTTATTTTTATTTATTTTATTTTATTTTTTATTTTAATTTGATTTATATGCCGCCCTTCTCCGAAGACTCAGGGCGGCTTACAATGTGCTCAGCAATAGCCTTCATCCTTTTGTATATTTATACAAAGTCAGCTTATTGCCCCCACAAACTGGGTCCTCATTTCACCTACCTTAGAAAGGATGGAAGGCTGAGTCAACCTTGAGCCTTGGCGAGATTCGAACCCTGCAGTAATTGCAGGCAGCTGGTCTTAAGCAGCTTAATAACAGGGTGCCTCAAACCCTTGTACTACCAAGGCTCTGGGGAAAAGTGTTATTTGATGCAGTTTATAAAATTAAAGTATCAAAACGCATTTTTATATATAACAATCATTTTAAAATTTTCCTTCCCTAATCACTGCTGTAGCAACTCTCAGACTACTCTGTCTGCAGTTTTATGTTGTAATGTTTCCCTGACAAGAACAGGATCAGTGTGCTGAAATCCAGCATAATTTTTAAAATTATTATTTCTCTTTCCTTGGATTATCCACTTCACTACTTTCTAACTTTTAATAAGGTCACTGTTGCTGTATTTTATTTTATTTTATTTGCTATTACTTGAATTAGAACATTTATCGTAGCTCCCAAATAGCTTTATTTGCAGCTTTATTTGGGCCATCTGAGTGCTTATAAAAAGAAAAAAAAATTGAAGCTCCAGCATTTCATCAACATACTAATAAACTCTTGTTGTTGTTGTTTTTAAGCAAGCACAAGAGACTGGTAGCTCAAGAAAATTGGTGATTAGGAAAAGAAATTGTTTCTAATAGGCCCAACCGGTGACCTATGAACATGAGTCACATGGTGTAATGAGTACATTACTTAGAGATTAATAGTAGTTGCAGCAGAGTTTATGGAGCCAAACCTAGGAAAACACAAGGAAGGACTGTTTATTAATGGGGCAGCACCCACTGATCTGGGCAAGCAGATATTCCTGCCCCTGCATCTAATAGCCAATCAAAGCACAGAGATTTGCCCCAAAGAAGGTAAAGTGTGGCACGCAAACTCCATTACAATACTTTAGATGCTGGAAGCCAGAACCCCACTTGAACTGAGGATAGGTAAAGGACTGTATGGTCAGTTTCTGCCCTCCATAATTGATTACCAGTTCTTGTGACAGCACAATCTGGCAGTGTACATATGCCTTTAGTTCTGCTTTTAATGGGAGAGCAAAAAACATCCCAACAACCCTAGAAAGAGCATCAAATTTTGTTCTTCCCCAAGTTCTATCCTATCAGCATGAAATTAAAAGATCCTTCCAAAATTACTGAATAAATAATAGGGTATCCCACTTGCCTGTTTATGAATTTTGAATATATTGTATCAACTTTCTTACTACATATTCATCTGCAACACTGTCAGATCTATTTATACATGGCATCTGCAAATTATGCCCAAAGAAACTCACAAAAGTTTCATAAGAGATATTATTGCTATCAGAAGATTTGCTATTTATAGATTTTTATCAACAGGGGAAACCATTAACAGAATCTAATTTAAAAAATAGAGATTAAAAATACTTGACAGTTGATTTTTCCAGTATCAATAATTGGTTGTTTGTATGGGAAACTAATTTAATCAGTGTTTTTCCAGAATGAATTTCTGTGCTTTCAATGAAGGAATTGTCAACTGCCTTCTGCTGCTACATGGTTTCCAGAATGCTATTTATGATTCACCTAAAAGGAATCGTACGGATCAAAGCTTTTGGCTGAGTATTTTCCTTAAGAATTTTTGTTCAGACCTGGAAAACTACAATATGACACAGGGAATCTGTTTCTTTTTGTGATTTTTTTTCCTCTTGTGGATCTGTGCCTGAGTAGTTCTGGGAAACTAGCAACCTCATTGTACTTTAATTAGAAGATTTAATTTTTCCCTAGCAACTTGTTTTGACGTAAAATAACAAAGACATCAGAAGCTGTCAAATCAAGCAATTCTGTGGGAAAAACCTGCTTGAAATGTCTGAGTAAGACTATTATTATAAAACTCAGCTTCACTAAGAAGCAAATAAATATGGCAGAATTGCATGTTTTTAAGGCAACAGCAGATCAAACATTGTGTTCATATAATTTCTTATTCATTTGTTTTCACAGACACTGAGTGGACTTTGGGCCAGTCACTCTCTCTTAGCCCAACTTACTTTATGAGGTGAGTTTTGAGTCATTTACTAAAATAATAAAGGTGGCATTAAAAAGTCTTTAGAAAGCTGTGGCATATGAACCAAGCTTGCCTGGAAATAAAGCACACAATAGAACCGCTGTCTTGGGCATTGGGTTGGGACAGAAAATAGAGGTCAGCTCCAGATGGCTGCCTTTCTAGTCCACTATCTGAAGGAACTGCTTCATTCAATTTAATGTTAAGGTTGAATCTTGTTCCATTTTCAGAGTTCCTCAAAGGACACTATAGCTTAGCATGATTTGAACTGCTGGCATTGTCCCAACAGTGCAACAACAAAGCTGTCTGGAGGAGCTGCTAAACCATCCTTTCAGTCCAACAAGGCATGCTTTTATTGGACATAGTTCTTTCCCTTCAGAATGAACATTTCTATCAGCAAAGCATATGAGCCAATAGATCTGCAGAATCCAACATAAACATATCACAACGGTTTGTTAAAAACCCATAACAGCCTACATCCAAACTAAGTAAAAGAAATCATAAAGTGTCAGGCTGGAAAGCAGAGCAATCAAAAAGAAAGAGATGGCTATGTGAAGACTGATAAGAGATTATGAAGAAATTAAACAGCTTTCATGTGACTTTTGAGGGGGCATTTTTCACTCCATTTTATAACAGAATAACAGAGTTGGGAGGGACCTTGGAGATTTTCTAATCCAACTCCTCTGCTCAGGTAGGAAACCCTATACCATTTCAGACAAATGGTTGTTCATTTGTCTTTCTTCTTAAGAAAGTTCAGTCCATCACTCATCAGTTCTATCATCTCTGAATCTTTTGTATTCATGTCCCTTTTAGCCTTCTCCACCAAGCCTGCAATCTTCAAACCATCCTCCTTTTCCTTCACATATGCCACATCTGTTACCCTTCTCTTCCTGTTTCTCTAATTACAATTGTATGGATATAACACCAAACGAGAGAGTAGCTCAGCCATTGCTCTCTTTTTTTCTTCCATGCTTTAGGTGTGCTGTCCTGCTTTTCATTTTTAAAAGCATTTTATTATCATTGGTTTATTAATGGACAAACAGTTTTATAGTATATGTACAATGCTCTAGACTAGAGACATTGGGATATTTTTTTGGTTGTTGGAGAGGATATAGTGCAATTGATAGCTGATAGCTGGATATAGAATAACAAACAACTCTTCCTGCCCATTTCTTCCAAACAAAATCCCTTAAATGGAAGCTACATTAGATTTGAACATATTTAAATATATAAAAAGTATTTCAAAGCAGAACCATTATTTTAGAGCTGTTACAGCTTTCTCCATTCATAGACTGGTTTCACAAAACACATTCATTTCTCTTTTTCTGTTCTACAGTCCGATTTGCATGCCTGGCAGAAAACTTAATCTGATTTTGAGGGAGGAAGATCAAGCACAGTGAGGCTTAAGAAAATCATCATAGAATTGGTAAATATTGTAATAAACAACCAGTAACTTGGAATTGAAATTCCTGTCAACGTTCCAGGCATTAGAAAGACATTTAAAGCTTTTCTGCTCACAGGAAAGGCATTACTTGTGAATAGAACATTAGTCATGAGGTGTTGTGTTTCTCAAAAAGAAAAACATTTTCTTTATTAATTTTGGTTATGCTTTCTGTCCGTTATATTGTTTAAAAACTACTTGTTCCACTTCAGAATTTCCAGAAGTAATTTGCTAGTCTCACAGAAAGAATGTGCCCCAAAGGTTTTTGCTTTTTCAAAAGGCAATTGGGCTTTTTTTCCCCTTGAAGACATTTTGCTTCTCATCTAAGAAGCTTCACGTCTTCAAGGAAAAAAACCAAAGAAAGTCCTGTTGCCTTTTTAAAAAGCACCTTTGGGACAACCATGACCTGGATGGCTGAGAATCTCCATAGACATCATAGAAGAATTTCAGTTCTCTTTCTAAGAGAAGGCCTCCAGAGGGAGCATGACATGTTTAAAGACTTAATCTTCAGAACTCTATGTTTAGGAGTCCTGAATTGTCTGTGAAGGACTTGTAATTCCTTACATTGATCAAATTTAAAAAAATAACTGAACCTTTGTGTTAGGAAAAAAATCATTTCTTCTTGATAGGAAACTCTTCTACAGCACATGCCATCCAGAGGAATCTCATAGAATACAATATCAGAAAACATAACACAAGGCAGTTGGATGTGCCAGGTGTTTTCGCTATGCAACCACTGGTCCTTTTGTAAAGGGGAACTAAATGACAACCACTAAGAGGAGTTTTAGGCATCTTACATGTAAAGATCTTCATGCTACTACTGTAGCAAGATTGCATTTTTCCCATTCCCTTTTGTGTGAGAAAAGTTTCATATTCATCAGTCTAGTCAGCTATCTGTCAGCTACAGATTTTTATAGGTTGAAAGTTTTGAAAGATTAGAAACAGGAACCTGCTATTACTTAGTCATGGCTCACAGAGATCTGGAGTCAATTCTGTACAGGTCCTGTAAGTACTTCTTACTTATTTCTTCCTCAAGGGTTCTTCCTTCTATCAGCAGACCCCTTCTTTTTCCCAACTTCTTTTTATTTTCTAATACTGCAGGCTCACCCAGCATCCAGTCCCCACTGCCAGCCCATTCACTTTTTTGGTCAATGTTCTATGGTAGGTCACAGAACTGTTTATGAACTCTGAACAGTCTGAAAATCATATGATAACTACCATTTATTGTTTTACAATAAATGGTAGTTACCATATGATTTTAGCCTAATAGGTATTAGCCTATTACCTTGATGTCTAACAGATATCATTCACAATTATGCTACATAAGAATATTTAAGTAAAGATACCTCACAAAAAACCTGTGACCATGTCATATACTGTTTTCAGTTTAGCCACTGATACAGTACTAATCTATTCTTCGACATTTCTCAGTGTTTCCCATCCAAATTCCACTTGTTTTCACAGCTGGCTGCTGACACTCCCAGCCAACTTTTATAGCTAATGTTGGTTAGCGGATTCCCAACCGCATACTATTTTTACTGTTTATTTCATCATCTTCTTGGAGTTTCTCATATATAAAGTTCACAGAATTTCCATTTTTCCATACAAAAGTATATTGAATTAAGAGAGATCAAATAGCATGCAATTCTCAGCATGCAATATCTGTTACAACTATATTGATGTACAGTTGAAATGTATCCCAAAATTTCATAGTTTTCTTATTTCCCATGGACTTATTAGTGGCACTTATTTGACAGAAGTCACGACATAGAGATGGAATTTTTGTCATATCTGTTTTTATATTTTGAACCCAAAGTAGAATCAGTAAAAGGATATTTCTTTATCACTTCAGCTGTTCATGTTATTCATTTCTATATAATTCAATTGGCACTGTTGTCACACTATTAATTTTGTGGCTTTTTATTAATGTAATGTATGAATGAAATTATCTTTACATCTTTATTTATTTATTTAAAATATTTATACAAAATAATTCTGTACAAAACAATATACAAAAATAACAATACATAATAAATAAATAAAACTATTTTGCACAACCAAAGTGCAAAATAACATTCGTATCTTAAACATATGTGTTCTTAAACATACAAATTCCCATCCTGGTCTAATTCCTGAAAAAAATAAGATATTGGCTATTATATATGTTATTTGATTAATTGATCTTTATGGTAATCCTAAAAAGAAAATATTTATTATTTTACCTCAGGGCTGCTAAGAATGTGCAATAGTATGGAGTCAAAGATTCTCCCAGATGTGCTCTAAAATGGATTGACATTTCAGACTGCAGTGTCAAGACTTTGCTCTTTAGTCTGGAGGCAGAAGAGATGGCCAATCTCCTAAGGAACGTGAAGAACTAAAATTGGGGCCCCCCATAAGCACCAGCTCTGAACCTTAGATGGTAACTTCTATTCTGCTATGCTGCCATCTCTGCTCAATGTCTTCCAAGTCTGGAAGACTTTTTAAAACTCTTCATTCTTCAAACAGAGGATGATGCCTAGAGAATGTCCTACTGTACACCGAAGCAGAAATTGTCATGTCTTATATTTCACCTCTAGCCCTCCTTAAAGCAAGTTCCTCACTGGGAGCTATCCACAGTGCTGCAACCACCAGCCTTCTTGCCTTGTGGATGCCAGTTACACACAGAATATAACAAGAGGTGGATGACCATATATTTGAATACCACATGCGGGCACAAACAGAGACACACACTCGAAGTTTTTCTTCCTGCAAATAGAAATAGTACAGTTAAGATGGCTGGGTAAAGCCTTGGTCCCTGATGTGTTACTTTACTATGTCCAGAGTCCTTTTATTTCAATATTTATCTACCGCGCTTAGAATTCCGAAACACATGTTGAGAAAAAAAATATTGCTCAGTGAATTTGAAATGGACTAAAGTTGTGCTTCAAAAACACTTTAGATGATTCCACTGTGCTTGATTAGGAATGCTTCCCAGACTAAATCCAAATAACTGTATAATTATTTTAATCAATTTCAGGGCCTTAAAACAAATCTCGTATTTGGTCTGGGTGTAATTTATAGTGATAGTATTAACCTATAAAGATCTTTATGGCTTGGCACTAAGTACCTTCAAAACCAGATATACCTAGTACAATTTGACCCATGTATGTCCAATCAATTTGATCTCACCAGGAAAACCAGCTGGAAGCAGGGTAAAGCGTGATGTGCTCCTTTTACACAACAATTCCATATCTCTGAAATGGATTCCTACTGGAACTTAAGCTAGCTCTTATTGAAGCTGCTTTCTGGAAGTAATTAAAAACAGACCTGTTTCAAAGGAAGTTTAATTATCTTCAAATTGACAATGGATGCTTTAGAACAGAAGTTTATGCATGCCTATAAAACTGCCATATAAAACTGCCATATAAAACTGCCATATAAAACTGCCATATAAAACTGCTATAAAGTTGGGACATGACCACTGAAGTAAAGACAAGGATAGAGAAAGCTTGAACAGCATTCTTCAAAATGAAAAGGGTCTTCTGCAGTCACAACATTAGCCTAAAACTGAAAATGAGACTTGTCAGATGTTACATCTTTTCTATCCTGCTCTACGGAGTAGAGAGTTGGTCTCCAACTGAAAGCCACTTGAAGAGGCTAGAAGCAGATTTACAGACAGCTGTTAGGTATAAGCTGGGTTGACAAAATCAGAAATGAGGAGGTGATAAGCCACCTGGGAAAGCCAAGAGAAATCATCAAGACCATTAAAAAGCGAAAGTTAGAATATTTCGGACATGTGATGCGACACCCAGAAAAATACGACATACTTCACTTAATCCTCCAAGGAAAGATTGAAGGCAAACAAGAGCCAGGCAGAAGAAGAACATCATGGCTTCAAAAACTTAAGGAACTGGTTTGGACAAAACTCAGCAGAACTTTTTCATGCGGCTGCTGATAAAAATATCACCAACATGATCACTGACGTCTGATGATGGATATGGCACAAGAAGAAGAAGATAAAACCACCAAGAGTCCTATGGGATGGTTGGGGGTGAGGAATGCGTAGAAATAAATAAATAAGATAAGGAAGATGAACAAGCAAAAAACAGATCAGAAACACTCTAAAGGAGGCTTATTTTCATATTCAAGCTTGTCCCTGAAATGTATGTAAACATTAATATTTATATAATACAGAACATGGATACATTTAAAACAATTCTATAACTGAATTATTTGCCAATTATTTGAAATGAAATTATTTGCCAATAATTTCCCCAGATTTTTATTTTAAAAACTCAATTTTTCTACAGGATGAATATTAATATCTCAAAGATGTCAAAGATAACTTATAATTCAGCAACAATTAAACTGTCAGATGTAAATGCCTTATTCTCTAATGTGTAAATAATGTATATATGGAACATCAGGGGTTAACTTATTCTTTGGACTTTAATGTATTCATAATTTACCACTCCCATTCCTGGCTCCACCCCTTGTATATATAAGGAGCCATCCTCCCCATTTTACTTGCTTCTATCTTGAATATTCAGCGAATATAGAATGCCTATTATGATTAAAGAAAAATATATTTAAATCTCTAACTTCTATTATCTTTATTGAGTCTGATCCTGAAAATATTGCAACAAGCTGGTAGCAGAGGATGGTTAATTGACTCAATAAGTAATTAAAAATGTCCAAGAAAGATAGGCCCAACACCAGGGCCTACAGCAAAGAAATAGAAACTGATCAAGAGACGATCAACGAATCCACTAATGCGATTTCGAGAGAATCCGAAGAATACACCACTGAAGAAGAAGAACTGATGAGTGAAAATAACGACCAGGAAGAAATCGAGATAGAAAATAACGAACTCAGGTCAGAGATATTAAAAATACTAAAAAGCCAAAAGAATGATGAGAGCCTCATCGCGGACCTCCAGGAGATGCTGAGAAACAGCGGAGCAGCGAGAGAGAAAAACGTCATTAAAGAAAAACCCAAAGATCAAAAAACTGTGAGTGAAATGACTACTGAGAAAATAGTTGTAAAAAAGAAAAGATGTGACATCGCGCGAAATTTTGAATGGCAGCCATCTTGGTTTCAACGAACTTCAAAAGAGAGTGAAGCAGAGCCAATCAAAACGCTCAGTTCAAAATTTCTGGCGCGAAAAACGCTATCAGACGAAGAAAGTGAAAAAGAAGTCTCAAACTCTTCAGATGAACCAAAATCAGAAAGTGAAGACGATTTAACAAAGTCTCAAGTAAAGTCAGCAATGAAAACGCTTTTTGCTGCTTTTGGGCCAAGATTGAAAATTTCCAAGACATCAACAAAGAAGCAAGAAATCAAACCGACAACTCAAGACCTGCACGCTCCCATCCTGACTTCGAAAACGACGACACCCGAGCCCAGAGAGCCATGCCGATTCCGTCCTACACCGCAGACAGAATCGAGTGCCAGCACACACAAGAGAAAGAGAAGAACCGTCGCCATCACCAAAGCCCCAAAAACCGAGCCAGAGACCGACTCATCTGAAGAGGAGCGGATCGAGAGAGCTGAAATGGAGAGAACCTTCCACAACGGCGCCAAAGAAGAAATGAGCAACGCGCATGTGCAAAACTACGTAGACAGCCCCGAAAGACTTGAACTGGCCAGAGAACCGCGCAGACTCGTTACAAGCATCCCAATGCCGTTCTGTAATTTCCTGCACTTGAGAGACCACGGACTGCCTCAGGTTGTAAGTAATGGACAAAATAATGTGGGGAATTTACCCAGTGACTTCCCAAAACTTAGAGTTGATGGCATTAATTTACAAGAGTGGTACCAACAGCTTCAGGTTATTTTTATGAAAGAAAATTTACTATTCTTTATAACTAGTCCTCCAAGAAGACCTTGGACTTTAAAAATAGATTGTTTACATCATAGAGCATTTTTCATAATAATTTCTAGCGTGTCTCCTGCAATGTATCATAGCATCAAACCAAACCTAACTGTATCAGAAATAATTCAATGCATGTTTAATCTATTTCACAGCGATAGCGTAGCCACAACCACAAGAATGTCTAAGGATTTCTTTTCTTCTAGAGTGAAACCAGGGGTTTCTATAAGTGAGCATTTGATAAATCTAAACAAAATAAGAGCTGAGCTGCAATTGAGGGGGGAAGTGATTTCAGATCAAACAATGAAAAGTGTTATTATCAATTCACTTGATCCATCATGGGATAGCTTTATGTCACACTTAGATACCATTAATTTGGGATATTTATCAATAGAAAGTCTATCTAACAAATTGATAGCAGAAGACAATTCAAGAAAAAATCGTTCCAGTAACCAAACAGAACACAAATCCTTTAGGAAAGTAGTCTTTCAAGATAAATATAATGAGGCCTTTAGATGCCACAATTGTGGATCCAGGGAACACAGTAGAAGAGACTGTCCCAAAGTCCCAAGGGAGAGACATAGGCCAGAATATAGGAGCAAATACAATTACAGACAATCTTCCACAGATAGACACAAATATAGAAGTCCACCAAATTACAGAGAAAGTAGAGGGGGTAGAGAAAATTCAAAAGAGAGAAAATCTGGGTCACTAAATGGGCTAAATAAACAAGACAGCATCAGAACACAACAAGATGAGAACAATAATTGGCTTATTGATTCTGGTGCAACAAATCACACCACTAACAACAAAAGTATATTATCTTCATTTACAGAAGATAAGTTTGTGATAAAGGTAGCTAATCAAGAAAAGGTTCAAGTATTAGGCAGAGGAAATGTGACCTTGCCTGGTTTAGGGAAAATAGAGGGGGTATTATTAATCCCAGAAATACCTCACAACATACTGAGTGCTATAAAACTAAGCAGAGAATCTGACATCAATATAGTTTTCTCAAAGGGGAAAGCAACTATAGAAAAGAACAAAACAAATGTAGGCACTGTGATGATAAAAGGGGGTCTACCCTATCTGATAACCAAAGAAAGATGGTTACATAACATTGATTCAAATATGGAAGATTGTATTGAAGCAGATGATGAAAATGTCAGTAACAGTGACAATGATGAATGTAAAATAACTCATGATAACAAAAATACACACAATGAGAAGAAACCAAAAATAGGTAAACCAATTCATGATGAGTGTGCTCACATCTTACATAGGAAGTTAGGACATGCAAGCTTTCCTGTAGTACAAAAAATGACTGAACACGCAGAAGGTGTCAAAATAAAAAATTGTGAAAATTATTTGGAATGCTCAGTATGTAAATCCACCAAACTAAAAACCAGTCCCAGACCAAAAAAATCTAACAGATCAACCAACAATATTTTTGATTTGGTACATATGGACTTAGTTGGTCCATTAACTCCATCAATTACCTATAGAAAACGTTACTTCCTAACAATAGTGGATGATTACAGTCGCTATGGTTTTGTTTACACATTAAAGCACAAGGATGAAACCTTTCAGAAATTTAAGGAATTCTACAAACGCATAGAAACACAACATAATATCAAAATAAAACAAATTATGACAGATAGGGGATGTGAATTCATGTCTAAAGAATTCTCCCAATGGTTAAAGGATAGAGGGATGCTACATTTCACGTCCAATCCATTTTCTGCATTTCAAAATGGGATTGCAGAGAGAAAGAATTCCACACTACAAACCATGATTAGATGCACATTAGAGGATGCTGGTTTAGGCAAACAATTTTGGTCAGAAGCCTTACATTATTCAAATTACACTCAAAATAGGACATGGTCCAGTATTGTGAATAAGACACCATATGAGGTGATGTACAATAGAAAACCCAAATTAGCACACATGCACATATTTGGAGTTACTGCAGACGTACACATACCTAAACAATTGAGGAGAAAGGGAGAAAACGTATCCAGGAGATTAAGATTCATGGGATACGAAACTGGAACCAAAGGGTACAGATTCATTGATAATAATAACAAATTTATAGTATCCAGAACAGCTGTGTTCCATGAGCAGGCCAATTGGTCTAAATTGCACCTTAATGAAATATTTCCTAATAAAAGCAAAGATAATATATCTTGCGAGGAAGGAACAACAGAAAATCAAAGTATTAACAAAAGTAAGAACAAAACCAAAACTTGGACAAATAGTCAGCATAAAATAAAGACAGACACATTAACAAAAAAGGAAGCTAGATATTTGCATGACAACCATAGCAAACCTGAAAGAAATATTAGAAACAATAGAAACCAAATACCAAATAAATACAAAGATTACATAATGCATATGGATGAAGAACAAATAACACCTAATACATATGAGGAAGTATTGAAACTTCCCCGTGAAGAAAGAGAAAAATGGGAACTAGCTATGGAAAAAGAGATGGAAAGTTTACAAGGATTAAATGTATTCACACCTGCGATCGCACCTAAGGATAAAACAATTATAGGTACCAGGTGGATTTATAAAATTAAGAATTTAGAAGGAGGTAATACCTTATACAAGGCCAGACTAGTTGCACAAGGTTATGCACAAAAATATCCAGAAGACTATACTGACACATATTCACCAACAGTGAGAACAGAGAGTGTCAAAACAGCTCTTGTAGTAGCATCTGCACTCAATCTGGACGTGTTTCAATATGACATACAGACTGCATACTTACACGCAAAATTAGATAAGGAAATATATGTAAGAGCACCACACAGTCAATACACTAATAAGAACGAAATTTGGTTATTAAATAAGAGTCTGTACGGATTGAAGCAATCTGGCAAAAGATGGTACGATTGTCTGGTAAAAGTACTTAAGACCATGGATTTCAACGCCACCACTGCTGATAACTGTTTCTTTGTAAAAAAGAGTAATGATCATATTGAATTTGTATTAATTTATGTTGATGATATTTTATATATTGGAAAGCATAAAGAGAGCAGGGAAATCTTTGTAAATAAGTTAAACGAACACTTCTCATTAAAATCACTAGGTAGAGTGAACAAATACCTTGGTGTACAAATTAACAAAACAAAAAGGGGATTCAAACTTACTCAGAAAGATAAAATCATTGAACTCCTAAACAAATGTAACTTAAATAATGCCAAAACATGTGACACACCTATGCAAACTGATTTTCTCAGAAACATTGATGAATCTTCCCCTGAGTTTAAAGACAACACATTTTACAGATCAGTTATAGGTTCACTCCTTTATATATCTAATTGGACTAGGCCAGATATTGCATTACCTCTCAATTTATTGTCAAGATATGTTAGCAGACCAACCTTGTATCATTGGGAAGCTGTCAAAAGAATTTTAAGATATCTGAAAAGTACATTAGATTTTTGTTTAATATTGGAACCCAATAATGACAAAGAACCAAAAATTACTTGTTATGCTGATGCAGATTGGGCTGGTGATACATCATGCAGAAAGAGTACCTCTGGTTATGTTTTTCTATTGAACGATTGTCCAGTTTACTGGTATACTGGTAAACAAGAACTGGTAGCCACTTCTACCACAGAAGCGGAATATGTTTGCTTGTCTAAAGCTGCAAATAACCTTGTATGGTTCAATGATTTGATCACAGATGTTTGGAAGAAACCTACTTTACCATTTATTATGCATGAAGACAATAAAGCGGCCATTGAAATATCTAGATCCGATGCAATTGGACAAAGGTCCAGGCATATTGATATAAAATTTAAGCACGTGAGACAACTATCTCAAGACGGATTCATCAAAGCAATACATTGTGATACTTCTGAACAATTAGCTGACATATTAACAAAACCCTTACCTTCTAAACAACACAAATATTTAACTTCTAAATTATATGTATTATATTGTCCTGAATCTGAATGTAACTGGTGTTGTATAACGAACCGGCATTTAGAGGGGGATTTGTCAGATGTAAATGCCTTATTCTCTAATGTGTAAATAATGTATATATGGAACATCAGGGGTTAACTTATTCTTTGGACTTTAATGTATTCATAATTTACCACTCCCATTCCTGGCTCCACCCCTTGTATATATAAGGAGCCATCCTCCCCATTTTACTTGCTTCTATCTTGAATATTCAGCGAATATAGAATGCCTATTATGATTAAAGAAAAATATATTTAAATCTCTAACTTCTATTATCTTTATTGAGTCTGATCCTGAAAATATTGCAACATAAACATTGTCTCTTTATCTAAAGTGTACATGATAGCACTTCTTCATACGGTCTTTTTCACAGGGACAGGAAAGAATGTGATTTTAAGTGATGTTAATTCCATAGGAATTAACACATAGCAACTGTTAAAATTAATGCTGTCCAAAACTGATAGATATTTGCCAATTATTTCCCCAGATTTTATGCTGACACTACTTATTTTATTATCAAAAACCTGATACTAGGTCTAGGAAATGTAATATGGTCTTGCACCAAGAGAGGTGGTCTTGTATCTTATAACAGGAAGAAGAAGAAAAATTCCTATTGCATTTAAGACTGTTTAGAATTCCACCAAAAAGATTACTAACAAATATTGGAAAGCTTAATGCAGTGTACAGCAGCATAAATACCATTAAAGATCATAACTAGATGAATTGTTTCTTATCAGTTTCCTTTCTCTACTGCTTCAAGTTTATATAATATTTGTTGTCTGTAACATTCGTATGTGACATTCTACTGTGTCAGAAATGAAGAGCAAGAGCATGTTTGTATTCATAGAAAGAGTTGCTAACCAGTCCAAGCCCTTCCTATACAAGTAGTCTTCGACTTACAACCACAATTGAGCCCAAAATTTCTGTTTTTAAGTGAGACATTTGTTAAGTGAGTTTTGCCCCACTTTACAACCTTTCTTGACACAGTTTTTAAGTGAATCACTGCAGTTGATAAGTTAGTAACTCGGTTGTTAAGTGAATCTGGCTTCCCCATTGACTTTGCTTGTCAGGTCACAAAAGGGAATCACATGACCTTGAAACACAGCAATGTCATAAATATGAACCACTTGCCAAGCATCTGAATTTTGATCATGTGACTATGGGGATGCTGCAAAGGTCATAACTTTGAAAAACAATCGTAAATCACATTTTTCAATGCTGTTGTAACTTTGGACAGTTACTAAATGAACTGTTGTAAATTGTACCTGTATATGGCCAGTAAAACAAAAACAAAGGATCACTCTTAGTGATTTAGCAGTACTGTTTGTATTCTTCATGTCCTGTCCAAAAGATTTTACCGTCCCTTTAGCCACTCACTAGTTTCATCCTGTAAACAAAAGCTAAGATATTTACCTGGAATTATTTGATACAAAAATCATATCAAATCAATTATTTGATACAAATCATTGGTGGGTGTGGCCATGGTGGGCGTGGCCTAGTTGGCATCCTGCACCATGGGGAGGGGATTTTTGCCCTCCCTAGGCTCTGGAGGCTTTCCTTGAAAATGGCCTCCCCAGGCTCCGGAGGCCCTCTGGAGTTCCCGAATATCTGGTAGGTCTGTTTTTTGCCCTCCCCGAGCCTCCGCGCATGCCCTGCACTTTCCTGCATCCAATACGGGCTGCATGGGGATTCCTGGAAGGGGAAGGGAGGGGTGGGGCTGCCAGCCAGGAGTGGGGTTGGGGGTTCTCCGAACTGCACTGAATCTTAGCTAGAGGTTCTCCCAAACTCCTGCAAACACCCAGCAGCCCACCTCTGAATACAGCATGTATTCCAAGTACATGTAAAACAGCATAGAAGTTGCTTAGATTTTGCACTCTTTGCTAAATGCTTTGTTCATCTATGCTGCTTTGTGAAGTGAAAACAGCAAGGTGAATGCTGAAAATACAGACACATCAAAGCATGATGCAGACTTTGGCTCTGTACTAGGACTTCTCTCCCCATGCCACATCCTTACCAAATGTTATTCATTGTAGGCAAAACAAAAAACAAAAAAAAATACTGTAAATACTGTAAATAATCTCCACTCTTAGAACTTTTTGAAATTTAGCAAGGCAAATTATATTTGCAAGTGTTGTTCTTTCAATTTTAACCGGTAAAAAAGTCTTTATGGTTTTTAAAACATACTTATTGCACTGTCCAAAACTTCTGTACTTGTTTACTAACTGGCAGGCTTCTTCCTCTTATAAACATTAATTATACTTTTAAATATCAATTACCAAATACCAATTAGAGGTCAAACAAGGAAAAGCATTACAGATGTTGGCAGGCTTCAGTGAGAAGTTTCAGATTTTTGAATCAGATCCTGCTATGAATCAAATTAATCAGCCTCTGACTTGGTTGATTAAAATATGCATGTTTTCTAAATTGCAAATTGGAATCTGAACTTTTATGATAACTGCAAACCCTGGATACAAGACCTTTTGTACTTCACTTTTGAAACTATCTATCTGATCTGTTTGAGGAATAAAGTATTAGATTTAGTTTTCTAACATAATATCACTTTTAATATGCTTATCCCACAATAGTTCCCACATCTTTTGGCCCACAGTAGTTCAACATCTTTTGTTTGAAGTAAAAATAGATATAGCAGAGAGAAAAGTAAAGGATTTTCAAATATTATGCAGTGTTCATTATAAATATTAAGAAAGGGTGATGGACATCAGATACTGGCTAAATATTTACCAAGAAGTAATTGTTTATCAGGTAAAGAAAAGGTAGCTGATAATTTAATTAAGTAAACATCAGTGTGTTTGATGTACTACTTTGCATTAACCAACTGCATATTTAACTAATTAAAATAAATACTAATGTATCTCATTGGTGGTGATGTTTTGACAGCATTTTGTAAAGACAAATATCTACCGTATACTTTTGGGACCAAGAAATACATATATTCAGTCTACTACAATTTGAATGCAGGTCATCAGTTCTTTTAAGGAAGCAACTTAGATAAAAAATAATAATTAAACATACTTTCATTCATATGTGAAATGTTTCTATGTTTCATGAACCAGAAAACTAAAGAAGTTAATTCTGGTCCCAAAATGAAGGTCTCCAGTTAAAGTCTTGTGGCCTGTGCATCATAAAAACAGTGGTTGTGAGATTGTTGAAATCCAAAAGCTTAGAGATTTCAGGGTGGGTTCCCTCCTCCCCTCACCAGCAACCTGATTTTAGCCACAGCACCAGCAACTCTGAACACGCTTTGCATAGTTTGGCTTGTTACCACAAGACCTAATGAAGTATCTTTAAATCCTTGTGATAAAATTACCATTCAGAACTGTCAAAACACCTCCATTCTAGTCCTATGCATTTCTTTCATTTTTCTTTCTCTTAATTTTTTTTTTATGTACTCAGTTATCCCAAAAAAGCATGCACGTACAGGGAAAGGAGTTCTTTTTTTTTTTTCAGCTTGATAGCACATTTGCAAAATACAACTATCCCTCAAACTTGGCAATATTTGCTTCTAATTATTACTGGCCACATTTATCAAGCACACAGAAAACAGTATTTGAGCTCCACAAATTCAGAAGCCTATTTGTCAGTTGCTGAGCTGAAACCACATTGTTCTTATTTAAAATCCTGTACTATATTATAAGCTTTGGGGTTATTTTCAGCTGTGGGCTTTAAATTTAATTTGGCTCACTGTACTAAACTGTTTTCACAATCTAATGCAGAACTTTTGCCCTAAAAGGTCATTTAAATTCATACATGTGTGCATATATAGATAATATTATATAGTATTTATTTATTTATTTATTTATTTATTTATTTATTTATTTATTTATTTATTTATTTAATCTAATTTTTATACCGCCCTTCTCCCAAAGGATTCAGGGCAGTATACAGCCAAAGATAAAACAAACACATATATAAAATTTAAAAGCAATTTAAAAACATATTAAATAATTTGGCCCCGACATCATTAAGAAACAAAAGCAACCCATTAAAATTAAATGTTTAGGCCAGCCCAGCTTGTTGGAACAATAACGTCTTGAGGGCACGGTGGAAGGTGCGTAGGTCAGGGATCATTCGTATCTCCGGGGGCAATTCATTCCAGAGGGCGAGTGCCCCCACAGAGAAGGGTCTCCCCCTGGGGGTCACCAGTTGACATTATTTGACCGACGGTACCCTGAGGAGTCCCTCTCTGTGGGAGCGTACTGGCCGGTGGGAGGCTATTGGTAGCAGAAGGCGATCTCGTAAGTCCATATGTCCATAACTATCCATTAACTCCCTCTCCAAGTCTCTCTTTTTTTACTTTTGGAAGAAAATAAATGCAAATGTCTCTGCTTATTGTGCTGGTACAGGGAATAAGAATGTACACTCAACATACTGAAAAATTATCCAGCAAAGATCATCCATAACAGAAAAAGTTCCAATTTAGCAGGGAATAGAAAACACAAAGCAAATTCCTTTTCATTTCCTGTTGGAAACAATCCTTATATTAAATTTTGTTTATACAGGATCATATAAAATAGAGAACTAATATTCAGTCACTGATCCCTTAAGTTATCATTTCAGAGATATTTCCTTACCTAAACAGAAAAGCAGAATGACTCCAGAAAGACAAAAAATCAGTGGGAGAAGGAGCAACTTCCAACTTCCTGTTCAATGGGGAAGTTGGCAGGGAGCCAACTTCCCCATTGAAGTTTTCCCCATTGGAAACCTTCCGTCCACCCCATCCCTCCAAAAAGGCATTAAGCGTTGTTAACCTAATTTTGTGAAGCTTCTTCTCCGGTAACATCGAATTGTTAACTAGGGCATACAAAACCTTTGCCAGACCAATTCTCAAATACAGCTCATCTGCCTGGAATCCACACTACGCAAAAGTAGACTACATTTTGCAGACCAGGATACATAGTTTGTTCCATCCAGCCGGGTTATCATGGAAAAATTTGCTGCTTGTTCTAGTGCCATCTTCACTTGGATTGTTTATCACAAACACAGTTTGTACTATTCACATTAACTCTCAGTTTAGCTTTTAACAATCCTTGTTAGTTCTGGTTGGCTCTGGGCCCATAACCAATGTTAAGGATATTGGTGTTGTGTTACCAACCAGCAGAGTAAATGCACAAGGAAACATTGCTGAGAGCAATGAATAAGAGTTATGCAAACTGGTTTATCAAAAGCTTACTTTATAGTAGAAAAACAGTCTCATAGTCTTTAAACAAATTCCAAGTCTTTGCCAGTTAAATCAGTCCAGTAGTTACAGATATCTTCTTACCAAACAAACATTAGTTGGTTAGAATAACAAACTCACTCTGGTTCACAAACCACGATGGTTACAGATCCATCCAACGATGATTACAGATAGCAATTCCTCACTATGGCAGCTTATCATATCAGCTTCATCATCAATGGCAGCATATCATAGCAGCAACTGAACATGTTACAATACCTTGCTTAAATACTCTCACAACCAGTCATTATCTAATTACAGCATGACTCAGCATTAAAGTCACATAATACATTTACAGATTAAAGTTACAGTACACATATATTGCCTGGACAACTGTTAGGCTCAAACCATATCCTAACAAATATAATGATTTCACAAAATATTCAATAAGTATAAAAACATCTTCATTCTGTATAGTTCTCCATTTACTTCCATGATTTGTACTTTCCACACCACCCCAAGTCAATATTCTTGCACTATACAATCCCACCCAAGTGATTCTGAAATATCCTATTACATGTATTTTTGTTATGTATTTTGTTGAAATTTCAGAAATGTTTTTACTAAATGTTATTTTATATTCTTCACAATTGCATCTTATTTCTATTTAAAAATATCCAGAATAATTTACAAGCAGAAAAAATAATTTGTCCAAAGTGAATTATAAATGAGTAATGACTGAATAATAAACACAGTTATAAATAATAACTGATTCCTAAAACTAAATGTCAACTTCTGTTAATAATAGTTTTCCATTAATATTTTATGTAGGGGATGACCCTTGCAAAGAATTGCAACTATTTTCTTTTTACTTTTATAAGCTGAAGTTTTGTAACTGAAATCCTAGAAGGAAATGCAAAAGTTTTGGTACCATTTACTCTCATGTAATATGGCCAATGACAAAACCTCCATTTATTTGCCATTTCTTTTTTACAAGATTCAGAAATATCTTTCTACACTCTGCGATTGAATAAATTACTCCTCACATTACAAATATGTGATCTCCATAACTCTCCTAAAATGCACTTTCTGCTACACTGGAAAATTTCTCTGATGTGGCCTAGAAGTTTTGTTTTGAGGTTTTATCAGTGTTGCTCCTGCCAAAATGTGGATTATCTGTATTTACATGTATTTACCATAGGTACTGAGATTCCAACCGTTCAGACATCAAGCGGATCCTATCCCATTAAACCTGATTTGAGACATCTGTCTTTTTGGATGCCTGCACTTGTGCCCATGTGCTGTGTTGGCCTGCTGCCACTCAGTGGCTTCTGCAGTGACTGTTTGGAGGAATTTTTACATTCTACAAAAACAAATTTATCCAAAGAGAGGGAGATGTGTTTATGACCATTTCTGGATGACTGCCACAGAGAAGATTTAGTCTAAGAAATTCTAAAAAGCGAGAGTATCAAATGCATCCATTACTGTGTCAAAGCATTCGTTTGTTTGTCATTTGCTCTACTAAAACAGCAGAAGGGTTGTTTTAATAGCAGGGTTATTAAAGAGTTCCCTACCTTGTTGATTCACCTATAATATATAAGCAGCTTAGTGATTTCATCTGTATTATAAATCCTCCATATTCTTCTGTGGCACGTGACAATCAGGTGCACATCTATAATAGTCTCTATGAACATGGGTGAAACTTAACAGAATGGTTCAAAAGTTAACCTAAAGCAAACTAGATTTTGGGGGAATAGGATGAGTAGAAGTAACAACTCCACAATTCAAAGCTTTTATAGGACATGTAGCAATTGCAGCTTTCTTTGTAGTAACATTGATGAGTAAATCTTAATCTCAAGCTTTTATGAGGATTTTTTTTCCTGTCTTTTTCTCTCTCCCGCCTCCCTCCATCTCATTTGAGCTTAAATCCTGTATCAATTTAACCACTTTGTGTGTTTGATGAAATGAGATGCAGCTCAGAAGAGCTAATGCTTTAGTCAGAAAAGGTACTATTAGATTCCTGACTTTGTCCCATAACCAGACAACGTCCTTCTACAATGTCTGTAATATAATATGCAATCATAATCCTAAAATACATTTAAAATGTGTTTAATGACCTGTAATGTATATTGTGAGTAGGATATGTACTATAACATATCAACTCTAATGCTCTTTCTCTTTCTTTTTTCCTCTCTCCACACATGCACATAAACATACAATCCACGATCTTCCTGCTTTAAATGAAGTTGAGGTTCATCCTTGATTTCTGAATCCATGTCATTACAGAGTTAGCTAAAGTACAAAAACAAAAAAAGTAAAAGTAGTGGGAAGGATCAGATTCTTGGGTGGTGTCCAGCTGGAATTGGCCAAAAATAGAAAGATTCTCACTGCAAATGTGCCATTGGAATGAAGGACTTATTTTTTTTCAGTGTCTTCACTGAAGTTCTCTTGATATAAAGAAAGATGCAAAAGAAAACTACTGGGAAAGGGAGATTTTCTTGTTCCCAGAGATGAGGTTAAGGCCAACATTAAGTAGTTGGTATGAAACAGCACATAGCTCACTCTTGATAGAACCACCAAAACTTTGGAGGATAGATCAATTTGCCATCAACAATATTAAGATGTTTTATTTCTGTTGATCAAGTGAGTGTAACAGGATTCCAACTTTCCAAAATATTGCAAAGAAGACTGTTGTGTGATCTTCCTCTAAAACTAGCTGGTATCAGATAATTCACAAGCAATATATGCAAATATGTGCAAATATCATTCATGCACAGAATCAACAAATTATATTAGTTTTTTAACATCAAAATATTTAAGAATCTCTTACAACATACCCTTTGCTAGAGTTAGAACACAGAAAAATTGGGAAAAGAAATGGCAACCCTTTTCTGACACTGGATTGAGACTAGAGGAGAGGAGAGTTATTTGTTTATTCAAATACAAAAATAATTTTCAGTTTGATAAAAATGTATCAGATAACATGGTTGAAGAATGAGATCCAGATTGCCTATTTGGTAAATAGTGTGCGTCAAATATTCAGGAGAATGAATGCTAAAAACCCCTTCTCAGCTCTCTTCCTCCACAAAAGTGAAGAGTAACTAAATTATACCCCAATCTGCTGGGATGGACAGAGCTTGCAATGCCATATTTTAGTAATAGCTTTTTTCTTTATTTCCCAAAACAGTATACCACCAGCTCATCTCAGAATAGCCTAAATTCATTTGATTCCTTCCCTACTTCAAATATAAAATAAGATTTAAAAATGGTGTGACATAAATTTCTATTAGTAGTACTTCATAATGCAACCCTTACTTGTTTTTAAAGCATTTTACATTATTGATTGTGATTCATAATTGATGACAGAACACCTATTCTATTGATTCAAAACATTATTGTACCTTATAAAAGTCTTGTATCTGGCAGCATCTTCCATTTTTGTATAAACTATGTACAAATTCTTGAGGCATCATCATGATGCGCCTTATGAATGGGATCAGGAATCTAGAATTAAACAGAGATTTTATTGCAGCAAGTGAATCATATTCTCCTCTTGCACAATAATATTACACTGTCATCTATCTCATATTGTTTACACTGGGATTTTCAGTATACAATCTATTCTGGTTTGCATCAAGAATACACATTGGAAAGCATCTTTTCCTCATGATGTATTTCTCAGAAATCTAAATAATTAATTTTTAGAACTTGTGTTTTGTAAGAAGTAACAAAGTACATTTGATTTAATTGCTTTAAAGAGGATAATTGTTACTTTATTTATAACATAAACAA
Organism: Pituophis catenifer annectens; assembly: GCF_029215685.1. Classification (NCBI taxonomy): domain Eukaryota; kingdom Metazoa; phylum Chordata; class Lepidosauria; order Squamata; family Colubridae; genus Pituophis; species Pituophis catenifer. The sequence goes on along the minus strand of NW_027256883.1, from coordinate 178,733,845 downwards.
AAGTCTTACAAGGTCTTTACAGGAAGAGTTGAAGTGAATTCATAGGCTATGCAATTTATACATCTGAGATCTTCTCTTATTATAGCAGCTATTGTAATTCTCAGGTTAACTGCCAGGCAGGATTGCTACTCATTTGACATTTCAAATGTAGAAACCAGACTAAATTGTGGAACCATAACTGCAATGTAAATAATATTTATAAATTCTGGTGTGTACAATAAGAAAGAGAAACAAATGACATGTCTCTAGTTGGGAAGGCAGGATATTTACACACAAGATGTAAATAATGAGAAAGTTGGATAATTCAAGAGGTACTGATCTAAAATTAGGTTTTAGATCAGTACAATGTGTTTGGCTGAGTCTGCTTTTGAATATTATTTTGGTATCTAGAACATAACGTAATTATGAAAGGTTAACTAGCTTCTGGTTATAATGATCAGGTTACTAATTAAATATTAATTCTAATCATTTATGATTCTAGTTGAAAGTAGGATGGAAGTATTTTTAGAAATAGTACTGTAAATAGAAAGTATAGTGGACATCTATGAGAACTGTGTTATATGTAAGAATCAGTCAACCTTGTCTGCTAACATTTATAAGGACAGGAATTGGTTACACCTGGCATGTGGTTAGTGACAAGTAGAATGAATCAAACTATTTGAAGACAAAACATCCAAGAAATCTCCTGCATTTGGGACAGAGTTTAAAAGATTATCAGAAGAAAAACTTTCAATATGGCAAAGGTATGTGAAAAGTATGAAGAGGGGAAAGCTAATGCATTGCTTAAACTTCGTACAGCCCTCAGACAGGAGTCAGATAAAAGGAAAAGCCAGTGAAAAAGAGAACATAGGAGTGAGAAATTATTGATTCAGCAACATAAAAAGGTGTCATTGATCAGATAACTCTCTAAACTAATTTTTATGATACAAAAATCAAAACCAATGTTAACAAAGGTAGTGAGAGACTTCAAAATATCTAAAATAAGTAAAAGATTTTATTGGGTCTTTATAATATTATAAACTATGAGTGAAGAATAGGACCTAATGAATGACTTATAAGGATGATATGGAAGATACCTTTCTATGATTCTATCCTACATTTCTCTCTCCCTCCCCCCCTCTCTCTCTGTATCTACGCTATCTATCTATCTATCTATCTATCTATCTATCTATCTATCTACTCTATCTACTCTATCTATCTGATTTGTTTAGTTTGTACAGTTCACTAAAGTAATAAGTTCTCAAGTCAGGCAAACTTACTGTCTCTTATAAATGAGATTACAACTAAGGCAAAAACAAAGAAACCAAATTAAGGTTTAATATAATGTGTGAACCTACTTATTTACTTGCTGCTTTCCTTTGCTCTAGTTCATTAGGGACAGTACTGTCAACAAGGTCAGTACTTGTTTTAGTTTAATGCCCAGAGTACATATACAGCAATTTATCCCTAGCTTTGGTTTTGCTCCCAAAGGGATCAAGAAGAAGTATGTGCTATTTATTCCAGTATTTTAAATAGATTAACTTCTGAACATGAAAAAAGGACATGGATGAATTTTTGTGAACTTCCATAAACATGGAATGGAATCCAAAAGCTACAGCAACATGAAATATTTTGTCTCATGAATCAAATACGTCTGCTAATTTCCCAATTCCTTCCACAACTTGATTTGATATTTCTGGAGATTTTTCTAAAACACTAGAGTGAATATGGAGAAGGAAGTAAAAAGAAGGGGCTTAAAAATTGCTGCACATACAGGGTTGAGTTCCATTCTGCAGCAGCATAACTAAGCCTGTGGGAATGAAGGACAATGACTCCAATCTCCCCTTCTGAAAATCTTCTGATAGTTCATACCCTCGGTCTGCCTTGCTTCCACTGCACAACTTCCAAGATTGCCTCCCCTGAGCGTGAGAAATAGTATTCCAAGAACCTTAATACGGTGATTAAAAAAGTAAAAAGCAAGTATTTATTTCTAGACTGTAATAAACTGGCAATATAGAATAGAAGTGTTTAACTAAAAGTTTCCGCCATTAACATATGATTTAAATTCTAAACAATTCTGTTTTTATTTACTACATTACATTAGTCATTTTAACACTCACCAGAATAGAAACATGAGGTACAAACTGACTGACTGACTGACTGAATGAATGAATGAATGAATGAATGAATGAATGAATGAATGAATGAATGAATTGAACAACAGAGAGGCAGAATGCAACAATGAGCCTTTTAAGAAATAATGCCATAATTGGAAACTTCTTGCCCCGAGTAGGGCTACGTTTCTTTCTGAGCATGTTTATTTGTCTAGCTGACTGTTTTTAAATGCATTCATTTACTCATTTATTATTTCATTGTCTGCCCTTCTATAACAGCTAAAGGTAGTATTCATAGCACCTCTACTCCACTGTTTCTCAGAGGTGAGTTAAGTTTGGCTGAATATATTGATTGGCATAATGTCACTCAATGTCATATTTTTCAGCAGAACAATAATATTCAGTCAGTAGATCAATGAAAATCTGGAAACTACAATATCTGTATCTACTGTATGAGGATGAAACAGAAGCATTGTTCAGACCTGCAAGAGTGGAATCTAGGAAACTAAAGTATGTTTCAATGCAGCAATAATACAGAGAGCAGAAGAGTCTAAAATAAACAGTTTCACTAGAGCCCTATTTTCAAAGTCCCTGTAGATCAGGGATCCCCAACCTTTGGGCTGCGGCCCACTAGTGTGGATGTGAGCTGTTTGCAACAGGGCCACAGGAATGGCAGGCAAGCATGCTCGAGCAATGGGTGAACATGTGCTCATGCACTCCATTTCCATGAGCGGCAGGCACGCATGTGCATGCCAGTCACTCAAATGGAACTGCATGCATGTGTGCACTTGCTGGCCACTCACATGGAACCATCCCCTCTCGCCCCCACTACACCAGTCTGCTGCTTCTGCTTAGGGCTTATTTACTATTACTCAGGGTTGGAGATCTAAATGACATACAGCATTTCTGGAAAATGCAGGATTGTAGCTTGTTTTCCCTCCTCCCTCTCAGAACAGTAGAGTCTGTATCTTTGACCTAAGGTTTTTTGGCTCACAGGGGGAGGATGAAATATCCAGCAGGACTTTGAGAATAATGTTGTGAGAGTTTCCAGAGCTACGGATAGGAATTGAATTAGGATCTTCCTAATCATAATCCAGTATAGTAGATAGTCCTCGTCTTAGTCCTCATTCATTTAATGACTGTTTAAAGTTACGAAGGTGCTGAAAAAAAAATGACTTACAACTAGTCCTCACACATATGACCATCACAACGTCCTAGTCAATGATCAACATTCAGGAGTTTGGCTACTGACATGTATTCGGGAGCTTGGCAACTAGCTGCAGCATCCCAGGGTTATATGACAAATAATAAGGGAAGCCAAGTTTCCCTTAATAACTGCATCATTCGCTTAACAATTGTGGCCAAAAAGATTATAATGGAGCTGAAAAGAAGGTTAGTAAGGAATTGGTGGTTGTTACAGGATTTTGCAGGAGGTCGTCCAGGACAAAAACAGGCCGTGGGGGGGGGGGGCTCCCAGCTGATCGGTATGACTGTTCCTTTTGCTGCCTCCCACCTGATCAATGTGGCTCCCAGTCATGCCCCCTGCAGCTTCCCCACCCTGAATGGCAGCCCCGGCGGGTGAGATCAACCGATTCGCCGAACTACGCAAAAATTAACAACCATTTCAGTTGAATCTGTGCGAACCGGCTGAATCCCACCACCACAACTAGCCATACCATCTGCCCAACCAACAGAGAGAAAGAGAAATCTCCCTATCTGTCTCTACTTAACTAAGTAAAGCTAGTAGTTCTAGCCAGATTGCTAGGTCTGGTCAAAGAAAAAGGAAATGTTTTATGTAAACTGGCCAAGTTGACTAAGGCTTATTTTGAACAAACAAATTGAACATTTAGCAAAATTAGATAATGGGAATTAAGAGCAACAATATTAATATTGGCATTCAGATTTGATTTGATTTGATTTGATTTTGGCAGCACTTCCAGTGATAATACTGTAATTTTCAAGCCATGAAATCAGGAAGGCAATTCAGGTCCTGCCCAAAACATTTTGTATCCTGAGGCTGAGCAATTTATAGTAAAATAATCTCCTTCAAGCTCAGCTTGATTTTAGTAACATTATCTTTTCTGCTGCCATATGAATGTATGGATTCTTCCTGGATGTCTTTTTACTTCCCAATCTGCCCTACAGACCTGATATTTTCTGGTGCTTTCCCATGCAAATAGCAAGCCGAATATTATCCAAGCCTTCATAATGACTCACTATGTCAACAACTACTTTGATACATAAAAAAGAAAGCTCACAAACATGTGCATGTTTCTCTCATAGTGAAAATTCAACAATAATGATAAACTAACATTACCTCACACCCAGTAGTGAAATGTAAAATTTGTTACTACCGGTTCTGTGGGCATGGCTTGGTGGGGGGGGGGGTGTAATGTGACTGGTGGGCATGGCCAACTTTTTTTTTTCACTCTTAAAAACATTTTTCTACAACCTCTACAACCTTTTAAAAGCCTCTGACAATCCCAGCTGAGCCGTGCGATCATCAGAGGTGTTTTGTTTTTTTTACTTTTAAAAGCATTTTTTTGGCCAAAGAGGTTGTAGAAAAAATGCTTATAAAAGTTTTTAAAAAGCCTCTGATGATTGTGCGGCTCAGCTGGACATGGTGGGGGGGGTGGACAGGAATTTTTGCTATCAGTTCTCTGAACCACCCACCTCCATCGCTACTGGATTGGGCAATCCGGTCTGAACCGGGAACATTTCACCGTATCTGGATCTGTTCCAGTCGGGCTTCAGGCCTGGGTACAGCACGGAAACGGCATTGGTCGCGTTGGTTGATGATCTCTGGAGGGCTCGGGACAGGGGTTGCTCCTCTGTCCTGGTCCTATTAGATCTCTCAGCGGCTTTTGATACCATCGACCATGGTATCATGCTGCACCGGCTGGAAGAGTTAGGGGTGGGGGGCACTGTTCTACGGTGGTTCTCCTCCTTTCTCTCTGACCAGTTGCAGTCTGTGTTGGCAGGGGGGCAGAGGTCGTCCCCGAGGCCCCTCGTATGTGGGGTGCCACAAGGGTCGGTCCTCTCGCCCCTTCTGTTCAACATTTATGTAAAGCCACTGGGCGAGATCATCCATGGTTTCGGGGTGAAGTTCCATCAGTACGCTGATGATACCCAGCTGTACATCTCCACCCCGGACCACCCCAACGATGCCCTTGAAGTGATGTCCCGGTGTCTGGAGGCCGTGCGGATCTGGATGGGGAGGAACAGGCTCATGCTCAACCCATCCAAGACCGAGTGGCTGTGGTTTCCGACGTCCTGATATAGTCAGTTGACGCCATCGCTGACTATTGGGGGCGAATCGCTGGCCCCCACGGAGAGGGTTCGCAACTTGGGTGTCCTCCTGGATTCACGGCTGTCTTTAGAAGAGCACTTGACGGCCGTGACCGGGAGGATTTTTCATCAGGTTCGCCTGATCCGCCAGTTGCGTCCCTTTCTGGATCGGGACTCCCTACACACAGTCACTCATGCCCTCATCACCTCTCGCCTGGACTATTGTAATGCTCTCTACATGGGGCTCCCCTTGAGGAGCACGCAGAGGCTCCAACTGGCACAGAGTGCGGCCGCGCGGGTGGTTATGAGAGCAACATGGCGCTCCCGTGTAACACCTCTCCTGCACGAGCTGCACTGGCTCCTGGTGATCTTCCGTGTGCGCTTCAGGGTTTTGGTGACCACCTTTAAAGCGCTCCATGGCTTAGGACCTGGTTATTTACGGGACCGCCTACTACCACAAATAGCCTCCCACCGGCCGGTACGCTCTCATAGAGAGGGTCTCCTCCGGGTGCCATCAGCCAAGCAGTGTTGACTGGCGGCCCCCAGGGGGAGGGCCTTCTCTGTGGGGGCACCCACTATCTGGAACAAGCTCCCCCCGGAGATACGGAGGATCCCGGATCTGCGCACCTTCTGCCGTGCTCTTAAGACCCTCTTATTCCAGCAAGCCGTCCTGGCCTAATTTTTCTCCCCTTTCTTTTAAATTTTAAATTTTAATTTGTTTTAAATTTATTGGAATTTTAATTGTCGTGGGCCAATATTATTTAATTTGGTTTTAAATTGTTCTTAACTTTTGTATTTCTGTATTTTATCTTGTGCCTGTTTACCGCCCTGAGTCCTTCGGGAATAGGGCGGTATACAAATTTAATAAAACAAACAAACAAACAAACACCCCTGCTCACACCCCAAAAATATTTCATTCTGCCTAATGATATCTGGTTTTATTCACGTGCAGAGACTGCATCCCCTTTTATTTCAGTATTATTTTTTTTTTTAAAATCCTTATAAGTTGACATTCTAAAAAGACAGAAACCCTTCCAGGATGTCTCAGTTCCTTGTAGGGTGACAAAAGAACTGTACCAAAAAACAGTTTTAAAAAAAGTAAAACAAACAAAAATTATTCCATATAAACCAGCCAAACCTTTGTAAAAGAGCATCCAGTACTGCCTCGTTTAAAAACAAAAGCAAGGCAAACATACATAACACTGTCCTTCATAACTCAATTAAACTTTTAATTGAAACTACCTTAGTTAACCTTTATAAATGCTGCACCAAATACCTAGTTATTCACAAAAAGGACAGATGTAAACAGAATCCCTTACTGCTGGCATACTATAACATGACTGTATTATGTAAAGTGTTTGCTGTGGATATCAAAGACCACTTGAAAAGTTTTAACTAATACAGGGTGTTTCAAAGTAATTTGCTTTCTTTGCAACACAGATGTCCCCATAAAAGAGATGAACTGTACGATGCTACGCTACCCATGTTTTTCAAGCACTGCAGTGCGTGTCCTGGAATAAACCCAACTTTCCCCAAATCAAATTTGTTTAAAATTTTCCTGACTTCACATGAAACATTTTGGAAATGTTATTGCAGTTACGTGCCATTAACATACTCTTGGATTTCTTTTGTTCTTTTAATCTTTACCATAATTAAGGTATCTTGGATATTCTACTTGTCTGGGCTCTTTTCCATAGCCTACTTCTCCAAATCTTTAAAATTAACCATACTGTTCCCGCTTCATTTGTTGCCTGGTCTTGCCTGCTTTTTAAATATTGCCTGTTATATGTTTAAACTGCAAAGTACCTTACGTTTTTGTGGTGGATGATCAAATAAATATTTAAAGTACACTGCTCAAAAAAATAAAGAGAACACAAGCAGAAGACATCCGAGATCTGAATGAATGAAATAGCCTTATTAAATACTTTGTTCGTTACATACAGTAGTTTTGTGTTCCCTTTAATTGTTTGAGCAATGTATAAACTACTGTATGTAAAGAACAAAGTATTTAATAAGGCTATTTCATTCATTCAGATCTCGGATGTCTTCTGCTTGTGTTCTCTTTTTTTGAGCAGAATATTTATTTAAAGCATAATCAGTAGCAGTAACATAGAAAATACAGAACCAAATAGCACAGTAAACATATGAAGAGATAAATATAGAAAAGCTGTCATCTTAATGGAATGAGAGCCCTTAAAATCACAACAATTAGAGGCAATTGACTAATAGCACACAGATGCCCAAGGTTTCTTCACCTTGATGCTATCACCCTTTGTTCATATATGCTAGCTGGAAATCCTATTTGTTGCCATTGAAATATTTCTGGATGGCATCTCCTGTGTAAAGCTGTGGTAATGCTTCATACCTTATTGGTTCCTCAGTCATTCCTAATTCAATCCAGTCCACTCTATATTTGACACACAACCCTCCTTGCAGTTTCCAATACTACTTGTACAATCTTCTGATGTCTTCCTGAAAAAGCTTAATTCATGCTGCATGAATTCTTGCCTTGAGGAGGAAAAAAGCATAACCTTGAAACATGTTTTTCTCACTCACCAGCCTGGGTGGAAGGGCACATAAATGGATCTTTTAAGCCAAGTGACATGCATCCACCATCTTTAACATCCGTTTTCTTCATGCATAGTTGTCCCCAGAGATTTAAAAAAAAATGATGGACTAAGCTTGTGGAGTAGAATCTATTCTAGAATCTTTTTTTTTAAATTATATTTCTAAGCAACAGTTCTTGAATCTAGGAATATTTATGTGTCAGAAATGTCTGTGCTGAAAACTAACCAAGATTACTTTGAGGACAAAGAGCATTTACATAGGCCTTCTATTGTAAACTGACAATCTACAGCAGTATATAAATTGCTAATCTACAATTTCTAGCACCCCTAAAAAGGTAGCCAATGGTGAAAAATGTTGGCAGTTGTAATACAATAACATCAGGAGTAGCATACAGAACACAGTATCCACCTATGTTCTGAATTTTCCTCAGACTCTGTTCTGTTCTCCATCAATAGTTAAAAGAACACAAAACAGATAATTCATCATCTAATAGAACAATTTTATTATATTGTCATAACCTCAAAATCTCTGCTGGCTAGCTCTAGGTCCCAGCTATTTTTTTCCTAGCATTTCATTGGTGGGGGGCACTGCTTCATATACTTCTAGGAATTAAAATTATTGTATGGCTTAAACTAAATGGATATCTATGTATGCCTTTCTACAAGTAATCAGAAATATTTTAAGACCCTGGACCCTGGATAAATTAGCATATAAATTAAGTATTAATCCCTGTAAAGACTTGTTCTATTAAGATTGCAGCTTCTAAATTGGACTTTGACATGTATGTTGCTTAAGAAATTGCTTGAGGACTATTTTATTGAACAGATATCGGCAACAGTGCTTTGGACATAGGTAATATTGACATAAGAAAAGAGAGTATATACATTTATTAATTTATGGATGATTAATTAGGGGAGAAAAAATGCAAAGTATGTGTGTGTGTGCAGGTTAATGCTGAGTTGTTTATTGGATCTTCTTCAGATTGCAGAATGGATACCATCCTGAGAATGAGATTATGTCCCCAAACAATGTTGTAAATTCTGTTATCATAGACTCCATTTCAGTCGCTTGTGTAGTGTAGAAATAAACACTTAGGGAGAAAATAAAATGGGTCTAGTAAGTAATTTTTTTTTTACGTCATGCCCTATGCAGGAAAAAACAGGACCCATCCTGTTAAGAATGATGGCAAGCCTCGTTTGCAAAATACCTAAAAACAAACTCTAATGGTATTAATCAATAAGAATTACCAATTAAACAAATCATTTTAATTATTAAAAACCATGATGCAACATGACATATAGACAGAGTTCTCTAAAGTGCCAATTTGGAAATGCAGATCCTAGCATGAGGGAACCAGAAGCCTCTGGGTGTTATTCTATGAGCTTGGTATTTGGCATGGGCTGGTAAAGTACTTTAGTCTCATTCAGGATAATAGTCGGGCTGAAGAGCACAACAGCATCTGAGAATTGTTTCATTATCAACTATAGATCACTGTCTTTGTGTGCCAGGAGTGAACAATCGTCAGCAAAAAGGTTTTCTTGAATGATTGTATGGAAGTACTTTATTTAAGCATTCAAGCAGAGGTCAAAGAAAGAGCCACCCAATAGATATCTGATGTACATTCTTGCCTTCAGACCCAGCAGACCATGTAACAATACAAATAAAGAATATTCAAATGGCAAATTCAGCTGATGTATCATCATTATAAAACACCTATCCTGCACTTCCAATGTGCAATGTAACTGCTTAAGCTGATCGTTTTGAAAAAACAATCCTTATACATCCTTCTTGGGGATTTTTTTCTATTAATTAAAATAACAATTTGATAACAAAATTGCTCTGTGCAGAGAATAAACAGCAGAACAACATCTGTCATGATTAGCCTGCCAGAAACTTGCATAATGGAATACTAATGAGATCAGCTGAACTGGTGAATGTTAGAGGAAAGTGTTTGAAAGATGCATTTAGGAATGTTACTCTGTGGTTTGTATAATTGCAACACAACTATGAAACCTGGATTATTGATCTTTGCAGGTTATATAGCCTGCCTTCCTTACTTCTTCCCTCCTTCCCTCCCTCCCTCCCTCCCTCCCTCCTTCCCTTTCTTTCCCAAAAACAGTACTCAAAGATGATACACTCAAATTTTTACAATTGTATAGAATACTTGGCTTTCCCTGGATTTTAACAGCCACCTTGAAACTTAAAGAACAGGCAATGCAAATTTCAGGTCTTTCATCTTTCTGCTGCTGATTTATGTCTGATTTCCCAATGTGGTTTATATTTGAAAGAGTAATCAGTTCTGAGCTGCATCGCCATAAATGACAGTCAGTAGCTAAGTGACAATCAGTTGTTGCTACCAAGGACCTATGTGACTCCAGGCCTTTGTATGTTTGTGAAGTACAATTATTGTCTATCTAGGTCAATGAATACTTTGCTTGCTAATTGTTTTGAGGTCATTCCAATTAAAAACAGAGAAAGCTAACCACTATTTCATTTCAAATATTATCCAATTTTTTCTCTATATATTTATGATATAGTAGTACTATCAATAGAAAATATATAACTCCATTTTTCTTCTATGAAGGGAAACACATTGTCCTACTAAGGCACTGGATTCACCCATTCAGAGTATTATTAAACATGGCCTTGACTGGGTTGTAACCTCTTATTTAAAAAAGTGAGAGAACTGATGCTTTGATTATGCCAGTTAAGTTGTGTACATATTGAATGTACTGTGAGGCAGAATGAATAAAACAATATAACAATGACGCTTAAGGAATTATTGCTGGGTATGACTGATTGACAAGATGCAGTGTTTTAAAATGGAGGATTGGGGTTAGAAAATGCAAAGATAAAAGACTAATACAGACTAAGAAGAATTTTTAAATTAAAGAAGAAAAAGTAAAAAAGTGCAGAGAAAAAAAGAAAAAAAAGAAAAAAAAGCTCTTCAGGGTCTTCTGGAAGGCCAGGAATATTGGGGCCTATTCTATAGAATAGAATAATTATTCTTATACCACCTAGTTGAAGCAACTATATCAGTAGTGGGTTTCAATTTCGGCTGCTACAGGTTTGCTCGTGCGCATGCACAGAGACATCTGGGCGGGTGGGTGCAGCTCCCGCCACCACCACTACCAGTTCGCCCGACCCGGGGAGAACCAGTAGCAACCCACCACTGAACTATATGAACCATTCATCAAAAACCATATAAATATGAATAAATATGGCAAGCCAATCATAAAGAGCTCCCACATTCAAAAGTACTGTCTTGATTGCCTTGCCCAAGACCAGTACCAAGGAGAAGGTATACTACAGCACTGGGCACTGTCGAATAGAAAAGAGTTCTTTATTTATAGAATAGAATTCTTTATTGGCCAAGTGTGATTGGACACACAAGGAATTTGTCTTTGGTGTATATGCTCTCAGTGTACATAAGAAGAATAAAATACATTCATCAAGAATAAAAAGATACTAATAAGCTATCAAATCGTACTAGGAAACAAATAAAAACAATATAAATTGAAAGATATAAGAAACATGGTTATAGTAATAAGTGGAAAGAGATAGATACTAGTAAGGAAAAGAAGAATAATTGTAATACAGAGTAAATTATTTGACAGTGTTGTGGGAATTAATTGTTAAGTAGAGTGCAGTGCTCTATATCATCGTTTTGAGGGTAGAAGTTGAAACAATTTATGTCCAGGATGTGAGGGATCTGTAGATATTTTCACAGTCCTCTTTTTGACTCATGTAGTGTTCAGATCCTCAATGGAAGGCAGGTTGGAAGAAGGACTGTCTCTGGGCCTATATCCCCTTGACATCTCATAGGGAAGATAGTAAGCATTCACTCCTTATATGTTAACACAGACTGGGCAAATTCTACCTGGAGGAAGTGATCCAAGCATGTTTGATTGGACTTGGAAGCCTAGTGGACACCACCCCTTAGAACTAATTGTCCATTCAAGCTGTCAGAACATATGATAGCTAAAAATATATGCAGCATTCACATAAGGATTAGCAATTAATGAGCTTCTGGAATGGGAGACTTTACATCTTCTACAATAAAAATAAAAAGGTTTATAAAATCTTAAAGTCCAACATTATCATATATAGAAGTTTATGTGGTGAGAAGTGTATTAGACTCTGAGGTGATGAGAGCCAGTTTGATGTAGTAGTTAAAGGCATTAGGTAGAAACTGGAAGATTATGCGCTGGATGACTTTGGGCCAATCACATTCTCTCAGCCGTAGGAAGAAGCTAATGGCAAACCTCTTTTGATAATGTTGCCAAGATAATTGCATGATGATGGAGTTGTTCCCAGCTACTGATAGCACAGCCCACTCCAACCTACGTCTTTTTCTAATAGGCTTTGTGGGAGACTATTAAATGCTCTAATGAAGAGTATTATGTCTACCACATTCCTTGGTTAACTTAATTGATACTTTATCAAAAAAAGGAAACCAGTTGGCTTTGGCATGTCCCGACAAGTAATATTTTTCCTCTGCTTGATTACAAACCCAATTGCTTAACAATTCATTCCAAAGTTTTGCATAAAACAATGTCTAATCATAATGTAACTTTATAGTTGTGTATTGTTGGTGGAGAGAACATACAAATGACATGTAGGAAAATAGGAACATAAATCAATAGAAATAAAGCTTAAATTCGTAATTACTGTGTATAACATTATCATCGGCACTAATAAAAGTACCTCTGATATAAGGGAGAAAAGGAAGGAAATGCCACTTAGTTCAATTTACTGTTTGGTAAGAAGATACATGCTGAACCCTAAATTATCTTTTGTAGTCTGGTTATGATGGTCCATATCTCAAAATTCTGCCCTCTGCTGGATGGAATCAGAAATGTTAAATTAAATTATGAATATTTGTGATTGGGAACTGAGGGCTGTCTGCTCTAAAGCAAGAGAGTTCATAGTTTATTTTGTTCTAGTCAAGATTTCCTTATATACCGTTTCTTCTGTTTGCACATCTAATACCTATTTAGTTATTGTCAGCTGTCTTTTCCCATTACTTGTATTATGGATCGTTTCCACAGCATTTCAACATTATCCTTCTATTTTCTCTATAGTTGTCACACAAGAAATTTGTAAAAAAAAATATTTTGGAGATGTAATCTATGAAAGAAGAGACCGCTCACTTAATATTAAACATCTTTTGGTATAGTTGATGCAACAAGTCACTGTGGGCGACTTGGCCAGCCATTTAATATATAAATATATAAATTTAATATTTATACATTTATATATTTAATATATAAATTAAATATATATAAATTAAAAAATTAATTTAATTTTTTAAATATATAAATTAATATATAAATTTAATATATAAATATATAAATTAAAAAATCATTTTAAAAATGATTTAATATATAAATTAATATATAAATTAAAATATATAATATATATTTAATATATAAATTAAAAAATCATTTTAAAAATAACCAAAAAGTGCTCCATATTTGAAGCTCCATGCAAGAGCGATACCATTTGACAATCCAGAGAACTCTTAGACACCAATGTCTACTGATGACTGTCACCACTGGACTGGTCCTTATCTTGTAATAATCTGGTAGCCCTGGTATTATCACAGACATGGGAGAGATTGAGATTTTCAATGGCAAATAGGCCAACCTTCTCTCATCCTGACGCTACCAGATGGATCAAGCAATAGCTCTGCTGGCCTAAGAATTCAGGGACCTGAGTCATATAGACTGAGTCATATAGACCGCAGGGCATCCTCTTTGGAAAAAGCTGCATCAGACCTAAAGAGCATCCAGTAGCCTCTATGGAATGGCAGAGGGATGGTCTCTTTAACAGTTTTGCCGATGCTTTATATTATATAAAGGAATGGTAGCCGGCTTTGTTACTGGCATCTGATCACATAATTTGCTATTGTGAGATACTAAATACACTGTGGGGTGTAAACTGGCTTTTAAAGAGCGCTCTTTGCATTCTTTGATGCAAGACTGGGATGGTGATTTCCTGAGGTCTCAGCATTTCCTTTTTTTACTGTCTCCCTATTCCCCCTTTTCCTCCAAGAATGGGTGTGTGTGTGTGTGTGTGTGTGTGTGTGTGTGTGTATATATATATATATATATATATATATATATATATATATACATACATACATACATACATACATACATATATCATATATATACACATATATACATATATACATATATACATATATATACATATACATATATGTATATATATATATATATATATATCAGGTGGAGATTCTCAGTCATCCAGGTCATGGTTGAGGACATAATGTTGTATGTATTTCCTGAAGTCAACTATTATCCACAGTTTTGCTCTTTTGGATGCCACAAGCCTTTCACGCAATATATACTAGCGAACATTGGTTTGATTTGAACAACACGCTAAGCTACCAAGTAGCAAATCATATCAGGATTCGCTGCAGTGTCTAAACGTCTCTCTACTATTTTGACCGCAAGACTGTATGTAAGCTTGTTACCCATCTGGAAACCGGTTCGGCAATTATGCCTAAGAATTCCGGACCACGTCGAAATGCCATTCAGCTGGAATTCGGTTCAAATCGTAGGGACTTCCAAAAGCGCTTTTCGCCCTCGATTGGATTCAGTCGGTTTGCCGAGTCATTTCTTCCCATTTTAGTCAATACTGCCGAGTCTTCTTCTTTTTTTTTTTTTTTTTTTTTTTGCCTCAGCGCCACTTTAAAAAAAAAAAAAAAAAAAAACCAGCCCGAATTCCCTGCTACTCGAGACTCGAGACCGGCGAGATCCTTCGACGTGACTCCCGGCGACCGTTATTAAAGCCTGGAGATTCAGCTGGAGATTTAGTAACTGGATGGTTCCGCGTTTCGTTCGGCGCTGTTTCGAATCCTAACCGGTCCCTTGAATCAGACGTGACCAAGAGGGAGACAAACTTCGGACTCTCCTCCAGTGCACGCTTGAACTGCTCTTCACACCAGGCCAATGCCAAAGACCCGCCCGCTGGCCGGCAGGGGATGGCAGGGGGCGGGGGGTTCTCCTGGGGTCCAGCCTCCTCCCTCGCTCAGAAATTGGAAGGCTCCGGAGTCGTGGCTCACATTTCCACTAATCCTCCTCAGGAGACGGGATTTGAGCGCGTGCCTCCGGAGCGAAGCAAAGGAAGCCCCGCCGAGCAGCGGGAAGAGCCTGCTCGGGCGGCCTCGGTCCGCGACCAAAGCTTTCCTCAAAGAGTCAAACAGGCTCCCCGTTCGGCGCCCGGGCGACTCCGCGCAGCTCTCCCCGGACGCGCGTTTTATGGCGCTAGGACCCAGGCAGAGCGGAGCGAGTTCCGAATGAGGCTGCGGCGGCCGTGTGAAAGTGAATGGCTGGGGTGCGTCGGGAAAGCGGCCACGGAGCAAGGCGCGTTAGGATCCCCGGCGGGCTGGGCAACGGCGCGTCCAGCGGCAGCAGCAGCCCCTAGGGGGTCTCTCTCCACCTGCCCGCGGCCGCAGCGCTGAGGTAAGTTGAGCCCGCCGGCGTTTGCGCGGGAGAAAGTCCGGGCACCGGGCGCCCTGGCGGGAGTAGCGGACTCCCGCGATTTCTTTCCTTAGGGCTGAAAAAAAAAAAAAGCTTGGCGGTCGTGCGAAGTGAGGCACCGGCCAACTCTGAACCTGCCACTTCAAGCAGCTAGTCCCGTTGGCTGCGGCCAACATTTTGGTGGAAGATGTTGGGTCTGCCAGCAGGAAAGTCTATCTCCTGTAACATCTCCCAGGAAGACATCTGGACGTGGACTCGGAGAAGCAGCTCTTGTCCCTTTAGGGGTTTTACTTCGTTTTCAATGGCAGCAAGCCCCCCTCCCCCACGCCGCCCCCCCCCCAGTCCTTTCTACTTTTTAATCACCAGACAGACACTAGTCGGATTGCATTTCTGCAGTCAGGTTCTCCCCCTTCTTCCCTCCCCCCCCCCGCCACCACCCCAAAACTCTCTGCTGTCTGCGTAGCGAAAGGATGGAAAGTGAGGGCGCTGCTCGCTGTGTCTTGTTTGATGATCAGGCTGTATTTTTAGAAGAGAAACGCCAGACAGGGAGGAAAGAGGTGCGATCCGTTGAGAGAAGTTGCTCTCTTTTTGTAGCCTGTCGGAAGTTTTTATGGTGTTTTTTTCTCCTCCCAAAGGATGTATAAAATGAAGGACAAGAACATCCACTGGAAAAGAGGAAAGCCACCATATGAAGGTCTGTAGGAGATCACTGGGAGCTGAGCATGGCTATTGACAATAACAGGGAATTATGCCAGAGGATGGAAAGACTACAGGATGGAGTAGAAATGAAACAATACTGTTTCTGGTGCCATTTCAGGGTAAATTTTGATGCTGAAAGTGGCTTAGAAGTTTCACAAATAACTACACTGGGAGGGGGGAAGGTTGATCATAAACCATATTTCCTACTGTTGATCATTATCAGTGTGTAATATCCGCATTTTTGTCAATGAGTGAACAAATTAATATAAAGCACACATATGTGTAATACTGTGAATAAAACAAGAAGATTACAAATTTTGCTACCGTTTTAAAACCAACAATAAGAAAAGCAGTATAAATTATTGCTGTTCCTGGCTATGACAATCCTGGACATGGCATCTGAAAATCCACTCTGCTTTATTTTTACTGGAACTAACTTGTGGCTTATATTGATTACATTTTGGTCATGTCAGTAGCTATTCTCATTTCCTATTATTCCCTATGGATTTTAGGTGTTTGGTTTTTTTTTTAATGTTTCCAGTGGACATCCTGTTTCCTTGTCCAGTCTGAAATTTGCACAGATAATTTATAAATAGTTGTATGCTTGCTTACCAGCCTGGTTTTTCCAAACCCACTGCTTGGAAAGTTGAAAACTATATTAGTTAAGCTAATCATGTAGTCTAATATCTTAGTGCAGATGAGAACATAACTACACTTGATCTCCTGGTTGTTAAAATGCACTAAGATTGCTTTTCCTTGTGAGAACTTCACTTTTGTGGATAACTTAAAGTTGCCTTGTTATTACAATGTTTTCAATGTAGCATAATTAACTAATATACATTATAATAAACTTCTATGGCTTTATGAAGCTTTCTTATATCGTTTAAATGAAAATGAGAATCATGTCATTAGGGTCCATAGAACTCTTCTTGAAAAAGATTTACAAGTCTTATCTCATTCTCATGACAGGGATACTGATGCACAAAAGGCAATCTAGTCTTAATGTCAGATGTCTAAATCATTGCTAAAAGATCTGGGGAACATCTGGAAACATTGTTGAGCAATACAGTCCTTTTCAAAGGACTATAATAATTGTTCAAAACCTGAGAAATGCAGAGAACTTGCCCTAAAGGGACAGCACAAATTTTGGTGCTTCTACTATGTTGTGCTTTCACCAAGTTATTATATGACTACAAGTAGCAACTGTAACTTGAAAAAAAGTCATTCATTTTATTTGCTTTAATCCCTTAGACAGAGTAGCTTCTGTATGAATAGAAAATGCATAATTACATTGTTGCGGAAATTATACTCATGTGGATCTGAATGCATATTAGTACTATTGTTTAGATTTCACTTGAAATTAGGTATATTCAAAGATTCATCCTCTGAGTCTAATATAAACTTTTACAAGTCCTAGAAAAGAGGTGCATTTGTTACAACTAAATCATTTAATTTTGTTGCCTTGTGGCCATATTGTAATCACTAAACATTTTTGCTTAGCAATCAAAAGCTAACATGCATAGAAAGAATGAAAAACAGCCTTGATCATATAATGTTAGCCCAATCTTGGGAAATATAACCCTCCCATATCATGTTTTCTTTAAAAAAAAACATAAAAATAATGCCCTTGTCTACTTTGCTGTTAAAGCAATGGTGACCTCTACTGGAAATCTCCACCTAACCCAGTATATGCCCTCTGTAGTAAGCTGATGAGTGCTTCTGAAACAATTCATACTTAACAACTTCCATTTAAAGCAGATATTAAACAAATCAATCAAATTCTAAATTCCATTAGAATTAATGCATTTTATGTCTGCCAAAATATACATGGAATCATGTTTCTAAAAAATTGAAACAAGCCAAAACTAGATTACCTCTGCAGATATGTTTTTGGTTTATGTATTGAGTTGTGGCTCAGTTTATACATAAGATCTAATTTTCAATTATATCTTCTACCAGAAACCCTTGTGATTCTTCATAGTAAAGGAGTAACTGTAATAATAAAATAGAGTATCAGGGGAAAAACACTTTCCATTTAAATATCTCATTTTTTAGAGAAAAATATTTTATTATACATTAAAAATTGAAAATTGTGTTCTAGAATTAATTCACTGGTAGAAGCAGGGGAAATACCCATGCTTTGTGCTGGGAGACTAACGAAGTAGATATGCAATGGCGTTCAGGAAATTAAAAGAAAATGATATATTTTTTTCCCGAAACACCATATGACTGTCCATTAATATTGCTTGCTTGCTAAATTTATCTATATTTTGGTTTTAATTTCCTGAACAAGTAAAACTTAAATAGAAGTAGACAACATATAAGATTGTACATGATGGTTGATGGAAACAAGAAATAGCCAAATAGCATGGATTTTAGCAATATCAATAAACTAGAGTTTAAGAGATAAACTCTGTTGATCCAATTAGATTTTATCTGCCAAAGAAATAGCTATTGGTTGGTTCAGAATAGAAAGTTAAATTTGCTAAAAACTGCTGTTCTTAGAGAATAAGTGAGCTATTTGTTAATAGAAAATAACCAAATTGTGCTGTGATACTTAATATTAAGCTAAGAAAAATATTCTAAAATTTGTTTAAATTATAGCTTTTACAATGTATAAATGTTCTTTCAGAACTAATTGGGAGAAAAATGGGGGAATGCAAAAGGAAGTCTGCCATTTCAGTCAGTTTCAATGCAGTGACTATTGAGTTGGATGTACCACTAATTCATCTGTCTGATATTATCTTTCTGGCATTTCTTCTCTGTGTAACCAGGTGTCTTTTTGGCCCTCTGACAGTGGCATATGTGGCATTCAGTTGGAACCAAAGGCAGCATTTCCTCTCTAGCTAAGACCGTGGCAGAATGCTTTAGTCTGTCACTTCCAAAAGAAGGTTAAACTCGATTGTTACAATTCTAAAATCTGACATCCCTCCCTCCTTCTTAACTCATGTTATTCATGTAGTATATTCAGTGTGCCATGATCAGTATGTACTATGGTTATCTGCCTTATCTTTAAGGGTCTCTTAAATAAGGACGGGGAATTTTTAGTTGCTTCTCGTTTTAATGAAAAGATATCCAGTGCGCACTTCCCAATCTGATACATGGACAAAGAAGCAGATATACCTTGATATATCTTTATGTTTTGAAGTTTGTGGTGCAGTTTGCCATTCAAAAACTGTATATGATGATCAATGCATCGCATTTATTTTGTATTTGAATCCCTTTTTGAACTATCTACAGGTATTAATAAACGGTATCAAGCTGCGGAATTAGTTATTCCTGGCATTTTATCTCCTACAATTTATCTTGGAAATTTTCATTTTTCTCATTCTTTTTCCTTACACTCAGAATTAGACAAATAGGATTATATATTTATATTTCTCATATATCTATATCAACATAAAACTGTAAGACATAATATAATTAATTTATAACATTTTCATATATTTGAAATGTCATTATATTAAGGTGTTACTAGACAACCTGTGATTTGCAGGATCATTGTTTCATAGATATTTCCTTATCTAAACAGAAACAAAATGACCAGTAGAAATGGCAGCAAGTTCCAAGCTCCTGCTGGCTTCCCCATAGCTGACTGTTCTCCAGCTGCCAATGGTAGAACTGGTCTACAATCTGGAGTGCTAAGGTGGAACCGATGTACTGAACCTCTGAGTGGCAGTGCAACAGCATTGAAATGATCACCAATTTGCCAAATTTAATCCCTCAGGAGTCACAAGTCCAGATGTTGGAGACATTATGTTAAGTTAGCCGTAGTTCAAAAAATACTACCTTATGATACAGCCAGTTAAAGGTTACAGATACAAGAGTTTGAGTATTGTATAGACTGACCACTTTGAATGCATCATTCTTATAGCCCCAAATCAGAAAATTCAATTGATTTTTTTAAAGTATACAACATTCTGAATATATTCTCATACTTATACATTTTTCATTTTATTACTATAGATTTTTTCTGATTTTAAAACTATGATGAATTTAGCACAATGCATAAATATAGCTAATTCATTTCTCATTGAATGATTTGCAGCTGTACTTTATATATTTTAGTATTAACCACATAGAAGATTAATTTCCTTATCTCTGGAGAATGAGACATAGAATAGAGACTGTGTATGATGCTTAATTGTGAACAGAGACACATTAGACAGAGATACAATTTACAACTTTTTTGTCTGTAAATGAATAAAGGCGTAAACAATCTGGAATTGTTTTAGTTGAATTAACAACATTAACAAGTGAAATCTAAATATGTATTTCTTTCTAACTGAAATGCAATGTGAACTATCTAAACATTAGCTTGAGAAATGTTTTACTTTTATAGCATATGCAAGAGTAAAGTCAAAGAGCAAGATATGTAGGAGAGAATTTGCACGAAGTTGTCAACATGTTTATTGAGACAAGCCACTGAATTTAGCATGGCTTTTTAATGGTGCGTTTGGATTGCTTCTTTAAAATAGCATTAAGCATACACTTTAAGCAAATAATTAGCTTCTGTTATCTAAAATGTATTTTGGTTGTGGAATTAACTTTTTTTTTCATAAGAAAATCACAAAATAATTAAAGACAGGTAGCAATTTAATTACGAGGGAAGTTCTGGTGTTTCTTTTCTTTATTGATGTTGGGTCTTTTTTATGTTTTTAAACATTCTCTATGCAAAAAGATGCAAAAGAAAAATATAGAAGAAAAAAATCACAAAACTGTATTTACCAAGTGTACTTTAAAAACCCTGCCCTTACATAAATGATAGTAGTGTGGGCCAATTTCTCAATAGTCTTCAAATCAAGTTTCCCAGGAATAAAAGTCTTAACTGAATACAGAAAACAGAGTGGATTCATGAGATTCTTGTAAGTCTTACAAAGACTGAATATCAATCAAACCTTGTACATTTTTGGGTAGATTGTAAAAGCAAATACCTTCCAATTTCATTATCTGTCTGTTTCTTATCAGCTATTAATATACTCTATAGTTCAAAATATTGCACATATCTAAAAAAAATCAGGGACAAAATTAATACGTGAAATAACATTTTATCCAAAAGGTTGTCACGTTAAAATCAAGAACTTAAACAGTAGCATTTTGAGTACTACAGTTCTAAAAATTGGGTGAAGTATAGATTTTAACTCTATGAAAATGTGATATGACTGCTAAAAAGGTTTCCACTGACATTAAGCATTACACACTCTTGCTCTTTATTCCATGTCTCTCTGTACTCTCCAATGTTTAATTTAATGTATTTAACAACACTTTTTACTATCTATTTAAATATATTGTTTTATAACAGATATATTCAATTCTATATTACCGGTACTAAAGGAAATTCTGAAGCATTTAGAGCTCTCTGATATCTAGATGTTTATACAATATTTTAACAGAAAATATTGCCCCTCTGCACTTTCTAGCAAATAATACTTGTGTTTAGGATGATTTGCACTAAGGATCCAAAGCTCAAACAGAAGAGGTTTCTGAGGGGGTGCCTGCTTATACTTTTATAAAGAAGCTGTGTCTTTCCATAGCTAATGTTGTAGTCATTCCAGTGGCTACAATCCCAGGAAAATCCATATTGAAGTTAAGAAGATGCTGTTCTCTCTTCTTACATTGCAACTTCTCAGATAACAAAAATGGCCATCTAATTCTTTTATTTGATTTATGATATGTACATAAACTCTACATTTGACTCCAAAGTCCTCCAGAAGAATAACTGAATTGCTCTTTTCAAGTTTGAGTTCTTCCTTCATGTCAGTTTTGTTTTGTGTTTCATGATAACACCAGAAAAATACATGCATGGTTAACCCTAACCCTATGTACATCCATCCATCCATCCATCCATCCATCCATCCATACATACATATACACACACACATACATATACATACATATATGCATGCATGAGTGCTTGCATGCGTGCATATTAGGACTCTCAAACCTTAGTGTCTAATGCAAGAGATTAAGGCTCTCAGGAGTAGTTTAAATTGTAGAGCAATTTGCATTATTTTTACATAGAGTGTACTATATGACTTTAATGTTTTTAAATTAGATGAAACAAACTGGAATCAGTAAGGTTACATCAGTGTTACTGAAAAGGTGGCTGCATTTTAAATTTACTGAGGGAGTTGAAAGGCCACTTAATTTAATTCCCATTCCTGAAAAGTATCATCCAACTCCTGTTTGAACAGATCCACAGATAAAAGGTACCGTTGCACGTCTGACTACCCAGCTCTATTGTGAACTGCATGTGTTATTAGTACATTTGTTTGAAAGTTTAATTTAAATCTGTCCTCTTATAAGTTAATTGGATTTGATTGATTGGCAGATAAGTCTTTATTTTTCTTTGGGGAGAAAACTGCTTTCATGCCGTATTATATTCTTCTATTCTAAACTTGTGCAGTTTCCCCCTGTTGTCTATAGAACTTATTTTCTGACTACTGTCAGTTTTTGTTACTTTTCTGTGAACTCATTTACTATATCTACAGTCTTCTCCAACCATGTGTTGGGCTATGATATCCATCATGGCCAAATGTTGGTCTATATGTGTCTTAAACTCTCTTACTCAGATATAAAATTATGTCTGTGATATTCCTTGAATGTACTTTTGTGACATTTATTATGATATGGGTTTCAAAATGGAGCTCAAAATGTAGTTAAAATATGAAATTATTTAAAAGCACTTTCATTCTAAAGGACATCATAACAACGTTTGTGAAAAGTCCAGGCTTCTTGGAGGTTTAGTTCAACATATATGGTGGGTCAACAGATTGAAGGAGGCCGTCTGACATCTTTTAAACTTAATTTAAATGTTTTATGTTAAAATTCTTACCAAATGAAGACAAACTTTGTAGGCAATAAAAACTGTAAAATACTTTAAATAATATATACATGTTGGTAGCAAACAATATTTTGAAAATCTAGAAAAACTATATCCTTGGATTGCTCTGTTTCTGTTTTTCCATCTGTATGTGTCAGTGTTCATTTTAACAAACTTCTTTATGAAGAAAGAAATATTTGTATCCCAGGACACATTCTTTCTTCTCTATCCAAAGATTCTGACTTTATGGTATTACTGGATTTATAGGAAGAGGGGCCCTTTGGCAAGTGGCCATATCAAATTCCACATGATTACTCTTTCCAGATTATTCAACCAAAGCTGGAAAGGATAATATGTGTTGTAAGAATATATTCTGATTAAATTGCTAGAACAGTGGACAATCATAGCCCACATACTGTTTACTGACTTGCTTTATGTGGTATCCAAGTTTCCAAACCATAATTGTATTAACGTGAACCCCAAGGAGTTTATTTTAAAACAGCAAATTATCTACACAATTACTTAGTAAAGTTTCCACTATTCAATGTTCTTAAAAGTGAACATTTTAAAATGTCAGTGGATGCCTTGAAAGGTAAAATATGATTATGATGTGTTCCATAATTATTTACCTTGCCTAAAACTTGTTTCATTACTGATAATTTATTCAAAGTTTGCGTAATGCAATTAAGACAGAATTTTGTCTTCAACATATATAAATCATCTATTAAAATTGAGCTCATATAGTTAGAGAGTAATAGCTGTATGCTATTGTTGAAGGCTGTTTAAAACATAGACAACTGTTATGTGTATGTTGCATAATTACTTTTCATAATTAATCTTTCCTTCCAAAATGGTGTAAATACTTTAGGCAGTAATGCTGTATAAATAGTAAAGATATTTACTGGTAGAACTTATTTGATTATAAATATGGGATATAAATCAAAAAAATAATTAAACAAACAAATGATATAAATTATTCCTTAATATTTTTGACAGGCGGATAGAAAATACCATAGTGGTGTTATCAGTGTTATCATCATCACAACTTAGTGTTTGGAAGTCCTATTACAATTCTTATTTTAACAGAACCAGTATTTTCCCTTTTTCTTGTAGGTGCAGGCATAACAACAACAACAACAAAATCACAAATAAGATGCCCGAGAAATCCCAAACTAGTGCTGGGAAACTCTGTAGTTCTCATTGGGGTGAAATAAGATAAGATTAAATCCTGGCAAATCAGAGCTGCTCTTTGGCTTCTGTAATTCCTATGGTAAGAATCCTGCTAAAGAAAGTAGCTTGTGAGTTTCAGATCACCTGGTCTCTTGGCTCCTGCAAGCTGTAGAAGGAAGCAAGGGTAGGGAGGCTTCATCCAGGTTTAGTTGGTGTCCTATTTGGACCAGAATTTCTTAGCAATGGAATCTCACACCTTCGTCAGAACTAGGTTGAATTACTGTGGGATGTGTTGAGGGCTGAGATGGAAATGAACTCAAAGCTGCGGCTCATATAGAATGTGGCAGCCAGTTTAATGAGAGTATCTGACCAGTGTAGACTAATCCTAATCCTTGAGACCCTGCATTTGTTATCACTGTGCCTCCAAGCCTGCAGAAAAGTTTTGGCTATTGCCCTTAAAGCCCAGTGAAGCACACTACTGAGAAATATCTGGCAATATCTTGTCAAGAAAAAAATTACCCATCTAGTCCAGAGATCTAGGTCTGTCATACGTACCCTGCTTTGTGGCATTCAAAGGGCACAGAATCACCAACAAATCTCCTTTGTCATGTCCTTCAGCCTTTGGAGTACTCTTAACCATAGATTCTGCTTATTTATAATAAGAAAGATAAAAACAATTTTGCTAGAACGCTCTTTCAGGCCTCAGTAGTTCTTAGGAGCCTTGATCATGTGTTTTTATTTTGGGAAGGGTAGGTATTTTAGCTTATGGTAAAGACAGTCCATCTCATTCACAGAGTCCACAACCCATCAGGGCTAAAGCAGGCCATATATACTGAAAATAAATAAATACATAAACAATAGTGAAGAAAACAGATTTATTCTCTTAGTAGGAGGATGTTTTGTGAATATTGCGTATTTTTGTTATAAGATTGTCAATCATGTATTTGAGTTCTTGCAAAACTTTTAAGTGAACTGGTATCCATCCAGTGATTAGTCCTTTGTGATTTGTTAGTAAAGACTCAAAGTTCATCTCTTGTAACCTCAAGTTGTCAGTTCTTTCTCCCCTCTTCCTTAAAAAATACCTTCCTTATATAACTCACTAACTTTACTTTCCTGGTTTTGTTTTTGTTTCAAATTTTAGAAGTACAACTCCTGTTTGCTTCTAAAAGACTTTCTTGGCATAATAATAAGTTTGTCAAAAGCAAAATAATAATGCGCTAGCAATAGCTGCCACTGAAGTCAATAGTATTAAGCACAGAATTGGGGATTTTCTTTCTGCTGTCCCGGTTCAACTATAGTTTCGCTGGTAGTCAGTTATCAGAGAATGCACTGACTTCCAACTGAACACGTTCAGGCAAAGATACAGGAATTCACCCACAGCAGATATAGTGATTTATTTGGCTGTGCTTTGGGGGATTTTCCTCTGTCTTATTTAAACGTGACAACCATTAAAAATGAATGAGTATGTCTTTCTTTCTCACCAAAAATTTTCTTTAACATTGAAGTGCAATAAACATGACTACAGCTTGCAACCTAACAATGGATCATTTATTTTGTTTTTACTTCTATGACAGGTTACAATTTGGAGCTATTATTTTTTAAAGCTTATTTGTTTTCACAAAGAGATGGTGATTATTTGGAAAACTGATTAAAAAATTATACTCTGACAGTTTTGGACCACATGAAGGAAATTAGCGAGTTTTCTTGTATAATGAGTGGTGAATTACTGCGATCAATATTTAGAGACAAAACACTATTCTTTTTTACATGATAACACAATGAAGAGGATTATAAATGCTGTGTTTAGGGGGGGAGTATGAGAGAGGTAGACGAGTAAAAAAGTTTGGTAATGTTAGGGCTGGATTTCATTTAATGTTTTCCCTCATATCTCATTGAAAGAAAGAAGGCTGCTCATCTTTCTTTCTTTCTTTCTTTCTTTCTTTCTTTCTTTCTTTCTTTCCTTCCTTCCTTCCTTCCTTCCTTCCTTCCTTCCTTCCTTCCTTCCTACCTACCTACACTGATGGCTTTAGGTTTCATTCATGTCCTCTCCAGTTAAGTAGATCAGTTAAGTGCAGTTAATTCCACTTAAGTAACTCAATTAGCAAGTTTGAAAAAGTGTATATTTCATATCCTGGAGAGCCAGTCCAGGTTTGTTTCAGAATGCAATTACTGTATTTTCATTACTGAGTCATTGCAAGTACTGTCACACTATCAGTTTGTTATGGTTATCCTGATCTGCATATTATGCAGGTGCATGGATGAAGAATGTCTGAGTTTTGAATAAATGAAACATTAATCAATTCCACTGAGAGATTTGTCTTTTACTACTTTTTTTCTTATCTGGTACTTATTTTTTTCCCCTGCAGTCTCCTCCCTTCCCTTCCCTTTTTCCCAAGAACTACCTTGATCAAAAACTGGTCTGTTCCACATTCCAATCCATTCCCCATATGAATTTATCTGTTGTAGCTCACAATGTCATGCTATTTTCATCAATAGCTACTACATTATTCCTATTTCTCTTCATTTCACAGATGCACAATGTATTAGTTTCCTTTCTTGTATTCATTAATTCATACTTTTTGCCATTTATTCCTCTTCTCTTTCAAGTCATAATATTCCATACACCATACTCTTCACCGAGCAGGGTCATAGGTAATGACTTCTGCTGATCATGCCTTTGGATTACCAAAGCTTTCATGTCTTGCTGTATACTAAGAATGAGAAAGAGTAGATTAAATTATCAGTCTTAGTTATACATGTGCAGTTGTATCAATAGTACTAGTCAGTTTGATACTTTGGGAGCAATAGACCCAAAGTTTCCAGTTTTACATCAAGCATGCTCACACTAATTTTTTTAAAAAAAAATCTCTACAGACTTTTAAGTCATAATATAGTTTCCTACATCACACCAATTCAGATGTATATGACTCTTGTGATACACTGTACTACACTGACTCTTGTGATGTTTAAAATATTAATACTAAATCTCAGTTTATCTTGGTAGAGAAGATTGCAGAGCATTGAACTTCAATTATTGGGACACCTTGTAAACTTTATATAATATAATATCCTGGTAAATGATTTATTTGGAAAGTTTTTCAAGCAAAATAAGCAACACAGAGCTAAACAGATTAGTTGCCTGACTTGTAAGTTTCTTCATATGCTTAAATGTAATGAGAATGATTAGGAAATCCTATAATAATAATTACCTAATTATCTACTGCAAATTGTCTCCTGCTGTAATATGCTTTACTTGCGGTAGATGATCTAATTTCTTTATTCTATGTATTTAACTATATCATTTTCTAGTTTTTAAGACTGATGATAGTAATCAAAAGGGAACATACATTGCAGAGGATTTAATTATCATATATGCAACAAGATTTCCAGGGTAGAGGCTGGGGTTCACAATAAGAGATAAGATACCTTATGTCACAATTTAAGTAAATTTCTACAAATAAATACAGGTCAGAATTCTTTTTTCAGATACTAGGAATGTTATTCATTAATTCATCCATTGATTTGCTTTGATTTATATACCTTTCAACTCGTATAGATGAACTTGAACAGCTTACAATAAAATAAATGAAAATAAATAAAATAGATAATATAAAATAAAAACACATAGCAGCCAAGAACCATAAAATAACTATCAACAAAACCAAGATGGGCTGTCTCACACTTCTGTGGCACTAGACGTGGGGTCAGAACTAATCTAATCTCAGAGGGACTTATGTTTGAGAGGGTGGGTGCCATGGCAATAAAGGCCCACCTCCTGAGTCCCGCCAGCTGACACACGTTGGCAACAGTGCTTGGAGCATATTAGTAAATATTGTAATCATCATGCTTGCACTGTATTAGGGTTTAATTTATGAATTATCGCACTACTAGATAGAAATTAATGTGTCAAGAAATGAACAGCCTTGAAGATTTATCATGTTCCATCCAGATGAAAGCTACTTCAGAAAGCAAACTAAGTTGATTGCAGTAACTGATAGAACATTTTTGGGAGTTGTTCTTTTCTGTTTGGAAGAAAATGTAAGTTTGTTTTGGATGAACAATTAAGAATTACTGTGTAATATACAAAAACATCTTTAAAAAATATGAACAATTAGTCTTAGTGAAATAACTATTGTGCTAAAGTATTACAGACCCCTGAACGCAGAAGTATCTAATATCAATTGAACACGGGCATAATACCCAATTTTAAAAAATAGCTCAGAACTAACACTATTTTCATAAGGACTATTATAAATAATTGAGATCTGCAGCTTTGATATTATTTTTTTGTGTTTTAGAAACAGAAATATTGCCACTATGCCAAGCTAATTTACTCCAAGTAATCTTACTAACTTCATCTGAAGCAGTTAAAAAGTAAAGTTATATGTTCTAATCTCAAATATGGTAATAGTGATAGTTAGCATTTCTCATATAATAGCAATAATTACCAGCAAACATAAACTTTATTTGTGTTGAGATCTGGTTTGGCGTAGGGTTAAAGGGAGCAGTCTAGAAACTGAGAGAGCATGACTTCTACTCCACTTTAGACACAAAGCCAGTTGGGCCAGTCACTTTCAGCCGTAGGAAGAATGCAACAGTTAGTCACTTCTGAAATCTTGCCAAGAAAATTGCAGGGACATCAGTCTCCAGGAATCACCACTGACTAGAAGACACAAAATAAATAAATAAATAAATAAATAAATAAATAAATAGATAGATAGATAGATAGATAGATAGATGATAGATAGATAGATAGATAGATAGATAGATAGATAGATAGATAGATAGATAGATAGATGATAGACGCTATAGACCAGGGGTGTCAAACTTGCAGCCCGCAGGCCATATGCTGGCCCTGTCCCTGCCCAGTTTAACGAAGGAGAAAAAAGTCCCGATACGTCACGTGATGCCACCATGATAACGCAAGTTATATAGCACCCCTGCTATAGACCAACAAATATGGAAGACATTAGGTTGGGAAATGCTGCCGTAACATTCTGCTGCAGTTTCTACTCATTCTACTTACATTCTTCTGAAAGAAATTATTACGACTGGTAGATGTTTGTATTTGCAGTCATTCAACCAGCCATCAAAAAAGTAAGGAAATATTACCTAGTACGCTGTTGCCTTCTATTTAAATGTGTACTGTGAATGAAGGATAAGCATATATACTGTAACTCCAAGCTTCTTTTTAACATTTATTTTTAAGTAGTATAAATTACATCTTTTGATCTGGATTGCCTCCTCAAAGCAGTTTATAATAATTGAAAACAAATTTCAATACATTTCACATAACACAAAGAAAATTACAATTAAACTCGTAAATGTTACACAGCAGGAAAACAAAAATAAAAGCTACTTGAAACTGACAGGACTTTATGGCTTTGTATAAGATAGTAACTTTTCAGTAATATGGCCCTCTAATCAGATGTTCTGTGAACAAAGTGGGAGCAGACGAATAAGCTTATTTGTGGAATAATGCAATTCATAAAACAATACTGTACAAATCCATCTTTTTTAGGACTTAAGATGAAAGTAAAATTTCAATTTGTGCTATTTAGGCTGACACTAGCATTCATTTTGAGCAACAGTACTTGGCTCTGACTTGGCTACCTTATCTAATATTAAGAAATTAGATAAGATAATTAGATTTTTCCTTCAGGAAAAATATTTGTAGCTGCCAGTATAAATCTCCTGTTAATGAAGATTAAGTTATGAGATTCTGTTATTTTTGCCCTTGCATTGACTATGTAATAAACTAAAACTATTCACACAGAGCTGGTGTTAAAAATGAACTATGTTAAAATAGTGTGTACAACATTGCTGTAGGGAAACATAAGCACAGATATCAAAATCTACCTCTGACTAGTGATAGTCACGTAGGCTTAATTCTAAATCTTTAAACATAAGTAGCCTAATTAACCACATTTTGAGAGAAAGCTGCTGGCATTTCAGCAAAATGCTCCATGCATGGAAAACACAGATGATAAGGCCATGTGAACTGATCTTGTTCCACTGCTTTCAATGCTTTTATTTATTTTATATCCATATGGTTAAAATATTTTCATCAATTATCATCTCCCTTGTGTGGATACATTCCCTTTTCTCTATGACAAATTCACAGCTGATCATGGCCCATTCACTTTTCTCACTATTTAAATGGTGTCCCTTTTCACCATCTCATTTGTCATGTAATATTTATTGTGAACTGCTATAAGCTAAACGCCCTGTGCCTGTGAAGTGGTCCCATGCTAATACTCTGCATAGATGCGGCTTGAAATATTTTTTTAGTTACTCATTTCATTGTAACTTGCTAGAGTTAAAGACTTCTGAATAAAAGTAACCATATTTAACTTTCAACATCTAAAGGCAAAGATAGGTTTGTCTTTTTATAAGGAGGGAATTTAGTGCTTTGGTAGTGCTTGTTACGATTTTGTCTGTAGGCAAATAACAGTAAAGAACTACTCAGAAGTAATTCCATGTATAACTCTTGGTTCTTTGGGCCTGACTTTAATCTTGCCCAGCCAAAGCAACTATCTGAATAACTATTAGAGATACTCTTGGGAATTGCTAGGGAGGGTCCACCTTGGCCCTCTTCCTGACTACCAGACGTTCCAAGCTCCACTGTCTCTTTACCCTCTTGGAAAGAATTCCTCCCTCCTGGGATTCCAGACTACATTCCACCACAATTAGTTGAAATGTCAAGGAGTTCTGGAGGTCAGAAACAGCCATTGAGAAGGCTTCATTCTGCGCTTCTATAGTTTCCACTGATGCATTTTTTGTGTGTGCGCAGGTTCTCCTAATGTGTGCATTTTATATGCAGTCTTTGATTGGAAAACTATATTGTAAAGTTTGAAATATAGAGAAAACCAAAGGATTCAGTAATTGTGTTCCATTTTCATGTTTGTTCAGGAAATACAATCTAATTTTGTTTTGGGGTTTTTTTGTTTTGTTTTTTTAATTTGATTTATATGCCGCCCTTCTCTGGAGACTCAGGGCGGCTTACAATGCGTTAAGCAATAGCCTTTGTATAAATATACTTTTGGATATTTATACAAAGTCAGCTTATTGCCCTCACAAACTGGGTCCTAGCTGATTGATATTAAAATGTAAACTATACAGATTATGTGGGAAGTCTAATATTTGCACTATAATACAACATTCACTATTCACTTCACTATTTGTTAGAATTTTAAAATAGTTGTAAATTTTAAGAGCAGTTCTGCTTTTAATTTTAATGAGCTTAACAATTTAAAAAACAACAACAATACAGCCCATATACCTCCTCCTTGAATCAATATTTTTATTTTATTTTATTTATTTATTTGGTCAAGCACGTATTAGATAATATATATAAGTATAAACATGAGTTGAATACATGAAATGAATACAAATAAAGGGAACATTAGGACAGGGACGGTATGCATGCTGGTGCGCTTATGCATTCCCTCTTAGGAATGGGGTGAGGTCAACAGTAGACAGTCTTAGGTTAAAATTTTGGAGGTTTGGGGATGAAACCACAGAGTCAGGTAGTGCATTCCAGGCATTGACCACTCTGTTGCTTGTCGTATTTTCTGCAATCGAGTTTGGAGCGATTCACTTTAAGTTTGTATCTACTGTATGCATGTGTATTGTTGTGGTTGAAGCTGAAGTAGTCATTGACAGGTAGGACATTGTAGCAGATGATTTTATGAGCTACGCTTAGGTCATACTGAAGGGGGTGTAGTTCTAAATTATCTAAGCCCAGAATTTCAAGTCTGGTGGCATAAGGTATTCTGTTGCGAGCAGAAGAGTGGAGGACTCTTCTTGTGAAATATCTCTGGAATCGCTCAATTGTATTAATGTCTGATATGCAGTGCGGGTTCCAGACAGATGAGCTCTATTCGAGAATTGGTCTAGCAAATGTTCTGTGTGCTCTGGTTAGTAGTGTAATATTACTGGAGAAGAAGCTACGTAAGATTAGGTTTACAACTCTTAATGCCTTTTGGGCAATGTTCTTTGGCACTTAGATCATTAGATATGAGTACGCCAAGGTCCTTGACTGAGTGAGGGTCATCTACAAGGTTGTGTCCACTCAGCTTCTATTTTGTGTTCTGATTCTTTTTGCCAATGTGTAAGATAGAGCATTTGTTGGTTGAGATTTGGAATTGCCAATTGTTTGACCATTCTGACACAAAGTCAAGATCTTTTTGAAGGGTAGCAGCATTGTCGGTGGTGTTAAATAGTTTTACATCATCGGCGAAGAGAACGTAGTTGCTTATAATATGATTGCAAAGGTCATTTATGTAGTGTTGGTCCTAGAACGCTGCCTTGCGGGACACTGCTGTTAACAGGTGCAGGATTTGATAGGGCGCTCCCTATTTTGACCATTTATTTTCTGTTTGACAGGAACGCAGCTATCCAATTATGAAGGGATCCAGAGATGACATAGGATTTTAGTTTTAGAAGTAGTTTGTCGTGTACCACTGAATCAAAAGCTTTACAGAAGTCTATGTAAATTGTGTCTATTGCTTTGACCTGATCGAGTTTTGTAGTCCATATGTTTCTGCAGTGTGGAAGTTGTAGATTACAGGATAATTTTTTTCTGAAACCAAATTGTTTGTTAGAGAGTAGGTTGTTTGTTTCTAAGTGGAAGGTAATGGATTGGTTAATGATTGATTCCATGACTTTGCATGTGACACAGCATAAAGAGATTAGTCTGTAATTTTCAACTAGACTGGGGGGGCCCTTTTTGAAGATAAGGATGACCCTCGCTAGTGACCATAGGCAGCTGGTTCTGAAAGATTTTTCAAAGATTATGCTTAGGGGTTCAGCTATAGCAGTGGAAAGCTTTTTTAAGAAGTATGCACATATGCATATACCAATGCAAATATGCATTGGTATATTCTGAAACTAATTTCACTATGCCTATATGTCATCTTTGACTTTGGCAGGATCTAGCAATTAATTCACTAGGTAATAGTTATCTCCCATCTTCATGGTTGGAAAATGTGTATAGCTGCAAATAAATGTTCTTTTGTTTTCAATATAGTATACATTTTCCAGAATAGATACCTCCACACAAAAATGGTTTTCTGACTCTTCTAGAAAATCTTACTTAGAATCAATATATCTTAATAGTTTTAAGAGCTGAATGAATTTAAGGTTTTGTAATGCAGGTTATGAGTGATGTTTCTTGTACAATAACAACCAATAAATGATGCAGGTCTGAAAAGTAAAAGAAAAAGAAAGTACAATCTTCTTCATCATTACTCAGCATAACTTACATCCCCTGTTTAGAGGAATTGACTAATAAGTACAGTATTATTAATACCATTCTGAGAGCAGGGAAATTATTTCCTTGTTTAAAGAAGGCACCTTTGATCACTTTTTAAGAAGTCCTTCCTTGATCTTTCAGATACAGGCAACTATGGGTTAGTTTCTTCCATGATTGGACAAGGAAATCAATACAAATGTTTTTAGATTGATTTCAAATAAGTTTTAGGGTAGGCTGTGAGGTTGAGACTCCTTGGTCATTCTGATGGACGATCCTTGGAGGGAGATAGAAAATTATTATTGTTTCAGTTTTTGTAAATTTCAAGATCTTTATGGACCACCTGGAAATTTTGGGAATTGAGAGTATTGCTGTTCCTATCATGAAATTTTCAGATAGTCTCATTCAGAAGTTGAGTAATCTGGTCCCTCAATATTGTCTTTGATATTTTTTTTACACACACATGAAATTGCTGAGTGTTAGCTCTGCGAAGTAGAGAAAAGAAGTGTATCTAGGACTAGCAACGCTATGTTTATTATAAGGTTACATTATGAAATCTTGCAAGAGTAGAAGTATTTCTCCCTTGTTTTCCTTTTACTCACTAAAAAGTTAAGAAGGGCCCATTCTGAAACATTTCCCATGCCATCTTCCCTTCCATGGGCTGAAACATCTTTTACATGCCAGTTGTCCAATTTGTGGCTCTCTCTCCTGCCTCACAATTTTTATATACAATTTTATTTTACTGTATTTTATAATTGTGCACCCCACCCTTCTTATGCTCATATTCCTACTGAATATGAGATGTTACTATTTTAATGTGTTTTATATATTTTATCACCTAAGGATTTTAATGATGTGCTCTAAATATCAAATTAATAAATAAAATATTCCTTCCGTCCCTTCCTATAGTTCCACTATTGCATATTGCTAGATAGAATGACATGTAATATTTCTCCATAATGATGATTATTGAATAAACTGAAAAATCTTGCCAATCCTATCTACATTCCGCAGAATCAAAACCACATTTAAGGGGCTCAGGTCCTGCAGATATTATTAACCTACAACAGGCTTAGAAGTTACAGCAAATGATAAGTTATGTTGGAGTAATATTCATGTTATCTGAAAGGCCACAAATTCTGTCTTCTTGATCAATATTAAGAAAAAAAATAAAAACAGTGTCAAGAGAGAAAATATTAAAAATCTGATTCCTATTTTTAGAAAAGCTGAAATTTCATTTGTGATGCAGGTGCACAAACAGTTAGTGCAGTTAATCAGATAGACCCTGAAATGTATTTCATCAGAGGCTGTTCATTCCTATCCTCTTTCACAAATTCCCTGAGGGAAATGAGATTACTATCATAATTAAAACATTTATATGATTATTATTGCTATTAACATACAATCTACCAAATAGTTCTGATTCAATTTGATGCTTCTGATTAACCCTTCCCAAGGATCTGGGATAGTTAAGAGCTATTTTAGTGTGAAAAGAACTTATGAATAGCATCCTAGTGAGCAGTGAAATAACCTAATTTCCATTAGTTCCAATGTGAGTTAAATTAAGGTAA
The DNA here is from genome assembly GCF_029215685.1 of Pituophis catenifer annectens. NCBI lineage: Eukaryota > Metazoa > Chordata > Lepidosauria > Squamata > Colubridae > Pituophis > Pituophis catenifer. The sequence goes on along the minus strand of NW_027256883.1, from coordinate 178,698,869 downwards.
TTGTGCACTGCAATCCTGTAGATGGTTTCTTAGAAGTGAATCCCATTTTACTTGGGTGAAATTTACCTACAAATAAATAATTGCACCATTGCATTCTTAATGTTTAATTCAAGCATGTTCACATTTCTTGAATTACATTCTGCAGATTCTTTTATTTTTGTTGATAAATATGTCTTTGTTTTGTTATGAAGGTTTAGTTTAAGCAACATAATAGTCCAGTTAGTTCATGGTCTTCTAGGTCTTTCTAAATGCAATCCCTTCCATTCTCTTCCTTCAGTTGCATTTGATTCAAAATACCCCACCAATTAAATCTACTTAGTATATGGATGGAGGTCAATCAGAGACTTCTATGAACTTAGATTACAGTGAGAAGTTGGATAAAATCCCCAAAGGCAGCAATGGCAAGTCATTTCTACATTATTGTCTCCCACTACCTTCTGGTATATAATGTTACCAGAAGTCCAGCTAAACTAGAAGGAACATTTGTATTTTCATGGAACCGAATCCACACTCCATTTGTTATATCTGTGTAAGAGAAATATATGCTTAAAAGTTAATCTATTGAGTTATAAAGACAAAAATGCATTATATTTTAAAAATTGCCTTGAAAAATCCTTTAGGAAATGTGCTAACAAAATGACTGCTAATTCTAATGAAAATGCATTTACATTTTTGACAGTTGGGGAAACTGAAGGAAATTAAAAGTGACAGATCTGACATCTTTAAGAGCAGATGTAATTGATGCAGCAATTTAAGATGAGTAAGAGCCGTTAACCAACAGGGTTGTTATAGGAAAATAAGGATAGGAGTATTAAAGATGTTACGCACATTCAGTTATATATTTACAAAAAACCACCTTACTCGGAACAGCTTACATCCTCCGACGATACCTTAACAGTTCCTAGGTCCTTGGTTAGGACTCGAGCTGCTGAGCTATTAACCAGCCTCAAAGGCTGTGAATCTCACTAAAGATTAACCAATAAATAAATAATAATAATAATAATAATAATAATAATAATCCAGATTATGAATCAAATTGAAGATTAACTATAATAATAATATAGGTAGTCCTCATTTAGAAACTACAATTGGTTTCCATTTCTGTTTATCTAGACGTGACAAACTTGTAAGTGTTCAGAACCAAATCTGACATCTATTATCTAGTAACTCTGCTTGTGCAAAGAAATTTAGACTTGCTTTGCAAAAGTGAGCTGCATCTTGAAGGCAACATGATTCTCTTCACTGAAAGTGACCTTGGCAAAACAATTTGGGTCAGTAACACAGAAGAAGGCTTCTTTCAACCTTCCCACAGAGCACTGGCTAAGGCTACGCAGCATGCACCAAAGTCACTCAGTTTGGAAAACTTCTGGAAGCAGAGCCTCTACATTCCATGCTAAAAGTTCTGTTGAAAGATCCAAAAGACAGTCCAGCATGAGCAGCTTTGGTGTCCACTCTGGCATTGCCTATAGTGTTTGATCAAGCATCCCAGACAGACTTCCAGCCCATGTGAAAATACATGGTACATCATCACCACACAGTGTGAGGTGAAACAACACAATCATTTTTGCTTTGGTAATAAGGAACAACGGTGTTTCTCAAAACAGTTTTGAGGATGCCTCATTTGAATCTTTGCTGAAACAAACATTCCTTTGAAACATTACATGGTTCTATTATACAGCCCATTTCTATCAACAGATACCAATTCAGCTTCCTTTAAGACCATCTGTTCAAAACGAAATGCCTACAGCATGCAAGAAATCATGCATTTTAAAAACACCATATATCAGTACATGCAATTCTCTCTCTCTCCCTCCCTCCCTCCCTCCTTCTCTCCTGAAGGCATATTATCTATAATTACTTGGGATTGGGAATTTCCTTTGCTTAAAGAAATGTCAAGTATAGCATTTTAAATAGTATCATTTATACTGCATTTATTTTGCTTAAGTCAGAATTCTTAGCTATTCTAAAGCAGATAGTGGTAGGATTATATATGAAATTCTGTGAAATGCGTCTCTCTGCATATTTATCAAAGAAGATAAGATTCATAAATGATTTTCACAGCAGCAAATATGTTTTAGTAGAGATCTCAGGTAAACCTGCCTCGTTTTTTCTAAGCAGATTGGACTGAAATCCTTCAGTCTGATTGCTTTAGGAATTGTGATTTGTGTGGCTGGATTATTCCTGTAAAGTTATATGATAGAGATCAGAGTGATGACTAAACATGGGGCGTTCATAATGGACATCTGGATTTTTTAGCAGCATTCATCATTGAATAATTGTATCCTTCTTAAGTCTTTGCCAATTTCAAAAAATGGGGCCTGGATGGTGGTGATCGATTAGATTATCAATAGCAGAAACGTCAGATGAACATTTCTACAAAAAACTTTGTAGGGGATCAAAAGATTTATGGAAGAAATTCCACTTCTTTTTAAAGTTTTAAAGTTATATCAGTCTTTCATTTCAGGGGATTTTCTACACAACTGAGTGGTTAAATTAAAATTGACATTGCACATTACTTTATTGCTTGTTACCCAGCATTGTTTCCAACAATCCATTATAATTATTTTTCTCCAAACATCAAAGTTTTTATTTGCTTTGTATGTTGAACTCATACAATAGACCTTGTTTGTTTTTTTTCAAATAATATAGCCAAATGATTGTGCAACATTAATATTGAGATAAATATGCTTTTACATACATTTTCCAGAAAACCTACATCTTTGATCAATGGCTACTAATATTAATGACTCATATATAGAATACCTTAAGTAATAATTCCTGGAAAAAACATTGATAGAGGTGGCCTTACTTGTGTGTTCACAGCTTGTGAACTTTCCAAATTCACTATTTGTACTATTAGTATCACTTTATGGCAGTTTGGCCTGATTTGACAGGTTCTTTCTTATCTTGATTAATGCTGTGGAATTGCTGTTCCACTCCATGGATTTTGGCATAGGTAGCCTTATAAGAGTCTTATTTATTTATTTATTTATTTATTTATTTATTTATCTATCTATCTATCTATCTATCTATCTATCTATCTATCTATCTATCTATTTATTGTTTCGATTTATATGCCGCCCTTCTCTGGAGACTCAGGGGAGCTTACAATGCGTTAAGCAATAGCCTTCATACTTTTCTATATACCTGCTTAGTAGGGCTTTTGGCCCTCCCTAAGCGGTGTTCTTTTTTATACAAAGTCAGTTTATTGCCCCCACAATCTGGGTTCTCATTTTACCTACCTCGAAAGGATGGAAGGCTGAGTCAATCTTGAGCCTGGTGAGATTTGAACTTGCAGTAATTGCAGGCAGCTGGTGCTACTTAACAGCAGTTTAGTCTACTGCGCCACCAAGAAAGAGTCTACTCTTTCTTAACATTCTTAACATTCATTCTAGTCAATATGTTATAAAAACTGCTGGGAAAAATATAGATATTTGGATGATGGATATAGTTTTAGTTGTCTATTGGACAGAATAGGGTCATTAAACAAGTTAGGGTATGTCATTAAACTGTTGCCTGGGAACAATATGCAGATGTACAAACCAGGGGTGGGTTCTAAAATTTTTTACTACCGGTTCTGTGGGTGTAGCTTATTTTGTGGGTGTGGCTTGATGGTCATGTGACAATTATTTAGGATTTAGCAGAGGTACTGGTCTACCAGGCTATTAACTGCTTGCAGAGCTGTACCGATCTATCCATTTATTTTTGCAGGCACCGGTCTACTCATGTATTTTTGCAGGCACTGGTCTACCCATTTATTTTTGCAGGCACAGGTCTATTCATTTGTTTTCTTTTAACACTGATCGGCTGTAGGGCAGTCCTTTGAAGCCCCGCGGCAAGAGTTTAAACAGTTTCTTCCCTCTAGCCATCAGCTGGAACTCAGGAAGCAGCAATAGATTGGGGGTGAGGCCAAATAAAAGGTAAGAATAACGCAGGGGATGGGGGCAGGGGGGGAAGAACCGGTTCGGTGATGTCATATCGTCACCGCTACTGGCTCGGCAGAACCGGGAGGAACCTATCACTGGTACAAACTAAATTTTGATCCAGGAGATTTGAAAGTAAAATTGATTTGGTCTTTCTGTTAATCCAAGAATAAATGAATAGCAAAAAAAATGATGAAACCTTCCCCCACTCCTGGTTATTCATGACTTAATCTGGCTGAATTACATTATTATGGCATGGTCTACAAAGGACTTCCTTTAAAGAGTATCTGAAAACTCCAATTGGTTCAAAAAGTAGCAGCCCAATTATTAGCAGATGTACGCCATCGCCATATGGAATATATTACACCAGTTTTCTTACATCTTCACAGGTTGCCTAATATTATTTAAAGCCTTGAACAGTCTAAAAACAGAATAACTGAAGGGCTACCTCTATATTCATTTCACATGGAAATCAACATCATGGCTATGCTGCTTTTGCCATGAAAAATGCAGGAGGGAGAGACACAAGTTGAGGCTTTTCTAAAGGCAGCATGGAATCCTCTCTTGGGGCAAGAAAAAAATCTATCTTTACTGAAACCTTAGTGTAAAAATGATTTACTAATATGTATGCACACAAGAGCCATAGTAAACTAGATAGCAATATACCTGAAAATCTTATAATATTTTTCTAGTGAATGGATTCTTCTTTTTAGATACAATATAGTTGCCGTTATAGGTTTGAGCAGGTGAGTCCTTTAACACCTTGATCTCTTGCCTTGACATGAGGTGAGCAACTGGATTAAGTCCCTGCTATTTCCTTGACAATTGTTTAAGGAATGATTTGCCACTTTCTAAAGCTAAGAGAGAGGTAGTTACCCCAAATGGCCAAGCTGGCTTTTTACCCAAGGCAGTAGAATTCACATCTCCTGGTTTATACTCCGGTGGCTTAAACCATTACACCAAATTAGTTCTCAATTTTAGGATAGGGATCCCAAAAGTTGCTTTTCAGGCACATGCAAGAATTCATGCTAAATATAAAAGTTGGAGAGAATTATAAAATTATTCTGAATAAAAGATATGTTTAAGAGAAGAAAGCTCTTAGATCTGCTTTCCCAAATCTGAACAGTCTTTGTATTGACTGAGGAATATTGGGAGTTACATTTCACAATTTAAAGGTTGTTGAGATTGGAGAAGGCTGCCCTAGATCAACAAAATTTGAATCCCATTATGTATATTGGGATATTAAAGTTCAATTTTCAAAAATACGAGTCTGGACAGTAGTAGGATGGCAAGGAATTAGGTTTGAAAATTATATGGGAAATAGTTATCAACAACTAATTGAATCTGATGTTTTCAATGGCACCTTTAAAAATTAGTATCAGAATAAATAATAGCACCTAGCAATAACGTTTAGACTTATATACCGCTTCACAGTACTTTACAGCCCTTTCTAAATGGTTTACAGAGTCAGCATATGACCCCCAATAATCCGGGTCCTCATTTTACCAACCTTGAAAGGGATGGAAGGCTGAGTCAACCTTGAGCTGCTCAGAATCGAACTCCTGGAGTATAATTTGCATTTCATCTTTTTATTGAAATCTGTTGCTATGTAATATATTTAAGCATTTTCTTTGGGGCTCTACTTTACTTCTGGAAACCTTACAAGAAATGAGGAAAACAGAAAAAAGTGAGGTGGTGTTTAAGAGATCATAGGCGTTAAGCAAATTTTCAAGTGGTAGTGCTCAAGATGAAATAGATCTCACAAAACCTACACATTTACATTGGTAAAAGGTATGTTTAATTTTCTAGCCACTTTGTTTAATAGTCTTATTACAATATATTAGCATAGAATAATTTAAAACTTTAATGTTGTTGCCTTCAAAATTAATATCAGACATAAATTACCAAGTACAGGTAATCCTCAATTTACAACTGTAATTGAGCCCGGATGTCATTATGGTCATTAAATGGATCTCCATGTAACCACATGACTGCACCCAATTTTGCAACCTTTTTTGCAACCTTTTTTGTGGTTTTTAAGTGAACGCTGCAATTGTTAAGTGAGCATAGGATCATTAAATGAATCCATTTTATCTGATAGACAGGTTTTATTGGAAATCAGATATAAACACCAGAGATCAGCAAAAAAAAAAAAATCACAGTCAGGTGACCATGGTTGCCAAGCACTCCAAATGCAATCACATGGTTGGGGGGGAGGGGAATTATAGCTGTCAGAACTTTAACATTGGATTGTACCTCTCAGGGGGAGGGGTCTGTTGTATCTTCAAATAGTTGCTAAGTGACTGGTCATTGAGCAAGTATTACTTGTAGTTCTTAGTAGATTTTTGTCCTATAAATATTTTAGCTGTGGTGGGTTGCCCCCGGTTCGCACCGTTTCTATAGAACTGGTAGCAAAACTGGCAGGAGGCTCTGCCCACTGACCCTAATGTCATTAAATGCTTCTGATGTCATCAAAATGCTTCAGAAGAGAGAGCACGCAGTCCCATTGCGAACCAGTAGTAAAGGCAAGTGGAACCCACCCCTGTATTTTAGAGCTCTAGAGCTGCTAGAGATTTCATATTTTAGTTATCTTACAGTTTGTGTATACATAGATCTCTGAATTCAGAAGGTTCCATTCTCAAACTGATAAGCTAAAGGATACATATAGACAGATAGTAACAGTTTCAAAGGAGATCAAACAAAGATAGAACATGTATACTGAAATACTGTACTGTAGACATGTTCAACATTCAAGACACCATATAAAATATTCTGTCCTTAGAAGAACCTCTAGGGCAGGGCTATCAAATTTACATCATCATGGCGGCATCATGTGAATTATCAGGACTTTTTTCCCTCTGCTAAACCGGGCATGGGTGTGGCCAGCATGTGACGCATCCGGTCCATGGGCTGGGAGTTTGACAGCCCTGCTCTAGTGCCAGTACTAGAAGATGAAGTTAGATCAACACTTTGGTTATTTCCAAATTGGAAGGTTAGAGGAACTGATGGAATAGCCACAGAAATATGGAAAGCATCAGAAGAATCAATAAGGGTTATAACCCAGGCTACACCTACAGTACAAATCTGGAGAACAACCAACTGGTCAACATGGAAGAGGTCAATCTACATTGCAGTGTTTTTTAAAATGTGTCTTAACAGTGAAAACTATCATACAATACCCTTAATTTTACATGCTAACGAAATAAAACCTAAAGTCATCCAATGTAGATTACAGCCCCATATGGAAATAATGCCAGATGTTGAAGCTGGCTTTAGAGAAGATATTATTGCTGATGACGACTGGATTATTGAGAAAAACAAAGCACATTCACTCTTTGTCCATTATGTGCTTGATGACCACATCAAACAGTGAAATGTGCTCAGAAAAATGGAAATATTGGAATACTTAGTGTCTTCACAAAAAACTTATATACAGGTCAGGAAGCCATAGCATGATAGAACATAGTGAAGCAGACTCTCTTCAGGTTGGTAAAGGAGTATGATGCCTTATTTATTCAAGCTAATCTCCCAGCAACAAGGTGGATGGACTTAGTTACAGTGGCAATGAGTTCACTACTAGTGGAAGACCTGAAGGACCAGGTTAGACATAGATCATCATGGAGAAAATGTGGTCACAGCAATTTGGTGGCTCATAATCAGAGAGGGAGGGAGGGAGGGAGGGAAAAAAAGATCTATAATTCCATATTTTTAAATATGGTTTTATGCTGGGCTTGGAATAATTGAGATTTAGTTAGATTTTATTCTCCTTGTCCATGCAGCATTTGCTATCATATTTTATACTATATAAGGTACAAAGTTGCTGCCAAAAAGAATAAAAAATACAAACAAAATCTTTTTTGATAACTTTCTGAATAGTATCAGGTGTTATTCTGCCATTTGGAAAACTTTTCTTTTATCTGCTGACTCTCATACCTTAGGCCATAATTTTTTGGTAGCTCTGAAGAAAAAGATATCTACAAAGTATTTTGAGGGAAAGTGTCAAAGGAAACCTCTGTCTCCTCAATTTGTTAAGTTCCATTTTGCTTTTATTCTCACTAGTTTCTTTTTCCAGGCCTCATTAATGTATTCCATGGGCAATAAAATGACCTGTTTTGTGAGGTCTGTAGCAGCTGCTTTCCCCCCAGCATTGGCAAACAAACAATGAGAACACCCAGTCATCCCTGTTCCCAGGTTCTGAGGAGGTCACGCCAAAATTCAATTCAAGCCTGACTTTCTTTCTACCTCCCTGAATGAACCAAGCAACAGTGGGTGGCCTGTGCTGGGCTTGATACCTTCATAGGGTTCCAGCCTAGAACTAAAGGTATTTCTGGTTTGAATAGGATTCCTCTTGGTTTTTGATTAGGCCTCAGTTAACACAGCTGGAAAGCTTTGTGAATAAACCAACTGTGCTGAAGAAACATTCTCATGGACTATATTATCTCTCCACATTAGAGGAATTATTATTTGTATAATGCCGTCTTTCTGCACGTGCCTCCTACAGTTCTGCCCATTAGGTGTATTTGAATGGTTGATAATCTGATCTGTCAATTCACATATTTGCTCTATCATGCTTTTGCATCATACTTCAACATTATTTTTTAAAAATTCCAGATGTAACTTGTCTCAACAGACATATATTTTGTACCCAATTTCCTGTTAGTGTATGCAACTTTCCCCAGTATATATATTTATATATATATCCCCAATATTTTCCTTTGCAAAATTCCTCAGATGAATAGATTTGTTAATAAATACCATAATGAGAAAAATTATGTACAGTATTAGACAGATAGTCGTGTAACCATCAGGAAACTCCATTTGCAGTTTCATCAAGCAACAAATATTTAATATGTAATTTATTTATGATACACACATAAAATACCTTATCAGGAGGTAAAATTGCGTGGTTAGGTACAATATATTTACTGGAGTATATACATTTTTGTACGTAATCCTTGGATACAGAAGTTTATTCAGAGATCTGCACTATCTGAAGAATTATTACATCCTGCTTTGTATTGTAATCCAAAAAATGCAGATTAAATTAATTTTCCAGAATCTCGGCCAGATAAAGAAGTAATAGCATTCACTACTAATTTTGGATGCATTATAGAAAAATGATAAACAAGGAAAATAAGAAATTTAACTCCCCAAGGCAGAACCAAGATAACAATGAATAGAAACGTACTTTACATGATAGAATTACTGTAGCAGTTTGCATTTGTGTCTGGAATACAAATCGTGTGTTTGTTTGTGTGTTTGCATGTAAATTCCAGCAAACGTAGATTTAGATTTCAAATATGGAAGGATGAGTACATCCTCAAAAACGCTTAAATGTTCTGAATTTTCAAATACCCGTACCTACCTTTCTTATCTGAACAGAGCCCAATGGATATTGGTGCCCAGCATATTAAGTTAATGAGACTTTTGGATCTTTATGGTAATTGAATCAACACCTACAAACAATTTAGGAATTTAAATGAGCAGCAGAAGGAATGTAAATACAACATTGGCATTCAAATATGTTTTGGCTTGTAATTTTTGAAATCTGACTTTTCCATCTGAAAAGCTACAGTTGTTTTGATTAAAGGCATGCTGCAGTAGTGTTCATATGGAACATAGCATTGCCTGCAAATTGATATGGTCACATAACATGCAACTTTAAACCTAAGTGCAAAAAAAGCAAATATATGTACATTCACCAACTACCATAACTTATCTTTATTTATATTTAACTGTAGAATCTCTGGAATTTAAGCACGAAGGGTAGTGTGGATGGTATTTTTTGTTTTGATTAACTTCTGTTTAGAGGAAAAACATTAAATTATCCCTTTCGACAACTGACTTCAGGTTATACAACAGAATATAATTAAAACCAACTTAATGAATCTTTCATCATATATAGCTACTTCTAGCTTGTTTTTAAATAACATGATTAAAACCAAATCAAAAATTATATGAGCATTGTTCGCACAGAGTAAATGTTACTAAGTTTTGAATCTGTTCATCTATTTGAAACCTACATTGAACTAAATGTAAAGTAACTCAAGCTCCCACTAGATTTTTTTAATTAATTTTTTCCAAGATTTTGGGTTGTAATATGAGGCAACAAAGAGAGAATTCATGTGGTAGAAACAGCAAGTCCCTAAGGTCTCATATGGATAACAGACCTCTCTCATTTAGGAACAAGAAAGAATCTCCTGAACATAAAGAGAGAGCAAGTATGCATCTGCTATAAAGAAAAGATACTGTAAAGGGCTTTGTTCTGGAATTTTCCTCCAAGGTGCCCAACTCCATAGTTTAATGGTAGAATTGTGAGATGAGTGAGATCACCTGTGTTTATAAACTAATGCTAGGCTTTGAAGTAAAGGTTAATGCACAGTGATCTATTTACCTTTAACAGTTTCTTTGTTATTGCATCTGCTCAGAAACAACAGTTTGCCAGTAGCATCGGAGGCTGCTTTTCTCCCTGTACAAATGGCAGTGTGTAGGAAAAAAAAGCTTTTTCTCCATCCACTGTGGTCCTAAATTCCCCTCCTACCTCCTTTTTTTTTAGAAGCACATAAAATGCAACTGCATATTTCTCAGAGTGTCTAATTTGTGGGGGAATTAATTGAGGAACGGCTTAACCAGCAAAACTGAGCTACATAAATCCCACAGCTGTAGCAGGTTGAGAACATTTTTCTCTGCTTCTCTTTCTGCCGTATTATCTACCTGTAAAAGTAGAACTTGCACAGCCAAAATGTTCACCTGTCATTCCTCTCAATGAATTTGGCAAGTCAATGACATACGGCATTCAATATTGCTGGAAGCAGCAGGTATATTTTGGCAAATATTCAGTTGACAATGTTGTACCATTGTACCGTTGTACTACTACTTAGCCCATGTGCCAAATTTTACAAAGTGAGCATCTTCACTATTAGCACAAGTATTTTGGTTGGGGCAAACCCTGTTTTGGAAATGAAGGTAATGATATATTTTAAGTAAATTTTGCAGTTCTGTGAAGTCTCCTTGCCATCCTATAGCCCTTTTCTATAAGAAGTCAGTTGTATTCAAAAAAAGTATTCAGCTGTTGAAGTTGTTGAATGCAAATAGATGGAAAGCCTGGTAAGATTTTATTTTCTTTTTACTCTGTGAAATGCAGGTGTTTTAACATTTGAGGACCAGAATATTTGCCAGATTATTTGGGTGACACATGACAAGAATCTTGGAATGTTGTCTGAATATCATGTAGCCAAACCAACAAAAAATATACAGCTACATGATAAAACTGTAAAATTATTGTTTCAAATTTCATTGGAAATTACTGTGAACTTCCTACAGTGAAAACCATTTGAAACATTAGTTGTAAATTACAATTTCCCAGGACTGATATATTTATATAGATCTTTTTTTTGAAGTAATTGTAAGCCTATAATTAAATACAACTGAATTTCCATGTTTCATGTCATGAGGCATTATTAACAGAATAGCAGAATAAAAGAGCAGAATAAAAGGCCTTTCAAGGCCCTTTTATTCATCCACCCTTTAAGAGAAGAGCAGGTTCAACACCCTGCTCTTCTCTTAAAAATCTCCAGTGTTGGAGCATCCACAACTTCCAGAGACAAGCCAATCCATTAATTGTTCTCACTGACAGAAAATTTCTCCTTAGTTCTAGGCAGGATCTCTCTTTGATAACTTTCCCTTCATTACTTCCTGTCCTGCCTTCAGGTCCTTTGCAAAATAGATTGATCCCCTATTCATGGTGACAGCCCTTTAAATATTATAAAACTACTATCATGTCATCCCTAGTCCTTCTCTTCATTAGATTAGACATTCCCAGTTCCTGTAACTATGTTCATATGTTTTAGCCTCCAGTCCCCTAATCATCTTTGCTGCTCTTCTCAGCATTTTTTCTAGAGTCTCAAGGTTTTTTTTGTATCATGGTGACAAAAACTGGATGCAGTATTCCAAGTGTGATCTCACCAAAACAATATAAAGTGACACTAACACCTCATGTGACCTTGATACTATCCCTTGATGCAGCCCAGGAGTGTATTGGCATTTTTGGGAGTTGCAGCACACTACTGACTCATATTTATATTGTCCACTAGGACTGTTAGATGCTTCTTACAGTTACTGCTATTGAGCATGGTACCACCCATCTTATACATGGGTATTTGGTTTTTCTTGTCTCACTGCTGAATTGCATTTTGTTGGATATGGCCCAGTGTTCAAGTATGTCAAGATCCTAAAGGATCTTCTAAAGGGTTGGCTGTTCCCCCTAGCTTAGTGTCATTTGCAGATTTGATTTGTTCCCCTTCTATCCCCTCATTTAAATCATTTATGAAGATATTAAAGAGTAATGGGCCTAAGACAGAGCCTTGAGGTGGATCTAGGACAGTGATGGCTAAACTTTTCTGGACTGAGTGCCCAAAGCATGTGTGTGTGCGCAAATGTGCACGTCCATGTGTGAACCCCAAAATGCAATGCATGTGTGTGCCCCCCACGCATGCCCCCCACCCCCCTGCACATGCACGTGCACTCCCGTATGCGTCCCGCTCCCCATGCATATGTGTGTGCCCCACATGCACCTCCTACATGTGTGCATGCCCCCCGCATGTGTGCCACCCAGCGCATGCACATGCACCTCCTCATGCACATGCCTCCACATGTGCAGCAGAGACCTGAAGACCAGCTGGCCGGGGGGATGCACGCACGCATGCACAGCAGAGCTGAGCTGGGGAAACAGCTCGTGTGCCCACAGAGAGGGCACTGTGTGCCACCTCTGGCATGCATGCCATAGGTTCGCCATCACGGATCCAAGACAACTCACCATGGCCAACTTGCTGCCTCCAACTTGCCATGGCCAAATTGCCACAGGACAATTCAACATTATATTTATCGTTTCATTTGGTTACTTTTATTATTGGTGTCTATGTTTTTGTCAGAATTATTGTAACTCTTGTATTTGTGGATTGCCTTTTTTTATTTTATTATTATTGGTCATGGTTCCATTAAAATCAATTTGGTGAATTGTCCTTCAGTGAGTTGTCCCATAACAAGTTGGCCATAGTCGGTTGGCTGTGGCAAGCTGGCCCATCCGCCTTGGGGTATCCCACTGCATATTTCCCTCCATGTAGATGTAGTTTCATGGTTTTGGAAATGCTTGATGAATTTTTGCAAACATATTTATATTTTTTCTTATTTGAAATGCTTTTCTAAGTTGACATTTTTGTTCAGTATTTGAAATATAATTAAGCATTTTGTGATTCTGTGTTTAAACTTCTCAAAATTTGTATTTTTCCCACCTCTTTTTCTTATGTTATACTGCAAAACAGTTGAAGAATGAATCTTGCCATCAAAAATATTTTCAGTTCCTCTCCTTCAATAGTTTTCTGAAATATTTTGTTTGCCATGTTAGCACTTTAAAAATTCTGGTACTAAGTACCTTGACAGCATCTACAACAAAGAAATATTTTAGACAGTCACATAGAGTTCGTTTTTTTATTGAAACGTGGTTTGGAAAATAAATGGCACAAAGAAAAAAGAACAGTTCCTTTGTATTCTTAATTCATTATGTGTTTCTCCATCCTTTATGCAGTGCAAACATTTTACAACTATTAGGCTTTTCTGTTTCTTTTCAGAAAAACTCAAATGGCCTTTAGAAATTAATTCAGTTTGTCTTTAAAGTGAATTCATAAGCATGGCTTTTGCATCCATAGTTATAATTATTAAGAATTTTGTGGCAAATTCTTAACTTCAATTTAAATACAGTGCTAAAATTATTACCCAAATCCTTTCCAAATACAATACGCCTAAGCCTAAGTGCTGGATATTTATGACCCCCATAGATTAATGCAAGCAATACCTGAATGTATATTTAAAGCTCAGGTGAATCAGATACTTCATTTGTTAGTACTTTTTCCAACCTGATGCCTGCCCAATATCCTGAGACAGGAGACAGAGGAAAATTCACTTACTTTGCAAATTTATTTAATTTCACATTTTCAAAGCTAGATATGTATTGAAATTTAATTAGCCTTCAAATTTCAAATTTTTCTGAATTTTGCAGTTTCCCTAAGAAGGCAAGAATTATTAAGGGAAAGCCTGCATAAAAATGCATATATTCATGAAAAGTATATAGAAACTGACATTTCATGTCTATTCTCAGATATGAATAGAATAGAAAGTAAAATGATAGTTCTATTGATCATTAGTGATTTCAATTTTACTGATCATTATGACTTCAATTGTCAGAATTCCAGATAGGAAATCATTAAATTTGAACATATATAGAGGACCTCAGATTAGGAAAGATTAATTTGTAACATGATCTTGATTGAGGAGCCTATGACTCTCCAATGTTGCTAAACTTCAATTTCCAGCAATTCTAGATAGTGTGACCAGTGTTGAGGAATGCTGAGAACTTTATTCAAGAGCATCTAGAGGCCACAGGTTCCCCTGTCTGACAATATGAAATGTTAAATTTAAGATCTCTTACAATTACTGTATTTTTCCAACATTCTCCTTATCTTCTTTGGTTTGCCAAATGAAACTATTTTCAATTTCAGTTCCGGGAAAGAAAAATTCATATGTCCTGCTATTTTGTTGCTTTTATCAGACATCAGTTCAACACAATATTTTTTTTTTTCACATCCCTACTTGATTTAATGGAACTTATATTTATGAAGAATGCCTATTTTTAGCATGAGAATATTCAGAAAAAAATGGCAAGAAAGAATTATATTTTTTTCACAAAACATTATTGAATTTCAAAAGAATATAAAATACAAAAGAACAAAGGAAAATGATGCAAAGAAAAAAGAGAAATAGGAAAAAAAGGAAATGGGAGGTGCAGACAAAAAGAGAACACAGCTGTAGAAAAAAGTAATTTCTGACCTGTTTTCAATACAGACATAGCATAAAATACACTGACCCTTACAGTGAGCTAATGTAAACCAAAGCATACAGTACTTCAGTAGTCATAAACTCTTCTAGTCATCAAATTCCAAAGTTAAAATTTAATTTCTTTCAATTTCAAGCAAAATGTCCAAAAGTGGTTTACAGAAAGCAGAAATGAAGCTAGATAAAGCCTTTTCGTTAATCAAAACACTTAATTTCACTATCTTTGCCAACTACATTAACTTCACCATCCATCCATTGTTGGTATTTATGTGTCCTTCCATCTCTCACATTAAGAAGCCTTGTTGCTACTACCATATAAAAAAAAGGGGGGGGAATCTATTTTCTTCCCATTTGTTTATCCATCTAACAAATCTAGGCAAAGGGATGGAAGAATTATAGAATAATAACTGGTTTCTCTTGACCATCCAAAGAAGATTAGAAAATGTGAAAATGAAAACAGGCCTGAAACAACAGGTGCTAACTTCAGTTACTTGTTTAGCGTGGCAATCCAAATGAAGGTATCCACAAGAAATCCAAGCTAGCCTCGGCTTGAATGCTTGGGACTCCTCTGCCTCTACTATCAATCTGCTTTTAGGATTCTTTAGTACTTCACTGCAGTATGCTTTTCTTTAACATGAATTCATTATTCCATTCCATAACTCAAACCTTGCATTCTGGAGTTATAAAGAACAGGTCTTAACTCTTCTCAGTGAGATTTTTTCACTGAGTATTTAAGAGTTCTTAGAATTCTTTATTGGCCAAATGTGATTGGACACACAAGGAATTTGTCTTTGGTGCATATGCTTTCACTGTACATAAAAGACAAGATACATTCATCAAGAATCATACGGTACAACACTTAATGATAGTCATAGGGTGCAAATAAGCAATCAAATCACATTGTATCGTAAGGATACAAGCAACAAAGTTACAGTCATGCAATTATAAGTGGGAGGAGATGGGCAATAAGAACGATGAAAAGACTAATAATAATAGTAATGCAGACTTAGTGAATAGTTTGACAGTGTTGAGGGAATTATTTGTTTAGCAGAATTATAGCGTTCGGGGAAAAAACTGTTCTTGTGTCTAATTGTTTTGAAGGTAGGAGTTGAAACAGTTTATGTCCAGAATGGGAGGGGTCTGTAAATATTTTCACAGCCCTCTTTTTGACTTGTGCAGTATACAGGTCCCCAATGGAAGGCAGATTCGTAGTAATTGTTTTTTCTGCTGTTCTAATTATCCTCTGAAGTCTGTGTCTGTCTTGCTGGGTTGCAGAACCAAGCCAGACAGTTATAGAGGTGCAGATGACACTCAATAATTCCTCTGTAGAACTGTATCAGCAGCTCCTTGGGCAGTTTGAGCTTCCTGAGTTGGCGCAGAATCATGCTTCATCTATATTCTCAGGTTTAGCTATTTCCAGTTCCTTCAACCTCTGTCAGACTTAGTTCCTGGTCCAAACAGGAGAGAGTGCTTAAAGTAAGGTTTGACCAATGCAAAATAAAAATCATTTCCTATGATTTGCATACTGTTATGTATCTAATTTTGGAGGGAAATTAGAGCGGGAAAAATCTCAATGCTCATTGTTTAAGACACTTGGAGAGTAGCTATATAAGGAGAGCTGTTGAACTGCAAAGTTGCTGGATTCTCACTGTACATTAAAGAGTTGTTGTTCACTTCGATCTGGCTCCTATCTCTTCACTCGCCCTATTTAATACATACCAGTGATGGCCAGCCTTTTTGGCACCGAGTGGCAAACTGGAAGGTGCATGCATGTGTGTGCATGTGTGCACGCCGGAGCACTGGAAACCCGAAGACTAGCTGGCCAGCGCACACATGCCGGTTTGGGGGCATTTTTGGGCCATTTTCAGGCTGTTTTTTGGGCAGTTTTCAGCACCTGCAAAGACCAGCTGGCGACAGTGGATGTGCCCATAGAGAGGACTCTGCCTGCCACCTCTGGCACACATTCCATAAGTTTGCCATCACAGCTATATACTGTTAATATAGCCTAAAAGTGCATTTGGCTTTTTTATATTTAGTCAATGCTAATTAGAATGTCATAGAGTAGGTTACTCTCTTTCACAATACCTAATTCACATCAGCATTGGTTTTCAGTTTTTAATGCAGTTTTTGATCTAATTATTTGTTATTATAGTTTTTTTCTCTGATATCATACATCAGAGAACTGGAGCAGGTTATACTTTCCATAAAATAAAACATAATTAAAATCAATATCTCTAATACATATTTAGCTTGTAATCGTGTAGTATTCGAAGATACATTTCATAATCACTATTTCCAAGTCAGAAATTCTTCATTTAATTTCCTCTTTCTGTTAACAGAGTGCATTTGTTTCTGTCAAAGTTCATTTTCTTATTTGCAGTTCTTTTCTGTAAGCTAACAAAATTGTTTTGAATGTTCTTTCAATTTTCTGGGATATTAATTATCTCAGGCCATTTGCAAATTTGATAAGCATTCCCACCTCTTCATTTGTTCATTTAGAAAATAAATATAAATGTTGATGAGTAGAAAGCTGAAGGCTGGGACTTAGGACAACCCACTTGTTTGAGAAAGACTCACTGATAAGCATTCCCTCCCTGGGTATGCTTTTGAAGCCAACAATGTATTAATTTAATTGACATGCCACCCAGCTTCCTATTCAGAATTTCATGTGGCATCTGCTCAAATGGATTGTTGAAATTAATGTGTACATATTGTATTTTATTCATATACCCTGGACATTCTCATTGGCGTTCTCCAAATCTTTTCCAGTTTGTTATTCATATTTGAAAACAAAAGAACATCAACGAGACATGAAGAATTAGTGTATAGAAGTCTGGCTCGTGCTGTTCATCATTCTTGAAAATCACATCTGTCCTGGAGGATATGTACTTATCCTTGAAACTCAGAAAGTGATGGGAGTGGCTGGTTTATTGTAGGCATTATCTCAGCCTTTTGTGTGAAATTATGATTATTTGGCTTATCTCTGCAATTAACAGGAGGATGAGGAGAATTTAAAAGAGGCTTACCTTTTCTGAATAATTTCAACAGTCGGTAGAAAATCATTCCTCAGAAGTCTTAGGCAACTGATAGACATCGGGTTGTTTATAGTTAAAGCATTGCCACTTATATAATGTTATGTTTGCACAATTTCATAAGAACATAAAATGAATTTAGTTAGAAGTAATAGCTTCTCAATTACCACAACCCTAACTCCACCCTGATGATTCATGGAATTTACTATTTGGCCAAGCTTCACCATTCTTAATTGTACAGCTTTTGTCTGTACTACAATAGTTCAGTGATTACTAGCCTCAGTACATAGTCCAGTCCTATTTATTTATTTATTATTTAGGAAAATGTATATGGCCACCCTACTCATCTCAGTGACTCTGGGCAGCTTACAAAAATAAAAGCACAATATAAAATACAATAAAAAGCAATAACCCCTACCCCCTTGGCAACAATAGATTAATTGGATGGTTATTAACTCAATATTCCTAAGGAGAATTGCTAGCTCCTATATGTCAAAGCAAATTCTTATATATTAAAATACCCTATTTAATATAATGATAATGTGATTGTCTTTTAGTATATAATTTATTACTACTACCCTTAGATTTGTTCTTCTAGAAACCTAAAATATAAATTACATGAATTAAGAATGGAAGTGTAATCACATCTGATTATTCCTCCACAAATGGCTAATTATTTGGGTTGCACTTGCTTGGAAAATGATTAGAGAAAAGAGCTTTGAACCTCATGTAAAAGAATTCTTAAAACAGCCCAACTTTTTCAGGCTTTTGTGCAATCTGAAGAGGGAAAAGCCTACTGCTGCTTTAAAGAATTGACTGGCTGATTGACTGATTGACTGGCTGGCTGACTGATTGAATGGATGGATGTATAGGGTACCCAATTCCAAAATGTCTCTGGATGCCTTCATAAGTTAAAATGTTATGTAAAAAATTACCATTGGCAAAAGGACAACAAATCACCTTATTACATCACCTCCAACTTAAAGAGGCCTGCCTGTCCAAACATCTAACCCAAAGGCTGAGGGGAAGGAAATTTTTATGATGATTGGTGGAAGACAGACAAAATGGGGGCTGCATGAATTTCCTGGGGGTGCTGCTCAAAGTGACATATTCAATATAACTTTAAAGCAGCATTTTCCCGGGTCTATTTAGAAACCTGCAAAAGTAGGTGTGCTTTCATAAATAGCAGATAGGTGCTCTGCTCAGATTGTCCAAAACATTTCTGAATGATTTTACATGTGTGCACAATTATACTGATTATGCAAGCAACTTTAAAATGAGTAATATTTGTAAATAATCATTTTAGCTCCTTACTATATAAAATGGATAAAAATGTTTTATTGGGAATTTTGATGTTCTTATCATCTTACAATATGATCTGTGTACATGTGCATTCCATTTATGTTTATATCATATGACCTAGCAATGAAGTTTGCAATCTGGGATAATCCCAAGTATTCCTTGTGGTTTGAGTCTAATACAGGGGTGTCAAACTTGCAGCCCACAGGCCAGATGCATCACATGCTGCCCTCCCCCCCAACCTGGTTTAGCAAAGGGGAGAAAAGTTCCGATATGTTACATGATGACGCCATGACGACATGAGTTTGACACCCCTGTTCTAATAGAGCTCATTGAAGACTCCTACCTTTTGATAAACTTCATTTTAACATAAATACACATTGAGTTGATTTAATTGAATTATTTTTTATTATCTTACTTCTACATACTGTATGCACCAAGACAAATTCCTTGTGTGTCCAACCACATTTGGCCAATATAAAATTCTATTCTATTCTACTCTATCAAAGGATGGCCTCAGTTCCAGTTAATTTAACCAGGAATGCAGTTGACTGAGTGAATTTCTATATCCACTCATTTTAGGAGTAAGCTTAACTGATCTGTGTAGGTATTTGTAGACTACAGAGTCAGAGATGCTTTTTGAAATGTAATAGGAGATGTTTGTATGAAGCAGATCACAAAGGCTACCCAATTAGTCAAAAAGAGAAGTTAGTCCTCAGGATACCTGAGCAACCTCTAATTTCAGATATGTTTGAACAACTGATCAATATCGTATAGATGAAATTGAACAAATAGTTGGAGGTATTTTTTTTTTAACATTTTTATTACTAAGTTGCTCCTACCCATTTGAAATAAGATGATGATATTCACAGAATAAATGTGCTGGGTGGAATCCACAATAGTACAAATGTTTTTCCTTTGCTAGCTCTGTATTTTCTTTTTAACAGTATGGATTTGTTAAGAGTATTTGGCTCTATTCCTGGCTTTTTAAATATACTCTGTTCTCCATTGTTATAAGCGCACATTCTTTCTTGT
Organism: Pituophis catenifer annectens; assembly: GCF_029215685.1. NCBI lineage: Eukaryota > Metazoa > Chordata > Lepidosauria > Squamata > Colubridae > Pituophis > Pituophis catenifer. Next base: position 178,678,693 of record NW_027256883.1, on the reverse strand, counting down.
TTGAACACAACTCTTCCACCATTTATTTTAAAAAACTACTTCCACAGTTCATAGGCAAGCTTGGTTTTCACAGTGCTAAGTTTAGAACTGTTGGTTCAGAGATCATTTCTGTCTTCAGTATCTAATTTGGATTAATTATCTCATATGTCAACAGAACTCAGCAGCGGCTGTGTCACCCTGTTAGCACTTAGAATTGTCCAAGCAACAATACAGAACTCTGCAACCAATTCTTCAGAGAATGATAAGTCCTTAAAGGGATGGGCTGACACCAACTCTTGTTGGTATTTAAAAACGTATAGAATTTTTCACTTTATTTATGTGGATATTATTTACATGTTCAACTTTTAGTCATAAATTAATTTGTAAATGAATCCATGCCAGTTATCAAGTTGAAAGGCATTATTAATAGGAACTGAAATAGAAACATGTGTTTGCTTCTGCCTTGCAAATTCTCATGGGAGAGATCATGAGGTTCAACATTTTGCTCACCTTTTGAGAAAACATCCAGTGTTGTAATAGTCTCTTTAAGGGTGTTTCCCTTTGCTATTCTTTTATCTCACGAGACAAACCTGCCTCCCAGTGCCACCAAAATCCTATCAATGCTTGCATTATAAATTTTAATCTGATTTTTAGAAATAGTTTATACTATCTTCCAATAATGTCATAATCTACAGTTACTCTAAGTTGGCCTGGGTGCTAAAATTGAATACATAAATAACTTCATATCTCAATTAACCACACTTACCTTCCTATGAAACAGAAAATGCATCTGCCCTGTAGTTCTGCTCTGTAGTTCTGCTCTTATAAAACTATTCCTATGTAGAAACAGTTAATTTTAGAAGTCTCAGGCAGATAAATGAGCAGAATGTCTGATTTATCTGGGTACAACCATGGTTGAGCTGCAAAGCTATACACAAAAAACAACCCCTCTCCACAAACCCCTCTGAGAAAAGAAGGTGTTTTAAAATTTGTTTGAAAAAAAATGTTAACCTAGGAAGGCAGATAAGATAATCTCACTGAAAAGAAGAGATAAGGAAAAAATTAAAGCATAATATATGCAGTGCTGTTTAAAAAGAATAAAAGATAAAATTGCCAGTTCTACATTATCCTGATGTATTTACTTCTATAACTTGCATACTGGGGCAATATGCTTAGATTTGAGGACCATATATTCATCTTGATTTGTCAAATGCATGTAAAACATTTATGACAATGTAAGAATCAAAATGTCCTCTGACTTACTTCCTCTGTAACAGCTATTACAGCCACCCAAACACATCTTAAGCACATTTATTTTACTATTTTTCAGGCTGCTCTTCTCCTTTTTGCTACTTGTTTGTATTTCCTTATGATCTCAGACAAATGATCACAGATAATTAAGTGTCATAATAAAAGCCACCATGGTACAGTGGTTAGAATGCTATATTGCAGGCTAATTCTGCCAACTGCCAGCAGTTCGATTCTCACTGGCTCAGCGTGGTCTCAGTCTTCCCTTCCTTTCAAGATTGGTAAAATGAGGACCCAGTTTATTGGGGGGCAATATTCTGACTCTGTAAACCACTTAGAGAGAGCTGTAAAGCACTATGAAGTGGTATATAAATTATTGCTATTAAAAACAAATTATTGTTATAATCTCACATGGATATGAAACCAGTCATAATGGAAATGTGTTGAAATAATTCAGAGAATTGTAGGTTGTTACAATGAAGGCAGTGCTGTGATTAGTCATATTGACTAAATTTGCCATCAAAGATCACAAGGAACAGATAAGCAGGTGGTGTCAGTTTCTGGCCCATGACAGTTTCACCTAAGGCTAATTCACAGACTGATTTACTCCCATTGATGTGCAATATTACTTTTAAATTATTTTTAATTAAATATAAAATAAAATTTAAAACTATGTAGATAAGGAGATAACTTATCATTTGCTTCTAGTTTAGTAAAGCAACGTTTAGCGTGGAAGAATAAAAAATATTTTGGCCAACATACATCTTGAATGGGTGGTACAAATCATTGTAGAGAGAGAATAGGTTGGCGTGTTGAATCAATAGCTCTAGTGGTTGAAAATGTTGGACCTTCTAGTCTTGCAATGGGAAGAGTATTAAACCAGAGAGAGCTGTTGTGCATTCAAAAAGTACACTCATAGTGTAAATATGAAAGGTGACCAAAGTTAATTTTATAAAATAATCACAGAAATGAACACTCAGAATTTAGCATTATAAAAAAAAGTCATTTTGGGGTGTTATTAGGTTCCCAGTAAAGCTTATATTGTTGGGATTTCCCCAGTAATCTACCATCCAAGCATTTTTCTCCTTTTTTTTCAAATTCAAAATTTTACTTTTTAATTTTTTTTTCAAAAACAGCCAAAGTCACATTCTATTGCTACTTAGTTGAACTTAACATTTTATCTTCCTTCCAGTGTAAAATAGCACTTTACAATAAGGACTATGGATTATTAGGACTATGGTTGACCCTATCACCTTTTTTCTATCCTGATCTCCACTTCTTTCTAGACCTCCTGCTTTAGTTTTAAGGGACAAGAAAATAATTTGGCTCTAGTGGACAATTGTAGTTCAGTATCTGCTTTTTGAAGAATACATCACTAATAGATAAAGAATTCTACCAGTTAAATCATTGTTCTGAGATAGTACCATATATCTGTTATCAGCTTCTGAGAGATATAAAAGAAATACAGCTGGGTAAACATCTGTATACTGTATATCTGTCAGCATCCTTGATCAGTGTACTTAACAAAGCTATTATTAATCTTTTAAAAAAATCATTACTAATAATGTTAGTCTGGGTTCTTTCATCAAAAGCAAATAATCAGCCTTTTGCCAACTTTCATCCAAGAGAATTGTAAGAAGATGCTCTAATATTCATTTAATAGCCCAAGTTGTTAAATAAACATTATCTATGGATTTGTTATTGTATTTTTGGCTGAGTTCCTATAATAAAATATCTGGAATCTATTTAATCTAGTAAGATTATTTTTGTCCAAACACTAGCATTAATTGTACAGTTCACAGTGTGTTCAATTTACATATAGAAAAATGCATTTAATGTCTCCTCTATGTCAAATTTAATTCCTAATGGCTTCATAGATACATCTACGTAGTGTTCATAGCAAAACAACAACAACAAAACAAGTGGTTTTCCATAGCCATTTTCTGGCATATTTTTAACTTTCTAATTCAAAGCATATACCGTACACGTATATTATATATACCCAATAGCCCTGGTATTTCTTGTTGTTCTTCCATTAAGGATAAATCAGGTATGGCATGCTTACCTTTTCCTGATCAGTCAACATTGTCTAGTTACTTACCATTTCATAATCGCAAAACACATTTTGTGAATTTAGAAAAATGAAATTATTTATCTTCAATGTTTGCATATTTTATCTTCTTTAATGATTTAAAACTTTCATATGAAACAGGATTGTGACAGGATTCACTACCTTGGCAGTAGTTTGATGGTCCCATGGAAGAGATGTAATTCGAATTAGGATTTGCTCTGTTGTGTCAACTATTACACTTTCTGTTCTTTGAACCTCAATGATCCATGAAGACAAAGATGTTCTGAATTTAATAAACAGAGACCTACAAAGTTGCATAAGAACCAGATTACTAATCATAAAGACTTAGTATGCAAATAAGGGCAAACAAAATGTTCCTTTTGGAATGGCAAAAAGTTGTTGAGTTCAGTGGAATGGAACATGTGATGGATTTCAGAAAATCTTCCTTCCCTTTATTTTATTTTTTTCTTTATTGAAAGCATCACCTCACATGTAAGCTGAGAGAATGAAAATTGCCCATGGAAAAGGATTCTATTCAGGTAAAGAATATGAATGATCTTACCAGGTCCCATTATATAACCACAGAGTGTTCCAAATTGCACTACTGAAATTCAGTCAAACTATTTTGACTGATTTTGCAAGATTAGGTAAGGCTGAAGCTGGTGAGGTAGAAACCAGCATAAGAACATGAGTAAAATGGACAAACGAAGTTTGGCAATTATAAATTGTCTATAAATAGGCTGCTTGTTTGAAAATACTTACTGGAATTCTCTTGTAAACTTAACCCAGGGGTGTCAAACTCACATCATTATGTCATCATCACATAATGTATTGAGACTTTTTTCCCCTTTGCTAAACTGGGCATGGACGTGGCCAGCATGTGACACATCTGGTCCACAGGCCGTGAGTTTGACACCCCTGGCTTAACCCTTCCAGTAAATATTTACCTAATTGTGTAATACTGGTGTAGCTTATGGTGTAAGCAAGTTGCTGAATGCAAGATTGACTAGATGAAATGCCAAGAAGTATTGCTGTACCTGGTATGAAATCAGGAAGCTTGATGCATCCATGTGGTCCCTTATATCCTTTCTACAGCCACCACTCCAAACAATTTCAGTCCAAAATGATAAATTTGCAGGCTCTGACTCCAAAAGCTTACTCATTCTTATGACTGTTAAACACAGAAGCAAGAGAGAGTTGATAACATTTAAAAATATACTGATGCTCTTACAATCTGCTTTGCTACTTGTTTCCAATAAAAACTTATCAGATTCCAATTGATGCCACCTAATCCTATTATGGACAATGTCTTCAACAGAACAAAAGTTTCATGGGTGTCCTTATGTAAAACTTCTGTTTCAAAAGCATACAACCCAACAATATGCCTCTAATTACTCATTGCACACAATTAAATTTTAAATGTATTATGCCTGTTCTTCATGTTTTATATTAGGAGCCAGGACAAACAAATGAACATGCCTACTGTACAAAGCAGGAGAACAAGGAGACTAAGAACTTGAAAAGGAAACTAGTATTAGACTACAAGAAAAATGTAGGCCAATTACAATGAAACAAATTTAAAATTATGACCAACAAATCCACTACATCTTCCCTTTATTAGAGGATGAGTGGAAATATTTTAGACCTTATGTATGCCTAAGATTTAGCACTTTTCAACACACATAGTACATAACCAGGGCTGGTATTCACTTACCTATGCTACCGGTTCGCATGCGCGCAGGACCTTCTGCACAAGTGCAAAGCATCAAAAATGGGACATGATTACATCCGGGCTGGTGGGCAGAGCCTGCTGCCACCCCCACTACCAGTTCGCCCAAACCGGATAGAAATGGCTGAATATCACCACTGTACATAACCAACTATCAAAAATACATTTGAAACAGTTTGTATTTATATGGGTGGTTTAAAATGTAGGCTGATTTTCCTAGCTAGAAACAAACAAAAAATCTATTAGAATGGCATTACACTAGAGCAGGGGTGTCAAACTCAGGGCCTGTGGGCTGGACCCAGCCTATGGGGGGGCTTAAATCTGGTCCGTGGGGCCAGCCTGGAAATATCAAAGAATTGGCCTTTGGTGCCTCTGTCGCACCCTGTTCTGGTCAGCAAAGTGCTGCAGGAGGCCATCCAGGCCGAAAACGGGACATGGGGGGTCATGTGCAGCCCCTCCCCTGTGCCCCATTTTGGCCGGCAGGGTGCTGCAGGAGGTGTCTGTCCTGTCTCCCCCTCCCCATTCCCTGCTTCCCTGCCGGCCCATGGAGGAAAACTGCAATGCTGATCCAGACCTTGAAGAAATCTAGTTTGAAACCCCTGCACTGAGCATTTTTAAAAGCAACCTCCAAATATTACCAATGGTTTTCATTGTTTTCTTCTTGTCCTACTCTGATACCATTTTTAAACATGCTGTGTTCACCTGGTGATTCTAGCCAATGAGGAAGCTGTATAATGAGCATGTATGCATAATCTGTACCCATTAGATGTCCATCTAGTTGTCACACTGTAATATCTTCAATTTCACACTATTGTATAGGGGAAAAAATCTGTGGTAATCCCAGTAATGGTGAATTAGGAATTAGCACCTGTGAATCCATTAGTCTGCTGTCAGATAGCTGAAAGAAGTTTAGAAGAAAACATATCACATTCAAAATGATAACTAAAAATGGTATATTCCTGTCTATGTGATTATATTTAACTATCAGGAAGTCTTGCTTTGTAATTAATCCATAATTGAGATAGTTTTTTTCTGCAGAAATACTGAAGTGACAGGATTTGGGGCTGAGCCAAAGGGCTGTCCCACATGAGAGCTCAATTCTACTCTCAAGCTTTGCAATTCCCTGTTGCCAGATGTTTTCAAAAGCTGCCTGTGCTCAGTTGTGGTATATTTAAAGCTCATTTGTGGTGTATCTAAAACTATCCCTTTTGAAAATGTTGTTACTCTGTGGAGCTTGTGGGTAGTCTGTTTATCCATTTGCACTATCTCTTTCTTCACCTCACCTCCCAGCTCCTGACCCTAACAGTTTTTTCTAAAGGGAGAAGCAGTTTGATGGCTTTTTATCTCCCCTTCACAGAACCTGTCTAGATTTCTTTCCCTTTTTTATTTTGCATATGATCAGGGACCTATATCCAGTGGTGGGTTTCTATTGGTTCGCCCTAGTTCGGGCGAACCGGTAAGCAGCATCAGGAGGCTCCACCCACCCACCTGGACGTCATCACGGATGCTCTGCGCATGCACAGAAGGTTCTGCGCATGCACAGAAGGTTCTGCGCATGCGCAGAAGCGCCGTATGTGAGCAAAGCGAACTGGTAGTGAAGGTAAGTGAAACCCGCTACTGCCTATATCCTTTTAATATAAAGTAAGGATGTTGCTGTTGGGGGTGGGGCTTGAGAGTTGAGTTTTTGTTTTCGTTTGGTTTCCTTTCTGTATGGAATGAAATAAGAGGATTTTTGTTGCTCTAGGTATCAAACTGGCAGCCCCGCAGGCCGGATGCGTCATGTGCACCCTGGCTCCGCAAAGGCAAAAAAAGTCATAATATGGCACGTGACGCGATCCAAGGAAACTTGGAAAAAGTCAGTAATTATGTGAAATCCTTGATTCTTGGTCTCAGTATTTTAAAGTTAGCAGAAATCAATAGCAGATTATCTTCTAACTGCTTTTGAATAAAAATAGTGACGCTTTATTTTTCAAAGGAATTTTTTTCTGGGAAAATTTCCCAGATTTTTTTTTTTTTGTCTTACATTTCGCCCAGCCACCCCACTAAAGAAAGCAGTGCTATCTGAGTATATTCACCTCCATTCTTCATTAAAGGTTGCCATATTCTCATTGATCGTGGGTCCGGTGGTCCTCTTCCATGGGAGTGCTCTTCCGATGACGTCAGATCGGGTCTGCTAGCTGAGAAGCTCCTCCCTTCCTGTAGCCTCCCAGCTTTCAGACTCGATCCGATTTGGATCAAGTCACGGTTTGAGCTGCTCCATAACTTTGGAAGTATTATAACTTTAATTGGATATTCTAAATTGATCCCTGCCTTCCAGCTAATTGGACTTTCTAAATTGTTGCCTGCCTGATTCCCCCAGGGGGGGGGGAATATTTCCCAGCGAGCAAGGTTTCGTCCCGAGGCCGCTGAGGACTGATCGAGGTGAGTTAGCTCCCTCGAGGTGGAGATTTCTCTGGCAGCGAGAGGGGTTAAACTCCCTATGCCGCTGCAGCAGCCCTCAGGCAGGGATTAGGTGGTTGCTTCCCCGCCGCCGCACCAGCTCCAGAAGGGGCGGGGAAGGCGGAGCCTCCACTGCTCCGTTGGGCTGCATCGCGCCGGAAGGCACATGAGCTGGGAGCCTTTCCCTCGGGCCTAATCGCCCCATTCTCCTCCGGCTCTCTCTTCAGCTCCGGCAGGACCGCAGGCAGGGCGATTTTTCCTGCCTGTCCAGCAGCGATTTGGCGCCTCCTGGGCTTTCGCCCACGCGCCTGGAGGGAATTGCAAAGGAGTCAGCACAGTCTAATTGGAACTCATTGCTGCCAAAGTAAGTTTCTCCCTGCGGGGGGGGGGGATTAACTAAGGATTATCCTCCCCTCCTGGATTAATTGTTCTATTTGCCGGGGGTTGGAGGGCTTTCTTCGGCAGACGGCTTGCAGCCTTCCTAGGCCTCTCCAGGGATCCCTGCTCACCTCGTGGCAGCCGCCATTTTGGCCTTTCTGCTCCCTCCGCCATTTTGCATTTCTGCGAGGTCTGGGCCTCTTTCTACAATGGCTTCCACCAGACAGTCTAAGACTAAGAGACAGGGCCCTTCTTTGGACCAACCTGGAACTTCAGCTGAGGTCCCTACAAAAAAGACTAAAAAATCCTCCTCCAAATCTTCTGAATCTAGATCAAGGGAGGAGATGAGGCTGCACCAGGCAATTGAACGTTCAATACAAAAGGCCCTCAAGGAGGCCTCTATTAAGGAAGCTGATGCCTCAGCCTCTATCCCTGCTCGGGCCTCCTCTCCTGTGAGACCTGAATCCATTGCCCAGGCCTTGCCTCCAGCCTTATCCCCGGATGGGGATGGGGCTTCTGTTCAGCCACAGCAACAAGTTAATGAATCTCTCTTTGGGAATCAAGAAGAAGAGCCCTCCAGGGCTCAATCCCCAGGGGGGGCAGGGTTTCTCCTTCCCCAGTCCTGCAGAGTTCTGATAACCAAGGGCAGGGGCCTGTAATTTCCCCAGATTTGGTGGCTTATATCCATCAGGCCATTAAGCAAGGCATTCAGGCCGACAGACAGCGCAGAACAGCCTCATGGGTTTCTGATTCACCCTCTCACATAGATGTGGAAGGTTCATGTCTTATGTCAGATAGGGTTCAACCCCCTGCCAGAGCTCATTCATCAGCTTCTTCTGTCCAAGGTTCTCTCACCGGTGAGGAGGTTAAGGACACTGAGTTGTCTGATGATGAAGACTTATCCCCAGACCAACCTTCTTTCATAGGCCTATTCAAACCTCAATTGTTCAGGTCCTTATTGCACAAAGCTAAGTTAACGACTGGTTTAGGAACACCCCGCCCTAATCCGGCTGGGGAGGGAACTTCTTCAGTGCCTCTGTTTGAGGAACCTCTCATTGAAACCGAAGAGATCCCAGGCCCCAAATTGTTCCGGGATGTCCTCACTAAGCAATGGCTTGCCCCTGCTTCGGGGCCTAGACCCAATGCGTTGGACAAGCGCATTTATAATATGGCCCCGGAGTTTTCCTCCCTTCTGCAGGTGCCCTCGGTGGATGCTCCGGTTGCCGCCCTTTCGACCTCTTCGTATACTGCGGGCCCTCCAGAGGAGAACCTCCGGCCGGAGGAACGCCGTCTGGAGCACGTGTTCGTCAAGTCTCACCAGGCTTCTGCATGGGCCGTCAGATCCTCAATGGCTGCTTCCTTCTTTAACCGAGCGTCCATTCTTTGGCTCAAGCAATTGCAGGAACGTCTTCCAGTGTCTGACTTACGCTCTCAGCAGGACATTACTAAGGTACTGGCAGCTTTAGAGTTTTCGGCCGACGCCACCTTGAATTCATCCAGGTTCACGGCCAAGGCCATTGGGGCAACTATCACGGCCCGTAGACTTTCCTGGCTCAGACAATGGCAGGCAGACGCCAAATCTAAATGGCGTCTGGCGACATCCCCTTTTGAAGGCCCCTTCCTATTCGGGGCTCCATTGGAACCTCTCCTAGCAGAATCTAGGGACAAGCGTAAATACTTACCTTCCATGTCTCGTAGGTCGGGACAAAGATTCCTCCCCTCTTCCTCCTCCTCCTCCTTTCGTCCCTTTCGAGGGCCAGAAGGATTCTCCTTTCCTCGACAAGGTCAGAGGTCGTTTCCATCCAGACAATTCTGCCCCTCCGAGCGTCAGGGGTTCCATTCTCAGCGGGGCCAATCTAGACGCCCCTTCCGTGGGGATCGTGGGCGCTCCCCCCGCAGATCCCGCTGACGGTTCGTCCAGCCTTCCCATCGGAGGCCGCCTGGCCCTGTTTGCCAGCCAATGGGAGGCCACATCCTCGGACGCCTGGGTCAGGGAGACTGTCAGGGTGGGCCTCTCCCTCGAATTTCTCTCCACACCCCCGACCCGATTTCTCAAATGCCCTTTCTCTCGGGATCGGGCTCGTCGGCTCCTGATGGTATCGGCCATTCAACATCTTCTCGAGATTCAGGCCATCGAACCGGTACCTCAGGAGCTGCGCGGACAAGGCTTTTACTCCCGCCTGTTCGTCATCCAGAAGTCGTCGGGGGGTTGGAGGGCAATTCTAGACCTCAAATCCCTGAACCGACGGATCCGATACCGTCGGTTCAAAATGCAGTCCCTCAGCTCCATCTTGGAGGGTATCAGGCCCCGGGGACCTTCTGTCCTCAATAGATCTGATGGAGGCTTACCTCCACGTTCCAGTCCACACGGCCTTCAGGCAGTTCCTCCGCTTCTGTTATGCGGGTCGTCATTATCAATATCGAGCCCTTCCATTCGGCCTATCCTCGGCTCCCCGAGTTTTTACAAAAATCATGGCCGCGCTAGTGGGCTACCTCCGGACTCTTCCAGTAAGGATCCAGGCCTATCTGGACGATCTCCTCGTCCAGTCGACTTCGGAGGATCTAGCGCGCCAGGACTTGGACACCACCCTCCAGGTCCTGGAGAGCCACGGGTTTTCCGTCAACATGGCCAAGAGCCATTTGATACCCACGACTCGCATACAGCACCTGGGAGCCATCATAGATTCGGTGGAAGGCAAGGTTTATCTTTCCCAGGACCGCCTGTCCAGCCTGCGGTCACTGGTCAGGTCAGTGTCGTCAGGGAGACCAGTCTCCCTGGCAGCCCTGTCCAAGCTCCTGGGAAAGATGGTCTCCTGCATCGGGATCATTCCTTGGGCGCGTCTCCACTGCAGGGATCTGCAGTGGTTTCTGATCCCGTTCCAAAAACGTCATCTAGGGACTTCCGACCGCAAGGTCCTCCTTCCCCACAAAGTTCTCCTCTCCCTCCAGTGGTGGTCTTCAGCAGCAGTCCTCAAGGGGAGGGAGTTCAGGGTGTCCCAATTCCTTATTCTGACTACAGATGCCAGTCTCCTGGGCTGGGGGGCCCACCTGTCCTCGTCCATGGCTCAGGGGCGCTGGTCCCAGTCAGATCTGACACACAATATAAACTGGTTGGAACTTCGGGCCATCCACCTGGCCCTTCGGATCTTCCAGGATCAGGTGTCAGACAAACACGTATTGGTACGGATGGACAACGTAGCCGCCAAGGCTCATGTAAACCGCCTGGGGGGGACCCGGTCTCGCCACCTCATGCAGGAGGCCGAGAGTCTGGGAGCCTGGGCGGAGTCTCACCTGAGGTCCCTCCGGGCATCTCACATATCGGGCGTGACAAACACCCAGGCGGACTGGCTCAGCCGGGAGTCAGTGGACCAAGGGGAGTGGGCCCTCGACCCGGGCCTGTTTCGGATGATCACCGACCGCCTGGGCCTCCCGGTGGTGGATCTGTTCGCCACTCGGGCCAATCGCCAGACAGAGAGATTCTTCTCTCGCTACCCGGAACCGGGGGCGGAGGCAGTGGACGCAATACACAGCAGCTGGCCGGCCGGCCTCCTCTATGCCTTTCCGCCTCTGCCTCTCATTCCCAAAGTCATCAGAAAGATGCTGTTCCTCCGGGCGGAGCTCCTGTTGATTGCCCCGTTCTGGCCCCGTCGGCCATGGTTTGCGGACCTCCAAGCCCTGTCCGTCCGTCATCCCTGGCGTCTTCCTCGAGACAAAGTGACTCTTCGTCAAGGGCCGTTACTGCACCCGGATCCGGCGTGGCTTCAGCTAACCGCCTGGCGGTTGAGCGGAGCTTGCTGAAGAAGTCCAAGATTCCTTCTCGGGTCGCCAACACTATCCAAGCGGCTCGACGCCCGTCAACAACACGGATTTACGACTCCACCTGGCGCTCCTTTGTGTCATGGTGCAACCGTCGCTCCATCGTCCCTACGTCGGCCTCCACGGTGCAGGTACTGGTGTTTTTGCAGGACGGCTTTGAGGCAGGCCTGGCCCCTAACACGCTCCGTCGGCAGGTCTCCGCCCTATCCACTATTTTGTGTTGCGGTTCTAGACATTCCCTCTCGAGTCGTTCCCTCATCCGCCTCTTCCTCAGGGGGGCTTCCAACCTTCGCCCGGGTTCTATCCACAGATATCCCTCCTGGGATTTGCCCTTAGTGCTAGACGCCCTCACGAAGGCTCCTTTCGAGCCCCTAAGGTCAGTGGGCCTACATTTCCTGTCTTATAAGGTCGCCTTCCTACTGGCCATAACCTCGGCCAGGCAGATTTCAGAGTTGGCAGCCCTCTCCATCAGGGCTGATCTCTGCGTTTTTCATCCTGACCGGGTGGTACTTAGGTTGGACCCCACGTTCCTCCCTAAGGTGAATTCCCCTTACCACAGGGCACAGGAACTAGTCCTTCCAAATTTTTGTCCACATCCTAGCCTGCCCTTAGAACGAGCCTGGCACTCCCTGGACGTGAGGAGAGCCCTTCGGATCTACATCCATCGGACATCTGACTTTCGGAGATCAGAATCCCTTCTAGTCTCCTTCCAGCCATCTAGTATGGGCCAAAAAGTCTCATCCATTACAGTGGGGCGTTGGATTAGGGCCACCATAGCCACGGCTTACGGGTCCCAGGCCTTGCCAGTTCCACCCAGGATCACGGCCCATTCCACCCGCAGTGCGGCCACTTCGGCCGCCTGGGCCACCCAAGCCTCCTTGGAGGAAATCTGCCGGGCTGCAGCCTGGTCGTCCCCTACCTCGTTCATTAGGCATTATCGACTAGACCAGTTTGCATCTGCGGATGCAGCATTTGGGCGTAGGGTACTCCAACAGGTCCTCCAGCGGACTTCCTCATCAGCCAGGGCAATTCCCTCCCTATAGTTTCACGCTTTGGTATGTCCCATGGAAGAGGACCACCGGACCCACGATCAATGAGAATGGGCTTTGCCTTACCTGAAAGCCCTTTCTGATTGCGGTGGGTCCGGTGGTCCGCCCCGCCCTGTTATGCCCAGGGCCAATTCGGCGGGGTTCTGGTGTCCTGTTTCCTTTCTTGCAGCTCACCGTGTAGGTCTGCTACAAATCGAATCTCATCAGAAAGCTGGGAGGCTACAGGAAGGGAGGAGCTTCTCAGCTAGCAGACCCGATCCGACGTCATCGGAAGAGCACTCCCATGGAAGAGGACCACCGGACCCACCGCAATCAGAAAGGGCTTTCAGGTAAAGCAAAGCCCATTCTCTCACCCAAGCAAACTTTAGAAATTGTGGAGGATACAAAATGATGGCTAGGTTGCCAAAACTTTGTTACAGGGCTCCTTTAGAAAACAAAATACCTTACTAATATTTATATGGTGATCCTCATATTTGGGAGATTGGTGAGAATTTTCTTTTTTAATTGAAAAAATTCTGTGAAGGGATTCCTCATTTTCTGTACTCAGAAAGAGAATGGCTATATTTGCACAGCTCTATTACAAATTACAGACTTTCCACAGTAAAAGTGAATCCTCAAAACTATAAACCAAATCTGGATTGTAAAATGAGATATCAAGAGTATCAAATTACTGATTCTTAGAGAGTGTTGGAAATCCAGAATGATCATAACATGAATTAAACCCAGATTTCCACCAGAACATTTTTTTAATTCACCAGAATTCTGTTTCACCTGGTTGTTCTAGAGGTTTATTTTTCTTTATTAAGAAATTAAGAAATGTTTTTCTTCCCTAAAGTTAATGACTAAGTACTGGCCATTGGTTATTTAACTGAAAGAAAATCATTGCTATAAGGGGTGGGGGGAATCTAATTTCTGCATGGAATTGTTTGCATTCGTGTTTTTTTAGACTTAAATGTCTAAATTGCATGGGTTTAGTGGTGAGGGAGAGAGTGTTTGGTTTCCTTCATTCTATAGGTGTGGGACAAAAAAGAAACCAGCACTTAATCTTAAGGATTCTTCTACTCAAATAAACCACATCTCTTAGGGTAGATGGGATCTATGGCGCTCTTGTTAACCCAAGCCATTTCCCTGACTAGAGAGTTGTTCTTTGTTCAAGATGTCATGGTCAAATGGAATCAGAAAAATGAAACCCTAGAAGATTGTGAGGCTTTTTAAGGTAAACTATATGTGTATCAAGCAAATTTGGGATAGCAGGTTTTCATTTCTCCTGCTGACCTTTGCTACTGAATTGGTGAAACTCTTGATGATCTAAAACCACTCTTTGATAGACCAGCCTTTATTGTAACCATCCCTATCATTGACATTTTGTCAGATATCAAAAGCATTACAGTTCCCTATTGTTCCCTATTGTTGAAATACAGCATAGGATAGTTATATTATATTAAGAGTATATTTTATGTAATTACAGTGTTTATATATTGCCTCCTCAGAGTTCAAGTCAAGTTGATCGTAATATTAGATGGAATCAATCAGTTGTCACAGTTGACAGAGGCCTGGGGAAGGGCAGGAGTGAGATATGGAAAAGTTAAGGATTCTGTTTATTTCACTTTGCATCAGACCATCAGTGCTCATCTTCAGTTCATGGAATAGTGAAAGACATGATTGCCTGCATATAAAATGACTCAGGCTCAAGATAGCTTTTACCAAAAAAATTAAAACCAACAATCCTGTCCCAGAGTCACTATATTTCAATCTTAAATAATTTCATAAACCAACTTCCTGCAACCTGCTCTTTATCTTTTGGGAATGAAGTCAATTATAGTACAACACATCTCAACTGAATAACTTAGGAGTAAGCTACAATAAACGGTAACTACAAGAAAACAGATTCAAAAACTATAAATCTGTTGAATGAAATAGATATGGAATCCTTTTTGAAAAACTTATGATGAAAATATAACCTTTGTGTCATGTGTAATAAAGGGCAGGCTCTTTCTTTAATAATTATGACTATTTAAAAGTAAATTTATTCAGAAAAGCATAAAAAGGAAAGGGGATATAGATTTGAAGTAAGCAAGCCTTTGGTTACCTTCATGTTAGCAATATCAAACCAGAGTTTAGATATATCATCCAACAATATCACTATACAATCAACCAGTCAGAATAGAGCTGGATGGGACCTTGGAGTCCAATCCCCTGCTCAAGCAGGAGACCCTATACCATTTCAGATAAGTTATTGTCCAGTCTCTTCTTAAAAACCTCCAATGATGAAGCACCCACAACTTCTGATGGCAAGTTGCTCCACTGGTTAATTATCCTCACTGTTAGGAAGTTTATCCTTAATTCCAAGTTGCTTCTCACCTTGATTAGTTTCCATCCATTGTCCCTCTGGTGCTTTGGAAAATAAATTGATCTGCTTCTCTTTATAGCAAGCCCTCAAATATATATGGAAAGCTCAAACAGCTTTTGCCAACTTGGTTCTTCAATTTTTTTATCTACTTAGTTTTCAACATCAAAGTTAACCCTATATAGGTAATTATATGAAGCAATTCCTTTGTAATAAATTTATATTGATGGTTTACCTTGAATTTTTTTATTATAGCTGCAGGAGGGATTTCACAAAGACAAAATTTCAGAGAGATAAATTGTTCATTTTAGATTATTTGCTTTGCATCAAAACCTTCTCAAATTTCCTAGGAATTCATTTGCAAAGATGAAGAATATGAGTTATCCAATTTTAGTTCATAAAGGAACATATTTTTAAGTGTCATAGATTTTTTTTAGGGTAAACGTTTGTTTTAAATAGATACAACCACTGCAAGATGTCAGATACAACCTCTGACTGACATGTAATCCTGCTAATGTTTTGTAGAAGTTAATGATATTTGACTTGTTATGCTAGCATCTGATTGACTACTGCTAAGTAGCTTTTCAGTAAAAAAATTTACATAGGTTTACAGAATATTTTGAAGTATTTGAATATTTCAAATCTTGATATGTATCCAGACAAAGTTCTAGAGAGCTGGTAGACTGCTTGGAATATGTGAAAAGATGTTTTAATCAGATCACCAATAATGAAAGACATATTTTAAGGTTTATCAGTCACTTCATCAAAGACATGCTAAAAAAAGTTATCTACCTTTCCCAGGAATTGGAATAGGCATTATATTGTAATGTTTATAATGTATACTATTATAAGTTATATTTAAAGTTTATAAAACGTTCATCTGAATATTAGAAGGATTAAATGTTTATATTGGTTTGGATATTTGCATTAAGTGTTTGTGCAGTGCAATAATCATTGGTCATGATTTATAATGTGAGTTTTATTTTTAATTGTATTGTTCTTGAACAATACAATTGTTGTATTGAGGGGGAGGGCTCTTCCCCTCCCCCTCCATTCTATTGAAAAATGACATCGTTTGGGCATCAATGGTATCCTACATGAGAAGGCGCATAGATTTGGCTGCTTACTATTAAAAATGATTAAAATGAATATGTTTCATATTGTTCAAATAGGAAAAGCAAAAAAAAATGTAGATCTGGTTTGACAACTGGCAAATAAAGTTTTCATTTTGGGATTCAATAAATTGTTAATCCTTGCAGACTGGATAGATAATACTGAAATACTCACAGATATTGTCCTTAACTTCATTGCTTGATAGAGTTTCATTTATTGGACATATCATTGTTACAGTATCTGGAAAATATACCCAAAAAAAGAATATTAAAGATACTGCTGAATTGGGAATTTTTTTCTTGTTAAAGCAAACTGTGGGTTGAAATAGAAACTTCTGTTTTCTTAGGATGGCAGTCGTTGGAAGTCCTATTCAATTGTTTTTGGCATGAGCCGATGCTAGTAGCTTTGTGTTTTACAATGCTTAAAGTGGTAGATTTTGTGGCAAAAATGTTGTTTTAATAGGATAGTCCTACACAAATGTAATCCAGTATATTTTGCATTTTGTGGGAAGATGAGAACACTTGAATTTTGGCATATGTGTGGAACAAAAAAAAAGATTAATAAAGGCTGTACTCCAAAACATAGATTACAGTATAATGAAATATATTGTTAAGGGATTGGATTGGCTAGGAATCCTTTCGGGATCCCTTCCAACTCTGTAATTCCTGATAATAAAATTTACATTTGGAAAGAGTTCAATAAAACTAGTAGGACTGTTGGAATCCTTTCAAAGGCCCATGCAGAATGGCCAGATATCTTTTGTTATGGAGATTGTTCTCAATAATTGAACTCTTGTGGAACAGACCAAGACATTTGGGAATCATGGCTTAGCTTTCCTCCCTCCTCCCAGTTATGGAATGTGTTAATGCAGAGATCAGACCAAAGAAAGAACAAAACATGCAGTCTTTATTTTCTGAAGCTAGTGTTAAGTAGAGAGTGAGAATTAGAGATTTAGAAACATTTTGGAGGATTTGGTGAAGTTTGTTGGGGTGTTAAAGTATGAACCATCATCTGTTCTCAAACTGCGTGTTTTAAAATGTTCAAATGGTATAAAACCCTACTTGTTTTCAGGAGCCTAAATCTAAAGAAAATAAATATTGTTATCAGAAGCTTTACAGAGAAGAAAATAGATCAGATAATTAGTTTGATTTTCTGCTGATTGGGGATTTTTTTTTCAGTGATTAAAATAGGACATAAGAAACTGTATGTCTGCCTTTTCATGAAAAAAAATTGTCTACATGTTCATTATATGGACCCTTAAAATAGAGCATTCAGGAGTTGTCCCTTTAAACTTTGGAAGCTCTTGTTTGGAAAGATTTAAATTCGTGAACTATTTCAAAGATAATTTCACAGATAATATTGATACTAACGATATAAGTATTGTTAAAATCAACAGTTGCTTCAGTACAGCACTCACTGCAAGCAGTTTATTTGGCTGCATAATAAACTGAAACCAATATCATTTTTATGCCTGATTGTAATAAAAAGTTTGATAATGGAGCATCTCTCCGATCAATAACCTGAGCCTGAGTACCATATATTTCCAGTGTAGGATTCCAAGCTGTGGCAAAGAAGAAAAAACAATATGCCAGTGCATAAACATCAGTTATTTATGACGTGGACCATATTTGAGATAATAAGACTGTAAACACAATATGATTCATTGTCTTAATCAGTTTTGGCAACTTTATTCAAAAATATTCTGCTCTATCTACAGTTTAAAGGAACCTCATTCTGAGGGAATGAATTCCACAAAAAATTATTGTCCTGAACTAATGGAGCAAGGAATTAAGGTTGAATGACATGACTAATTGGACCCGCACACTGGCTTGTGAGGTGAGGCTTTCACCTCAGCAAGAGCATCCCCACTGCTGAAATTGAAAAAGCTATGAGGATTGATAAGGAGAGCCTATTTCAATGGACTCAAGAAGTCAAAACTGGATGAAATGGGCATAAAGAAGCTCATAGGAAAATAGAGGGAGAAGGAAAACAAAAAAAGCAATGATGGAAAACAAGAAGACATGGGATAGATAGAAAAGTGAAATATAAGGAATTAGAAGAGGGGAAAGGATCATGGAAAAATGCATCAGCTAATAAGCTTCCCTTCTGCTGCAAAAGATTTGCAGTTCGGTTTTCAATAGTAATCTTGGTAATTAGAGGGCCCAGAAGAAAGTAGAAATTAGCTTGAGCATCCAAGTTCAGAATCTATTCCGTGCATTGGTGCCAACCCCAGACCTACAGCTAATTGCCATGTTAGCCATAGACTATAATAATAAGGTGACTCCCAAAGTGACCTGAAAAAAGCACAAGACACAGAGGGAGCCAAAAAGGACTCTCTTCCTCTCTACTTAAGATAACTTTAAACTTTATTGTCTTTTTACTTAATACTTGTCTAAGGAGAACATCCAAGTCATCCAATCTGTATTTATTTTAGGAAAACCTTTGACATTAATGAGTACTCAATGGATACAAATGTTTGGTTCCTTGGTTGAAATGTAGGGGTTGTGTGTGTGTGTGTGTGTGTGTGTGGTTTTGTGTCCTACAGATATATCTTTAACTTCATAACTTTAAATTATTTAAATTCTATAATATGTGTGAAACTGAATGATGCAGGCTACTTTTTGAAAACAGGTTGTAGAGGTTGACCAATGTAACATTGTCACCTATAGGGGCATGTGGTTGATGATTCTCCTTTTGCTTGTTGAAATGGGAGCCCATTTCTCAGCACCTGACAGATATTCCATGCTTGGCAAATCTCTGTTCCTTCCCACAGTTTTTTGACAGAGGAGGTACCTATTTTTCCTCCCCTTAGAAAGGGCTTGCCTCCTCCCTTCCAGTCTTAGAGATGAAGAGAGAACCTGAGGATATCCTCAACTGCTTCAGAGGTATCAGTTGAGATCAGTGGTAAGAAGGAAGCTGAGCAATCCAGCAAATTTCTCTATTGCTCACCAAAACTAGGCAATTTTTGTTAATTCCTGATGTAATCTAGGGGTTATAGCTGAGAAACAGCACAAAGTTTAAAATAGCCAGTTATGACTACTTTCTCTCTTGAAAGAGTAGAGAGTATAGTTTGATTATATATTTCAAAACTGCTTCATTTTAAGTTTGCTTGTCTCCAACACCAACATTTTACTTTTGGAGAATCTTAATTAAAGTGATGATATGAGACCAGGAAGATTCTGGCTAAAGTTCTCACTTGATATGGGATTCAGAAGGTGACTTAAATTCAATTATTATCTCGGTCCCATACACTATCTTGAACTCTTTGAGAAATAGGTGATATACATACTCAGCTTAATAAATTGTGACTAAAACTTGTTCTTTGGATGTTTTCAAAATGTTTAATTCCTGTATGTAGCAGATTCCACCAAAGACTTTCATAAGACTCTCCTATAGCACACTTTGTGGACATTTTATAGTTTCTGCTTGTGGCACAATTATTTCTTGAATATTGCCTCTTTTAATTAACTTTAACTACCTTTAGTTTGGAGGCATGCACGTGTTTTTTTATGCTTTTAAAAACGCTTACTGTGAGTTTACAACTAATCGTAAAAACTGATTCTTGACATGTTCCTTTAATTTTTTTAAATAAACTCCTGTGGATTCAGCGAAACTTTTGAAAAAGCAAACAAAGTCAGGTTATAATTTGTTGAAGAATTCGGAATCTATAAAAATTCAAATTCTTTCCGTAAATCACTGTTATGGAACTGTAGACCCATTAGTTTTACTGTAGACTAAGAAGTGCGTTATTTCCCTGAAATCCCAGTCAGTTATTTGAGACTATGCTACTAGCAAAAGAATATGTTATATTTTTTTTGTACATTGCCTTTAGCAGTATGGAAAGTTTTGTTTTGTTTTGTTTCTCATCTGTTTGTATTTAATCTTTGCTTAGCGCATCATTTGAGTTGCAAAGTGCGAATGGTTCTTTTTAAAATAGAGTGTGATTTCCTTTAGATTTATCTATGAAATAACTTTTTTGTCTTTTGTCTTTTTTTGTCTGCTCAAAATACTTAATCACAATGTATCAATTATACCAATAGGTTTGTATTCTGAGGACCCCATTTATATTGTTTAATTATAATTAATACAAAAGAGCCATTTGATTAACATATAGATATGCACACCATTAAATGATTTTTATAATTTGATTGATAGCTTCAGCCTGCTGCTTAATCTGGATGAAAGAATGGATTCTTCTGAGGAGCAAGAGGATTTTAGATTTAGAAGGACATGGTCTAAGGTTCATAGTTTTCTATGGTACAATAAAGTTAAGGTTAATGTAGACTTTAATAGTCATTACGTATATTAGAAGTGGCATATTGACAATATGGAACAGATATAAACCTAGCCTGAGATCAAAAATATCTTCATGGGTTTTAGCAATAGAAGATTTTAGAGTAAAAAACAGTACATAAAGAAAAATGGTTAGCTTATCAAGAGTTGTTAGAACAGGAACATGGAAAGTATAAGATGAAATCAAAAGAGGAATTGGCTGCAGACGATTTAGTTTTCAGTGGTTTTCATATGCACAGAAAAATATTTTAAGGACATTTGAAATTGAGCAGCAGGAGACAAAATTTGAAGTTGAGCCTTGCTGGTACAGTGGTCTAAGCACCCTGTTATTAACACAGCTGCCTGCAATTTACTGCTGGTTCAAATCTCTCCAAGGCTCAAGGTTGACTCAGCCTTCCATCCTTTCTAAGGTAGGTGAAATGAAGACCCAGTTTGTGGGGGCAATAAGCTGACTTCGTATAAATATACAAAAGTATGAAGGCTATTGCTTATTGCTTAACGCATTGTAAGCCGCCCTGAGTCTCCGGAGAAGGGCGGCATATAAATCAAATTAAAAAAAAAAAAGAACCTAGCCCTGCTTGAAAATATAAAGGTAAATGTCAATATTTTGCATTATTGCCTGACTTTTAATGATTTCTTTTTAAATTTTTTGCTAATTTTATTCTAAACAAAAGTTCTGATTAAGATTTTTATGTCTAAAATCTCAAAAAAAACTTTTTAAATGTTGCTATGTTAACATAACACCCCCTTCTTCCACCCTGTTAGAAATACAAATAGCATTTATTGACACACTTAATCTTTTTTTCCTTTTTAGTACAGAGTGATGAATCTCAAATGACTTACAGTAAACAAAACTGATGTAGATCTACTTCAGGGTGTGCCTATATTGTCTTTAAATTTTGTTGCACAAACTATTTTTAATTAGCATATATGTTGACATCAAGAAACTCATTCGACATGTTCTGAATTGCTGTGATGGCCCCAGTGCTTCAACTGAATCTGAGAAATCTGGTGCCTCTCTGAGCTGTAACATATTTAAATGGTTTAGAACTAATTTCCTCTTGCGACACAACAAGCACCTAGCTCTGTTTGTCTCCAACTTTTGTAGCACATTCAGAATGGTGAGGATGGATAGGGATACAGTATGTGGGCTGCATAAATAGAAATAATTATTAGATGGCAATTACAAAACAAAACTCAAACCTGCTGCTGCCATCTTCTGGCTGTCTGTATTTTTGCATGCTGAAGTATCATACCTCAAAATTTAGTTACATTGCCTGTTGGAATTTTCCTTTCTTGTGATTTTAGCAAATATTTTGCATAGAATCTGCAACCATAGCAACCACTCTGACTGATTGATGAGTATCCTAAGATTAAGAGTATTGATTATCTATTAAATGTACTACTAAAAGTATAAATTATCTGAGGAATTCTAACAAAAAAGAACTTTGAATTTGACACAGATTATTGGCTTTAGAAAAATATAACTGCAGGGAACAAGAGGATCTATGGTTTGTCAGAGAGCCCCAACAATAATGACTGGCCTTTGTCTTGAAGAATTTCAGAATGGATGCCAGATCTAAAGATAAACAACAAAGTCTGAATCATTCTCCCCTAAGAGGTTTAGGCTTTTGTCTACTCTGTGCAAGAGAAAGGGAATCTGTTTTCAGAACTTTTACTCAATTGAAACTATGGCCACAATCCAACACGAGATTAAATGCTCTTAAACCCCTTAAAGTCAATGAATCTAAACAGATTTAACTGGGTGTTGGATTTGTCCCATGTTTTATTGTACTGATAGTTTTCTGGGGAAACTGACAATTCTATAACTAATATCAGGTCAGGACTTGCATAATAGCATTTATTCCAGTAGCAAAAGTAGCATTTTACAACTTAGTATCAAGAAGCTTTTAAGAAATTGAAGTAAGTGCAGCTTAGAAGAAATTATTCTTCCGCAGTCTATTCAGGTACCTGTGTCTAATTTAGCAATATCTTTGTGCTGGCCTTTCTGCCTCTTTTTGTGAACTAGTGGCTCAGTGGTGAAATCCATTTTTTTTTAATACAGGTTCTGTGGGTGTGGCTTGGTGGGTGTGGTGTGGCTTGGTGGACATGGTAGGGGAAGGCTATTGCAAAATCTCCATTCCCACCCCACTCTGGGACCAGCCAGAGGTGGCATTTTTCCAGTTCTCCAAACTACTCAAAATTTATGCTACCAGTTCTCCAGAACCTGTCAGAACCGGCTGGATTTTACTCCTGATGTGGCTCATGGCAATCTGGATGCAAGTACAGAGTATATTTCAGCCACTTTTCCTTTTTACATGGATTTTACTGTAGAACTTCCAACTTAGTCCATAGAGATTCTTGTCAGTCTCTGTTCTTCCTACTAATAAACTAAGAACACTGCTTGATATAAGTTATATTCTAGTACTTCAGGAATTAACAGTAACCCTAGTATTATTTCGTTTGTTTGTTTATATACTACCCATCTCACTGATAAAGTGACTCTGGGTGGTGTATTATTTCTTAGCATCCCCACTTTATTAAGCAGGCTTGCTGTTTGAATGACCCTTTCTGCAGTGGGAAAGAAAAAGCAGCATCTGGTATCCACATGGCTGGGCCTCTCGTAAGACAGTGAAATGTCTTAGCTTTACATTTTCCATGGCATTTCTGTATCAGCATATCTCTCCACTCATCTTGGAATGCATGTTTTTCTATGTTGTCTTTGCTCACAATAACATTCTTGGTTTGATCTCTCCTAGGTGCATAGCGTAATGTCCATGCTGTGCTACACTCTGATTATAGCATTTCTGATTGGCATATGGGCAGCACCAAAATCTGAAGATAATGTCCCTCTGGGCTCCCCTGCAACGTCTGACCTTTCTGATACCAGCTGTGTTAAAACTCACGAGGGTCTGAAAACATCTCAAAACACAGATCAGCGCCATCCTGCTCCTCAGAAGGCAGAGGATCAAGAAATTGGATCAGCAGCAAACATCATTGTGGATCCCAAGCTTTTTCAGAAGAGGCGGTTCCAGTCACCTCGTGTTCTGTTCAGCACTCAGCCCCCACCATTGTCAAGAGATGAGCAAAGTGTGGAGTTCCTGGACAATGCAGACTCTCTTAATAGGAATATCCGGAGCAAACGTGAAGCTCATCCTGTGCATAACCGAGGGGAATATTCTGTGTGTGACAGTATCAGTGTCTGGGTTGCCAACAAAACCACAGCAACGGACATCAAAGGCAAACCGGTGACTGTGATGGTGGATGTAAATCTTAATGGTAATGTCTACAAGCAGTACTTTTTTGAGACCAAGTGCAGAAATCCAAAACCAGTTCCGAGTGGGTGCAGGGGTATTGATTCCAGGCACTGGAATTCTTATTGTACCACAACACACACATTTGTCAAGGCGTTAACCATGGAAAGCAATCGGGCATCCTGGCGCTTCATTCGGATTGACACTGCCTGTGTGTGTGTAATCAGTAGAAAAACTGAGAACTTCTGATTGACCATTGATTGCTCCAATACTCACTTTCTCCCCACCCCCTACCTCAGCCTGTAAATTATTTTAAATTATGAGGGCTCTATGATATATTTATAGTTTATACAATGAAATCAATGAATCATCATAATTTATTAAATCCTTTTGAAAACTGAATACATGATGTGAGCATTAATGGCATTTTTTTCCTGTTAAACAAATATTTTAGCTTTTATTTAATATGCTTGTCATAGAAAAGTTTCTGAAAAGAATGTATGGCTGTTTTCAGTGTCCTGCACCTGATCTTTTTATTTAATGTGCAGTTGCTCTGTTACTCTGCACTAGATCAAACTTCATTACATACAAGTCCATTAGGGAAATTCTCCCTCTCCTGGGTCAGAATCATTCATTCATATTACACACCTGAGGAGACGCATAACTGTCATTGTTGTCAGATACGCTGATTTCCTTCTGTTTATACATTCTAAATACTAGATTTGCAACTGACTTCTTGTTAAACTTGTCTTCAGAGCACTCCCATACACATACGTATTATTTTTACAAATAAGTAAAGCAGTGAACATATTGAACATACCTTTTCCCTACAGAAACAACCCTGTGGATTGGGCTGAGAGAGAGTGAGTGGCCCAAGGTCACCTACCTGGCTTTCATGGCTAAGGCAGGACTTGAACTCATGGTTTCTACCTTGTAGCCTGATGCCTTTTTTTTTCAAATTGTATACAAATTTCTTTTTCCTTTTATAGGAAACATTTAAGCAAACATTTTGCTTCCTATTTTATAACATGTAGTTAAAAGCAACTACTTTTTAGTCAACTGCTGGCAAAACTAAAGCCAGCCTGAGGCCAGCTAGATTTACATCTAACTCCATCCCATTTAAATAAATAGAACAAATGTGTCCTGATTGTTGATTCCTCAAGATATAAAATCCAATTTCACACTCTCGTGTTTCAAAATAGGTTCCACTATTTTCAATACATTTTGCTCTTAAGTAAGTATATGTAAGATTATCGTCTCATATGGCAACCCAGGATGTATTGACTTCAGATTTATTCATGCTCTGTTCTATTTAGCAGATTTTCTCCATGGTAAGTAATTGCAAGATTGCAGTTTTAGTTGTAACTGATTTGATTAGGTTTGGGATCAGTGCAAAACTCCATGGATTAGTCTAAACTTTGATGATTTTATACCTTTGTGATAGAATTTTAATCTAATCAAAACTGAATAGACACAAAATAAATAGTAGAAGGTTCCTGAGAAAACAGTCCTTCTGATAGAATAAAAAAGTACATTTTGGTTGATTTTTAGGAATAAAGACCATCCTGGTCCTTTGAACTCAGTGGAAGTTATAGATGAAAATGTTGCAAATGATATTCCTCCCCGCTCCTGCCCAGAACTGCCACCATTTTCTCAGAGGATGAATGAAAATTGAGTACATAATTGATTGTCACCAGCAATTGGAAGATTGGCTGCAGAAAGAAACACAATTGGTGTGCACATGCAGGGTATTTAGAATTGTTTCACCAAAATGTGGTGCTGATTCACTGGAGTTAAAAATGTGGACTTTCAAGCATTTTTTAATATAAAAAATAGTTTAAACTTCCAAAACTAGTATCATCTGCAAATTTGCAGATGATACTAAACTGGCAGGAATAGCTAACACTTTAGAAGATAGGCTCAAGATCCAGATGGCTCTTGACAGACTTGAACACTGGGCCCTGTCTAACAAAATGAAATTCAATGTAGAGAAAAGTAAAGTCTTACACTTAGGTAAGAAAAACCAAAAGCACACATATAAACTGGGGAAAACCAGGCTTAATAGCAGTCACTGTGAGAGGGATCTTGGAGTCTTAATGAACAATCAGCTAAATATGAACCAGCAGTGTGCAGCGGCAGCTAAAAAAGCCAATGCAATCCTAAATTGCATTAACAGAGGGATACACTCAAGATCAGGGGAGGTACTAATACCACTCTATAAAGCCCTAGTAAGACCACACCTAGAGTACTGCATCCAGTTTTGGTCACCACACTATAAAAAAAGATGTTGAGACTCTAGAAAAAGTGCAGAGGAGAACAACCAGGATGATTAGGGGACTGGAGATTAAAACACATGAAGAATGGTTACATGAACTGGGCATGGCTAGTCTAGTGAAGAGAAGAACCAGGGGAGACATGATAGCAGTATTCCAATATTTGAGGGGCTGCCACAGAGAGGAGGGGGTCAAGCTATTTTCCAAAGCACCTGAAGGCCAGACAAGGAATAATGGATGGAAACTGACCAAGGAGAGATTCAATCTAGAAATGAGGAGGAACTTTCTGACAGTGAGAACAATCAACCAATGGAACAGCTTGCATTTAGAAATTGTGGGAACTTCATCACTTGAGACTTTCAAGAAAAGATTGTCAGAAATGATATAGGGTCTCCTGCTTGAGGGGGGGGTGTTGGACTAGATGACCTATAGGGTCTCTTCCAACTCTGTTAATCTGTTAACCATCCATACATGTTGCATTTCAACTGCCATCATTCCCAACTAATATTATGTGTGTACATGCTGGGTGGAAATGATAGGAAGTGAAATCAACCACATCTGGAGAGAGACCCATTGGGAAACATGTTTTATAATACTGTAGATAAATGCAGATGACTTCCTTTGGCTAACTGATATTGGGGTTGGAAATAAATTTGCTTACACAACTTTTTAAAAATAGATTTTGGCAATTTTTTAAAGGAATATAACCCATAAGCAAACTTTCTTTTCTCAGTTTCTCCCCCACACTGGAGAAAGCTTTTTAATCTCCGTGACTCATTGGGGTGAGGCCTATAATGTGTGTTTCAGTCCATTCAGTCTGCATTAAAGAAATCTTAATTTCATTGGTTTCTTTGAAAAAGTAGCATCTGTTTTTAAGAAGCCAATTCAAGATAAATACCATGCAAATTTCAAGTTACAGAGTCTTTCAGAATAGTGAAATCTTCAAGGGAAAAACAATTCAAGAAGTTTAGGAAGTTCTTTAAAAATGTGATAATTAATGCCCAAACTCAAACAATACAAAAGAGAAAAAAAATGGGAGTCACCTGTTGAAATTGGCATAGTTGCATAAAAAAGGTCTCTGATTAACTGAGAAACAAAAAGGACAAATGAAAAGGCATATAGCAAAAGCAGAATATCAGGAAACAGCCTGAATCTATAAGGAAGACTAAGGTTTAGAATGAACTGAGGCTTGTTATGAACAACAAAAGTAACCCAAAATAATCATTCTTTAGATGTGTGTGGAACATGAAGAAAGTCAAAAAATGGGTCGGGTGGTCTGGCTGGTATTGGCTAGGTGGTGATTTGCAGCATGAGGAAGGCTGAACTGTTTAACTCCTAGTTTGCAACTGTCTTTTCACAAAAGGAAAAAAGGTCAATTGGTCAAAAGCCACAGAAGAGAAATGCAAATCAAAATATGTAAGGAAAGAATATCTAGTTATTTGGGGTGAATTCAAGTCTCTGGAACCACATTGATGGTGAATAAGTAGATATTATCTCAGAACCACTGACTATAATCTTTGAACCCCTGAAATACAGGGGAAGTTCCAGAAACATTTGTTAATCTTATTAAAAGGGAGAAGATGGGAAACTAGATTTAACAGCTAGATGAGGAGATAGAAGGGATGCTTATCGAATTTCAAATAATATAAAGGTGGGAGAATAGCTGACACCTCAAAAGACAGACTCAGAAGTCCAATCAATCTTGATATACTTGAATATTGGGTCCTATCCACACTATATATTCAGTGGTGAGATATGTAAGAATCTGAAAAAAACAATTTTACAACATAGATCAGTGGTTCTCAACCTTCCTAATGCCGCAACCCTTTAATACAGTTCCTCATGTTGTGGTGACCCCCAACCATAAAATTATTCCTAAAACCATTGAAAATGTGTTTTCTGATGGTCTTAGGCGACCCCTGTGAAAGGGTCGTTCGACCCCCAAAAGGGTCGCAACCCACAGGTTGAGAACCACTGACATAGATGGTACCTGGCTCAGCAATAGTACTTACAAGGAGTACAATAGTACTTACTTCTGGGTAGCTGCGTATGCCATAAATTAAGCATGGACCAGCAGTAAATTGCATCTGCCAAAGGAGCCACAGGAATCTTGTGCTGCATTAACAGAAGTAAAGATCATGAGAAATAATAGTTCCACTCTATGTTAGCTTGTCATATCACACTGGGTATTCTGTAACCTATATCTTCAATATAATAGAAGAAGGATAGATAATGAATAACTTGAAATAATTCAAAGAAAAGTGTGGTGCTCAAAGACTAAATCCAATGAAGAACAGTTAAAGAAACAGGAAATGTTTCACATAAAGAAAAGACGCCTAAAGGGAGATATGATAGCAGCCTTCCAATATTTGAAAAGGTGTCACATGGTGTTGATTTATTATATAGTATTTGTTTATTCTCCATAGCACCTAAGGGTAGGACAAGAACCAATAGGGAAGATTTACTGAGGCAGGGGTCCTTCTTTCTTTTCCATTCCTATGATTTGATAAGTCTTATGGTGGGGGAAGTTAAGTAAGGTTGCCTAAATAGCCCCTACCAATTCAACAATTCTGTACTGCTGAGAATATTGTATTTTTGTCACAAATGCTTGAAACTATGCTAATCCAGGCTATGCTTTAGATGTGATAAAAATGGCTTAAAAGGTCAATCATAGCATATCTCTGTAATGTTCATATTAAGTCCAGGCTGATTCCTATTGCAACAGCTTTTCAAATATATGTTTGACATATGGAGTGCAATCTTAAAGAAGCATTATTTTTTAGCAGCTTCTCCGGTGAAATTGTAACTGAATTCAATCTTCTCAACTTTTGTTTCTTTGTTTGGTTTGGGTTGGGTTTTTTACTTGAAAACTGGGAAGTTGACTCAAAGCAATTGTTTTCCGTCTCTTTCTTATGGCAGGTGATATCAGATGGGAGTAGGTTGAAACAATCACTCTCAACCGCAAAATAAATAAAATACATACAAAGACATTTTATATTGTGGAAATATTGGTAGCTCTTTAATTTTCTGAGACCACATTTTCCAGTGGGAAAAAAAATTCTCATGAAATGTCAGTTAAAGTGTCACTTTAGAAGAGGATTCTAGGAGATCTACACTGGGAATGGGTCTTAGCCATGGAAGGAATGTATGGGGTTATTTGGAGAAAAGTAAAGGAAAATACGTTTGCAGATATAGTTAAAACACTTCCAAGAAATGGATTAAGAAGAATTCAGGAGCATCAAGCAAATGTTCTAAGGCAGGGCTGTCAAACTCCCGGCCCATGGGCTGGATGTGTCACGTGCTGTTGATGCCAACGCCCGGTTTAGTGAAGGGGGGGGAAGTCCTGATACATCACGTGATGCTGCCGTCACCTCTGTTCTAAGGTGAGAAGTGCTATGTGGACCAGTCTTCTAACCTGGGAGAGAGATATGGTGCTTTGGCATGGTGAAAGCTTGTGAGGTTTTATCAAACTTCAGCTAAGAAATTGCCACCAACATCACAACTGCTGCTCCACTGCTGTCTTTGTAATGAGTTAATCAGAAGCTTGTGTTAGATCTGGCACCTCTTCAAAGAGCTTGAGAACTCTGATAAAGATTCAGTCTCCAAATTGTTGGAATAAATTGAAGGACTGGCAGATGGCATACTTCCAGCCAGCATAGGCTTCTTCCTGCTACACCTCCACTTCAGATTGTTGTCAGCGACAGCTGCCACTCAAGTTCATTTGCAGAAGAGACACAGGTTCTTAAAATGACCAACTATCTTGTATTGGTCCCATTGAATTCAAATTATTTTCAAGTTGGCTAAAAAAACAAACATTTGTATTTTGCATCTATGCCACCTATGGCAATGAGATAAAAATAGTCTCTGCTCTATATCTGCTTTAAATCATAAAGTTCAGAGGAAAATGAATATAAAACAGTTGCATATTCGTGGTATCCTAGGATTCAGTAACCCAATTCAAAATCCCAAATTTAACATGTTGTTTTGTTATGAACTTCATTGTCATATCGCTTTCCAAATGATAAAATAGAGACAAAATAAAAAGAAATATTGTGCCAAATATTTTACATGTTAAAAACGTTTAAGATCCAGAAAATTCTCCTTTGAAGCAAACCATGATTTGTAAATAAAATTTCTAGTAATCTGGTAGATGATGATCTGAACATAGTATTTGGCTAAGATTCAGTTATTTACCATAATAAGTACAATGGATGGTTACAGACAAGCACAAGAATAAATTCATACATCATGCTAAGATGTGGTACATCAATAGTTAAACAACAATTGATTGGCTTTGCACAGAATACTGTCATAAATAATATGATTGGTTTATACTGGATAGTGTCACATGGACAAAAATCAAACTACAAGCATTTGGTGTAAGTCCATAAGTTTCAAATGTAAAATTTACATTCAACCCAATATTAACATTTTTAAAAAAAGTTGTAGAGTATTCCTTTGTAGTCACATATTCTAAGCCCATGATAGCAAACCTATGGCATGCGTGCCAGAGGTGACACGCAACACCCTCTCTGTGGGCACACAAGCCGTCACCCCAGTTCAGCTCTGCCACGCATGCATGCGCGCCTACTACTGACCAGCTGGTTTTTGGGTCTCTGCTACACATACGCAGGGGGCGGGGCAGCAGTGAAATCCAGCTGGATCTATCTGGTTCACATGAACGGGTAGCACCAATGGTGGGAGGTTCCATCCACCTGCCAGGATGTCATTATGTCCCATTTTTGACCATCTGCACATGTGCAGAAGAGGTGCGTGTGTGCATAACATGGGCGCGCATGCTCCTGCGCTCTCCCATGTGGTCCTGTTCCCAAACCGGTAGCAAAGGTAAATGGATTTCACTGCTGGGGTGGGGGCCATGCATGGGCTGCATGTGCGGGGTGCACATGCATGTGTGGGGGCAGGGCACATGTGGGGGCATGGGACGCATGCAGGGGCCATGCATGCATTGCATTTGGGGGGTTCGGATGCGTGCTTTCGGCACTCGATCCGGAAAAGGTTAGCCATCGTTGTTCTAAGCCTTCCCAATACATTCTGGAATCATACATGTTTGCTAAAGGTAAAGTGTGAGTGGTTATATAATTTCAAGTAAATCTCCAAAAGCCTTGTACAAACAATTCCATATTCTTTATTTGAAATTAAGCATGCTTTACATAAATGTGCTTTACATGCTTTAGCTTGCTTGCACCAACTGGAATATTGCAGTGCAAAAGTTGAATGTTTGCCCCAGGCCTTTTCAGATTAGACCTGGTGTATCAATCAATACAAAATGTAATGAAATTCTGTTACTACTTCAATTAAGGGTACAACAGGTACAATTAGGAATAATGTTTGAGAATGAGGTAAACCTGATTCATATAGCTCAGTGAGAAGAGCCACATCTGTGCTGGTTTCCTTATTGTTTAAACAGTGGCTGAGAAATTTATTGATATTTATCAATAGATAAAAATCAAGAAATTGATTAAAAATCAAAATAACTAACAAAATGTGCTGCCATAAATAGTGCTAATAGTTACCACCTTACACCTAAAAATATTACACAAGCCTTTCTTGAGCTGGCTCCTGGCAGATCTATTGGGACTGCAGATCTCAGAATTCTTAACCAAATCTGGCTGCATTTTTAATTCAGACGGAGGAAGCTGATAAAAGCCACAAATTGCTTGGATGTGACTACTAAGCCTGGTGGCTCCATATTAGTTCAGAGTAAAGATGCTTGAGCACTGGTTGCTGGGGAACAGCAGGAATAAATGCTATTGGTCTCCTGTTTTGCTTGTGAACTACCACAGGGGCAATTTATAGTAAATATTTTCTCTTTTTCTGAAGAGCTAAGCACCCAATCAAGAGCTTAACCTTGGCCTGCTTAAGAAAATCAAATAAGAAAAATCACAGTTCTTGTTGCATCCTCAGAAATATCTATGAAATGGCGTTCATTACCTTCAATGCATCAGAGTTTCAATCAAATATTGCTGGCTGATGATGCACATTTTCTCAAAGTTGCCTGTAAACCTCTTACATGCAGTCTAACACAGTATCACACAGTTGTAGCTCCACATCCGTTAAAGCAATACAGGGGAGAAGATGGGTTTTTAAACTAACATGGTTAATATAATTCCCAGATTCAGACAGCCTCCCACAAAACTGCAACCTGAACTGTCCCAGGAAAAATCCTTCTTCCTGGCTTTTGTCCTTCAACCTGGGTTCCTGAGCTCCATTTTCCACAGCACAAAACGGTTACTGGATTTGAAAGACTGACTTTATCTTGTTGTAGACTCTGTCTCTCTTAGTGTTTCTCTGTACAAAATCATCAGGTCAGATCATTTCAGGGGTGAAATGCTAACGGTTTGGGCTGGTTCGTCCAAACCGGTAGTAAAAAATGCTACTGGTTCGCCGAACCGGTAGTAAAAAAATGTAAAAAAAAAAGTTCCGACAATCAGCTGAGCGACAGGTGATCGTCGGAAAGTGGGTTTTTTTAAGCATTTTTTTTACTACCGGAGAATCAGTAGTTAAAAATGCTTTAAAAAGTTTTTTTTTTAAAAGTTCCAACGATATACCTGTCGCTCAACTGATTGTCGGAACTTTTTTTTTTTTTTTTACTTTTTTAAGCATTTTTTTACTACCGGTTTGGGCGAATAGGTAGTAAAAAAAATGCTTTTAAAAAGTTTCAAAAAAGGTTCCGATGATTGCACGGCACAGCTGTGATCTTGGGGACCTTTTTTTAACTTATTTTAAGCATCTTTTTACTTTTTACTACCTATTTGCCTGAACCAGTAGTAAAAAATGCTTTAAAAAAGTTTTTAAAAAAGATTCCCAAGATCGCACGCCACAGCTGATTCCCCACCCCCTACTGTTCTACTTACCTTCCCAAGCCTCCTTTTGGTGTGTACTATGCATGCACATGCAGCACATGTTTTGTGCGAATTGTGCATGCCTTCACGCAGCGCACACTTGGCGCACAGCACACATGCACAGCCAGCGAACCAGTAGCAAACCAGTTCAGATTTCACCACTGGATCATTTGGTCTGAGAAAAAAAAAATTAGGTTAAAGACCACAGCTACAATCTTTCATTTCCCTATTGCAAGCCCACATCCATCCTGTCCACTTGCAGAAAGCATGTGAAAATATCAAATGGTGTTTTTTTTCAGCTATGAATGGGCTAGAAAAAGCTGATATCAAGGAAGACTAATTTTTACATTTATCTAAGACAATTAGATGCATAAAATCCTTTTTAGTGGACCTGCTCATTGACTGTTGCCTAGATTAGATTCTGTGATCTTAATTAAACATGACAACTTTTCGCTAAAGGGATGGGCACGTTTTGGCAGGAGAAATAGTGATGGCTAAACAATATGGAAAGTATTAAAGGAAAGTAGGTATTAGCAAACACTAGATGTATCATACACAGGAGAACACTCTAGTAAGTATGGCATATGCAAAACTATTCTTTCTCTAGCTGATTATTTGCATGATACATCTAAAAACTGGGCATCTAAAACGCAAAACAGGAAACAAATAACACTAGTTATAAGATACCAGATTGGTCTAGATTCAATAGTTCGGCTTATCAATGTACATCAGCTACATGTACATCAGTGGTGGATTGCTCCTGGTTCAGCCCGGTTCAGCTGAGCCGGTAGCAGTGATGATGTGACGTCACCGAACCGGTTCTCTTTGTTTGGGAGCTGGGCCCTCCCACCTGCCCCCACATTATTCCTACCTTTATTTCTTCTTTTTTAGCTCAGCTGATAGGTGCGGCAGAGTGGATTGCTGCGGCTCAGCTGGGCAGAAACCTAATGCAATCGCATGCAAAGCACGTGCACAAAGAGAATCGGTGGTAACGCCGGTTGGAACCTACCACTGATATACATAGAACAAATAGCTATCTTACATTTGCATCTCATTTATTCTGCTGTTCTGAATTTAAAATAAAATGGTCCCTGTTTAAATACAGAATCAGCTGCTATCTTGATAAATGTATTTCCAGGCCAATATTTGCCAAGTTCCAAGAATCTGAAGATGGAATTTATTAGAATTTATTAGTACAGATTAGGGACAGAATTTCATGGAGAAAATCTATAAGGACACTAAGGAGAGCCAGACTGGTGTAGTGGTTAAGGCATCAGGATAGAAACTGGGAGATCATGAATTCTAATCCTGCTTTAGCCACGAAAAATGGGCACTAGGAGTCAACACTGACTTGATGGGGCATAATCAATGATTAATCAGGTAAGCAGAATCAATCCTTCTATAGCCATTAATTTTCCCTTGTAAATATGTCTCCCTGGGTAATTGATAATAGATTTAGATTTAATTATGATTATTAGATAACATTTGCTGGTCACAACTGGCAAATAAGGTTTTTATCTTCTAGTAATGACTCCCAACATTATATAAATACTCTTAGTACCATAGTTCCCTGAAAATAAGACTCTGTCTTATATTTTTTTGAACCCCGAAATAAGTGCTTGGCCTTATTTTTGGGGAGGTCTTATTATTTTGGGTCACATGGAGGAAACCAGAGGAAATGTTGGGGACCAGCTGTGCATGTGTTTAAATATTTTCGGGGAGGGCTTATTTTCATGGGGGGTTTATTTTAGTGCATGAGCTCAAAAGCCCAATTGGGCTTATTATCAGGGGATGTCTTATTTTAGGGGAAACAGGGAAATGAAGAAAGTATGGTCCTCCAGATATCAATGATGAGGGACAAACAATTCAGAACAGAACAGAACAAAACAGAATAACAGAGTTGGAAGAGTTGGGTTGGACTAGATGTAGGGCATCTAGTCCAACCCCCCACCCAAGCAGGAGACCCTATACCATTTCTGACAGATGGCAGTCCAGTCTCTTCTTGAGAGATTCCAGTGGTGAAGCTCCCACAACTTCTGAAGGCAAGCTATTCCATTGGTTGATTATTCTCACTGTCAGAAAATTTCTTCTTATTTCTAGGTTGAATGACTCCTTGATAAGTTTCCATCCATTATCCCTTGACTGGCCTTCAGGTGATTTGGAAAATAGGTAGACCTGCTCCTCTCAGTGACAGCCCTTCAAATATTGGAACACTGCTATCATATCTCCCCTAGTCCTTCTCTTCACTAGACTAGCCATGCCAGTTCCTGTAATCGTTCATTGCTCTACAGCCTTGCATTAATATTATAAGAGAAACATATTATTTCTTGTTAACATATAATCTTAGCAAGTTTCCAGGTTTAGTGAACTTCAAGTGACAATGTAAACTAACTTTGCATAACAAAGTCTGAAGCATAACTTAGCTTTTTTTCCAGCTATGTGTGTACTACATTAGAAAAGTATTTATTAGAAATGTTCAATCTCTGGTTCAAATAGAAAGCATTTAGAACAAAAGTAAGAACATTGTGTGGTCTTGTGAGATTTTCAACAGGGCTTCAAGCCCACAAGCAAATAACTACTGGATTAACGGAAGATGCACAAGTATAAGAGTTAAATCAGTAACAGATTAAGTTTTATCCCTATAATTCTAGATGAGGCACATTGCTCCAGGTGATTTCAAATGAAATAAAAAGAAAAATAATTCAATGCATGTTAATCAAAATAGCCATTCCCCAATTTCATTTTCCTAAGAAACTGAGCTGCTGGCAAGGATTTAATTAAAACATTGATTATATATGTGTCCATTTTTAAAATTGTGTTTCTTCTAAAAATATTACACATCCCCAGCTTTTCATAATACAGCATGAAATTTGCTTCACTTATGTTCTTGATTATTAAATCTTTTAAGGTTTAATTGACCTAAGATAATATGACCAGCACACAAATCAGGGGTGAAATGCTCCTGGTTCGGACCGGATCGCCCAATACGGTAGCGATGGTGGCGGGTGGTTTGGAGAACCGGTAGCAAAAATCCCTGCCCCCACCCCATGCCCAGCTGAGCCGCGCAATCATCAGAGACTTTTTTTTTAACTTTCAAAAGTATTTTTTCTGCAACCTCTTCGGCCAAAGAGGTTGTAGGGAAAAAAAATTCCTTTAAAAGCCTCTGGCGATCCCAGCTGAGTTGCCTGATCGTCAGAGGCTTCTAAAAGCATTTTTTTCTGCAACCTCTTAAGGTAGTAGAAAAAATGCTTTTAAAAGTAAAAAAAAAAAGTTGGCCATGCCCACCCAATCACATTACCCCCACCACCAAGCCACATTTTACATTTCACCACTGACACAAATTATATGAGTATTACTGAGTTGGTTGGTCGAATTGCTGTTCTTGAAGCAACTTGTCACGTGCATTTGTGAAAATGTCAAAATATTACAACTGAGTGACCAAGGGGAAAAAAATGGGTGAGCAAAAGGGAGAGAGAAGCACAGGGCATTGGTTCAAGGTAAGGAAACCAAGAGTATAAAGAATAACTCAGCGGTAATCAGGCTGCCTGGATCGTGGCCAATGAAAGAGAAGTTGGAGGTGGATAGAAGAGATGCAACACAGACCAAAAAACAAACAAACAAAATATACATGTCCAAGAGAGAAATTTGCCATAGTTAGTGTATATGTGTGGGTTTACATTCAGCTTTTTTTTTCACTGAGTTTGCCTTAATACCCGTTGAGGTATTTGAAGCTAAAATTTATCCCCATTATAAAATAAATTTTATTTCAGTATTCACTAAAGGTTAAAGTAGAGGCAACCAGATATATTAGATATCTGATTAACATTATAAAAGCAACATGTTAAATCAGAATGGAGAACCAATAATTAAGTTTTTACCATGCTGCTAGAGCTATTACTTCTCAAGTTACTAAATGGTAAGAACACCACAAACTAATGTCAAGAATTCCCATGAGAAATAAAGGAAGCTTTTTGTGGTATTTGCATAGAGGGTGGAAAAATAATTCAATTCATAAATAAATCAAAGAAAAATAGAATAAGAGTGGAAAAGGAGTTCACAATAGATGAAAAGGCCTTTGTTAATATTTTAGTTTGAATTCCAGAAATCCTACATTATGAACTTATTTTAATGGTTAAATAGATCTGTGATCTGCTGGATGATTGTTTCAGAGATATTTTCTTTCTTCCTAAACAAAGAAATAGAATTATCATGAATGGACAAAAATTCCGAGGGAGTGGGAATGACTTTAGACTTCCTGTTGGCTTTCCCATTTAATTTCTACTGGGAAGCTCCTTCTTTTCTTCCTTGCTTCCTTGCTTCTTTGCTTCCTTGCTTCCTTCCATCCATCCATCTATCTATCCATCCATCTGTCCATCCATCCATCAAGGTTTCATAATTGACGTTGTAGGAAGCTGTCAAAGAAAGTTGCAAATAGTAATCACATGACCACAAGACGTTTCAATATTGTAATTACAACCCAGGCATTGAGCCCCCAGATTGCAATCATGTGATCACAGGAAATCTGTGACAAATAATAGCAATAGCATTTAGACTTATATACCGCTTCATAATGCTTTACAGCCATCTCTAAGCGGTTTACAGAGTCAGCATATTGCCTCCAACGATCTGGGTCCTCATTTTACCAATCTCAAAAGAATGGAAGGTTGAGTCAACCTTGAGCCAGTCAGGATTGAACTCCTGGTGTGAGCAGTGAGTTTGCCTGCATTACTGCATTCTAACCACTGCGGCACCACTGCTCTTAAGTATGTAAGATGTAAGTATGGTCAGAAATATCATAAGTTTGAACAGTAGCTGAATGAGTGGTTGTTAAGCAAGGACCACCTGTATCATTTCCTCTAGTACATTTTTCCTCCCCCATCTTCTTTGATAGCAGGGCAAAACCAAGACCATGATCTACTGCATTAACATTTATTATTCCAATTTGAAGATCAACAGTCCTTT
Organism: Pituophis catenifer annectens; assembly: GCF_029215685.1. Classification (NCBI taxonomy): domain Eukaryota; kingdom Metazoa; phylum Chordata; class Lepidosauria; order Squamata; family Colubridae; genus Pituophis; species Pituophis catenifer. Next base: position 178,640,879 of record NW_027256883.1, on the reverse strand, counting down.
TCCACTTAGTCCCAGGTATTCATTTTATGATAAACTGAGATTATATTGCATTATATCTTAGGGGGTCAGACACCTGAAGAGTTATGAGAGGTGGGGGTGGAGTATTAAACTAAATAATGTAAGTATGATTATTTATTTTATTAAATTAAGTTCTACATGGGGCTGCACTTGTAAAGTATCTGGAAGCTTCAATTGGTTCAAAGTGCAGCTCCTGTATGGTTTTGTGCAGGCCTAGGTGTACATATGTGTAAAAGCGAAAGCTGCTTTGGCTGACAATTTGCTTCTAAGTCCAAGTCACGGTGCTGATTGTCACCTTTACAGGTTATTTGAAAGACCATCTTCTCCCAGTCATAGCTACATGATCTACCACTGTGGAGAGGCAAGAATGCTGTGAGCCCCTCTCTTAAAGGGAGTGCATCTAGAGCAGTGGGTCTCAACCTTCCTAATGCCGCGACCCTTTAATACAGTTCCTCATGTTGTGGTGACCCCCAACCATAAAATTATTCCTAAAACCATTGAAAATATGTGTTTTCCGATGGTCTTAGGCGACCCCTGTGAAAGGGTTGTTCGACCCCCAAAGGGGTCCCGACCCACAGGTTGAGAACCACTGATCTAGAGGGACCCAGAAGAAGGGCCTTCTTCTTGGTGGCTCCCTCCCCATCATCCCCACAGAAATAAGATTAACACCACCCACCCACCATTTTGACACTCTTTTGCAAGGCCCTCAGACCTGGTTTTGCCAATGGTCTGGGAACCCAGAGTGGAATGAAATACATCTAATGGCTTATTGATTGACCAATTGTTATTGCCAGGGAGGTGAGGTGTTATTGCTTTTTATTGTTTTTATATACATATATAAACTCTGTAAACTACCCCACTGTGAGTTGGATGACCATATAAATTTTCTTAAATAAATAAATAAAATTTCCACAACACCCATCTAAACCCAAAAGGTGACTCTAGGCAGCTTATAACCAAATTTGTGTGGAACAGATTTGAGGAAATCATGCATGAAAATGAAGGTGGGGGTATAAATATGAATGAAAGAACTTATATGTATGCATATATGAAAGGAATTCATAAGCTGATGCTAGTTGTGCATTACATTCCAGTGAATGGTGATAATGAAAGAACAGGAATGAGATTTGGGGAAAATTGTACCACGGGAAAAAATTATGCCATTAACAGATAGGAATGGATGGATGGGAGCAAGATGAGAGAATACAGAAATAATGATTCAGCCATTCAAAGTTTCATGTATGAATAAAAAGGGTGATTGTTTGGCGAGTTTATGCTTAGGAGAAAAATACATCTTTGAATAGATAGTTTAAATCTCTTCATGCAAATACAGGCAAAGAAATACATCTAAAAGTATTATTGACTTGATTGTGTACGATGAAAGACTAAGTTTGTGAAAGATATAAGTGTGATGAGAGATTTTGAATGTGGGGAGAATGGACCTGGAACACAAGAGAAGGCACGAAAGAAATGTGACTGAATCTAGAACAACTATAAGAACAATATTAGAGGAGAGATTAATTTACAAACAGAGCAAATGAAAAGTAGACATAGAGAAAGATGACATAGAAGCTGTTTGGAATTATGTTCCAAATATTACCTGTACTGTTATATTAATGTACAGTTATAAACTGTACAGTTATATTAATGGAAAATATGAGAAAAGACAATGGTGAAATGATGAAAAAAATCAGTGAGTGAGAAAAACTTTGCTGCTGCAAAATAAGAGGGTGAGATATATATAGAGACAGGGAAAGTTGCAAATTGTAGTCAAAGAGGGCAAGAAACAAATTTAAGAGAAGCTGTGAAAATCAAGTATAATTCTGATGAAAATAAAAACTGGTTGAGAAATGGATCATAAACCAAGGAGCTTCTAGCAAAATGAATGAAATTAAAAATAAAACTGGTGAGGTGATTTGAATTGAAACCGAATTGAGGGAAACAAAAGGAGTATTTGATATTGTTTTATGGGAACAAGGTATGTTGAAAAGTGGAATTGAAATGAATATTTAAATTTAATGTCCAAGTAAAAATGATGGAAAAGAGGTACTGAGTCTGGTGAGAATGTTGAAAAATGATTAGGTTGCAGCAATACCTAGAATGGAGGAAAACATTTGTTGAAAATGCTAGAACTTAATGAGATGGCCAAACTGATTTGTTTGATAAGTGAAAAAAATATGTTTACTGCTGACCGGAACTTTTTGCTTCTAACAGAAAAATGAATACATGATTTATGGTTTGATGTTTAGATAAAATAGATTATAGAAAGAAGAGTCAGGATGTAAATTTAGAGAAAGTGGTAAATGTATAATTGAATGTATAAGTGCTGCAAAGCAGATTAGAAGATACTTCTTTGTATTTCTTTTTTTTCTGGCACTTTTTAGCTCTCTCTGTCATGTCTTTTTCTTTTTTTCTTCTGTACTCTATAGTAGTTTGTATTAGTGTTTACTTTGCATTTGCCTATAGAAGAGGCTATATGTAGCTCAAGGTTGAACTGTAGATATTTGCACATAGGAAGTTTTAGAGATTAATTACAGGAAACCTCATGTTTACCAACTGCTGCCTTTGAAGGGATGTGTAATAAAATTACTCATAATGAATGGATTTGCTGATGTAGAATGTGATTTGGTTCTTGATTTTGAGACTACTGCACCATTTTTTTTTCTGTACCACCCTTTGACATGAATAGATGTGCATATTATTTAATAACACCATTAGAAAATTGCCCAAGGCACCCAGACTCATTTTATCTTTGCTATCTATTGTCTTATAAAAGATGGATGGATGGATAGAGAGAGAGAGAGAGGAGATGAAAGAGATGAGGGGAGGGGAGGGAGGGAGGGAGGGAGGGAGGGAGAGAGAGAGAGAGAGAGAGAGAGAGAGAGAGAGAGAGAGAGAGAGAGAGAGATGATGATGATGATGATGATGATGATGATGATGATGATGATGACAGTCATATTTGAGTCAGTATTTATTCCTGGCAAGTCCCTACAATGTTTTGGAAGTAAGTGGTTTGCCATTGACTCCTTCTTAGGGTTGAGAGAAAGTGGCTGGCCTAAGGTCATGCTGCTGGCTTCAACTTTAAGGGAGGAATAGAGCTCATGACCTACTTTCTATTCTGATGCCTTAACCACCACACCAAACTGGCTGTCATAGAAGTAACAGAGTCTCCCTGAATATCTCTAAATAATGCTACATTGCTTACAGATATCAAAAGAGTTAATTCCTTAATTGTCTGAAAGAATTTGTGTCCTAGTTATTTTATACCTATATAACTTACATACCTGTAACACCTTTTGTGTTATAATCTAAATGTTAGATTTAAATCACCAGGATAACAGTGTTTTGTTGTGGTTTTTATGTCCTTAAGGAAAAAGTTTTTATATGTTTAGTTATTTAGATTAGGTTTATAGATTTAATATTCATCTTTTTAATTTTTATTAACTTTTATTAACTTTTTTATTAAATTTACTTTTTACTTTTTTATTTTACTTTTTACTTATTTACTTCTTCATGTTTGTATGGCTATTTTATCATACTTTACCATCTTTTATCTTGCAATATGCTGAAAATTGAACAAAATAAAATATTGCTCTTTCAACTTAGTGGAAATTTCAAAAACATGGAGTCTTTTCAGGCAGATGGTCCTAGTACCATCAGCAGAAGGCCCTGCATACTTCCTTTGACAGATTGTTTCTAGTGAGAAAAATACTAAAAATATGGGCAATTATACCCTTCACACAGCATATTACTAGAGCAGAATGATGAAAGATGTCCTTAGAGTCATACAAAAGTATGAAGTATGAAAAGTAAACATACATTACTTTTTAAGTGTTGTATTTAATTCTAGTTCCTTATCATAGGACCAATTTTGATAGGAATCCATAAGCACATTTATTTGTGCTTATTGATTCCGCCGGGGATATTGGGTCAATCAGAACTTTAAGAACCAGTCACAATTACTCTTCATTCAGTGCCATTGTAACTTTGAATAGTCGCTGAATGAATGTTCCTAGGTTGAGAACTACCTATAAGTTGTTATTGTGGTTATGTATTGCAGTCCTAATAATGAGGACACGCTTTTATATGACCAAAAGTAAACCAAAAAATAATTTAATCCCCATATCTGGTTTGTCTACCTCACTGGATTAGTTGGCACAGCAGCACCTATGGTTTAGTTTTAAGGAGAGAGAGGAAAGTCCATTCCCAAGAGAAAACAACTTATTTCTTTTGTTTCAAATCAATTTAATTAATGATCTGATTTCCTCACTGAAACATCGTATTTTTCAAAACTTCAGTGTGCCTGCTATATCGCTTAAGCTATATAATGTTTAACAGGTTCTTTGTAAATCTGATGCTATTCCCATTCCCATTTATAAAGAAGATCTTGTTTGTATATAAATCATCTCTAAAGTACAGAATAAGGATTCAACTGAGTATATTACACATATAAGAAACATTTATTAACTTTCTAGTAGAAACATTAGAGACTGATTGTATAAACTGGAATAATTAGAAACTTAAGCTAAACCTTCCTCTTCTTCCATAAGTTTTTTTTTTTTTAGACTGAACTGCTGATTATTTGCATGGACACATCTGTGCAATTTTCTTGCCATTATTTGGAAATAGTTTGTCTCATCCTTCTAGATTGTTTTGTCATTTCACATGTTATCCCCCCAGACTTTTCCTAATCAAAAATGATCCTATTTCCAATTCAGTAAAGGAAGGGACGGAGGGAGAGGGGGGGAAGGGAGAGGGGGAAGAAAGAAGAGAAGAGAAGAGAAGAGAAGAGAAGAGAAGAGAAGAGAAGAGAAGAGAAGAGAAGAGAAGAGAAGAGAAGAGAAGAGAAGAGAAGAGAAGAGAATTCTTTATTGGCCAAGTTTGATTGGATACACAAGGAATTTGTCTTATTTATTTATTTATTTATTTATTTATTTATTTATTTGTTTAAATTTCTATACCGCCCTTCTCCAAATAGGACTCAGGGCGGTGCACAGCCTAAGTAAAAACAAAGCATACAAAATTTAAAAAACAGTATTAAAATAATTAAATATTCTGGCCGTAAATTAATGCGTCTTAGTGCATACGCTTAGTGCATACGCTCTCAGTGTACATAAAAGAAAAGATACATTTGTCAAGAATCATAAGGTACAACACTTAATGATAGTCATAGAGAACAAATAAGCAATCAAATCATATTAGGAAACAGTCAATATAAATCGTAAGGATGTAAGCAACAAGATTACAGTCATACAGTCATAAGTGGGAGGAGATGGGTGATAAGAATGATGAGAAAATTAATAGTAATACCTTAATAACTGGTTTGACAGTGTTGAGAGAATTATTTGTTTAGCAGAGTGATGGCGTTTGGGAAAAACCTGTTTTTGTGTCTAGTTGTTCTGGTGTGCAGTGCTCTATAATGTCGATTTGAGGGTGGGAGTGGAAACAGTTTATGTCCAGGATGTGAGGGGTCTGTAAATATTTTCACAGCCCTCTTTTTGACTCGTGCAGTACACAGGTCCACAATGGAAGGCAGGTTGGTAGCAATTGTTTTTTCTGCACTTCTAATTATCCTCTGAAGTCTGTGTCTGTCTTGTTGGGTTGCAGAACCAAACCAGACAGTTATAGAGGTGCAGATGTCAGACTCAATAATTCCTCTGTAAAACTGTATCAGCAGCTCCTTGGGCAGTTAGAGCTTTCTGAGTTGGCGAAGAGAGAGAGAGAGAGAGAGACAGAGCGAGAGACAGAGAGAGAGACAGAGAGAGAGAAGAAAAGAAAAGAAAAGAAAAGAAAAGAAAAGAAAGAAAGAAAGAAAGAAAGAAAGAAAGAAAGAAAGAAAGAAAGAAAGAAAGAAAGAAAGATTCTTATAAAACTCATTTTATGCAATTCATAATAGGTTACTGGAGACTTTGGCAACGATGAAAATGTTAAAGGTGAACGGTATTAATTACATACCTGATGACCTACATACAGAAAAATCTTTCTAACATTTCCAACTCTGAAGTACAGGATGCAATTTAAGCAGCCTATGCTCTTTGTTTTAATGTTGATTGTAAATTAAAGGAAATTTGGTGTCATCACTGAGTCAGTTTACAAAGCAAGAATCCCAGATTTGGGCATGCTGTGCTTCTACTTTGTAGTTATCCACTTAACTAGGAGATTAATTGTAAGAGAAACACCCACCTCTGTCTCCTCTTTTGCTAACTATGCATCATACATTATGACTTGCTTAATGATTCCTGGAACAACTTCTGAAAGATTATTGATCTAATCTTTCTTTTTCAATTTGCATAATTCATGTTGCAGAAAATTTCCCTGATGCAATTAAAACCAGAACAACAAAATGGTGCTTAAATAATCTAGATTTGCTCTAAAGCAAAATAGGAAATAGCAAATGGAAAAAACGCCAAGTTTGCAAGTTTGAGCTTAAAACTCACAGGATAGTTACAGTGTCCTTGATAATGTGATAGTAACAAACCACTCCAGGTACTGTACAATGGCTTGATGAAAAATACAACAGGTCTCCTGTATGGGGATTTTTGTTGTTTTTGTTCTTGTTTTTTGTGGAAATAAAAAAAAAATCCTCTTTGGCACAACCATTGAATATGCAAGACCTCAGCCATTTGTTTAACAAGCCACTTGACACCTATCAATGAGAGTGGCATGTCTAAAATCTGAGATTTGTGCTTGGACATATTAAATATGGATTATACTGTAGCATGTTACTTGGATAAATGTTGAGCCAAACACCTGCAGATTATGAAGTAACACTGCTGATCTGCTAAAACGTTATTTGGCTTTGGCTGTCAAATTCCCAACAGATGTAAATGGAATAGCTTGTTAAGAAACAAACAAACTTGATTAGTTACTGCACTCAGTGAGTTCTAAATCAAACATATTATTGTTGTTAGTCAGTTGTTAAGTCTTGCCCGACCCTCTGTGACCCCATGGACCACAGTATGCCAGGCCACTCTGTTCTCCACTATCTTCCAGAGTTCAGCCAAACCCATGCCCACCATATCAATGACACTATCTTCCATCCCAACTTCTGTTGTCCCCCTCTTCTTTTGCCTTCTATCTTTCCCAACATCAGAGTCTTTTCCAATGAGTCCTTTCTTCTCATTTGGTGGCCACAGTATTTGAGCTTCAGTTTCAGTATCTATCCTTCCAGAGAACAGTCATAGTTTTCCCAAAGGTGCTTTTTTTGTTTTCTTTGAAGATGTTTCACTTCTCATCCAAAAAACTTTTTCAGTTCTTCTTCAATTCAATCTGAACTGAAGAAGCTTCTTGGATGAGAAGTGAAACATCTTCAAGGAAAAACAAAGAAAGTTCAGTTGCCTTTTGAAAAAGCACCTTTGGGACAATTGTGGCCTGGATGACTGAGAATTTCCATAGATAACAGTCAGAGTTGATTTCCTTCAGACATATGGCACTAGAAAAACTTCATCCCATTATTAGCTGCAGTTCTACTGGCATTGTGGGATTTCTGCATAAACATAGAACTTAGATTGAAATAGAATAACAGGGTTGGAAGGGACCTTTGAGGTCTTCTAGTCCAATCCCCTCCTTGAGCAGAAGACTCTATACCAGAGATAGTATACTAACCTTTTCCGGACCAAGTGCCCAAAGCGCACACCTGAACCCCAAAATGCAATGCGCATGCAGCCCCTGTGCATGTGCCCCGCCCCATGCATGCATGCACGACCTCCCCACATGTACCACGCACCCCTACACATGTGTGCATGGCTCCCTCGCATGCACCCCACCCCCGCGGATGCGTGGCAGAAAATCCGAAGACCAGCTGGCCAGCGGGAGGCACGCATGCATGCGTAACGGAGCTGAACTGGGGTGATGGCTGACGTGCCATCAGAGAGGGCGCTGCGTGCCAACTCTGGCACTCGTGCCATAGGTTCGCCATCACGGCTCTACACCATTCTGGACAAAAACTGTTCGGTCTCTTCTTGAAAACCTTCAGTGATGGAGCACCCACAACTTCTGGAGACAAACCATTCAGGACTTCATTCCATGAGAGGTTTACAAAGGACCTAATTCCACATGGTGCTTATTTAATGTTGTTTGGTTATGGTTATATCACCCTGATTATACTCTGGTGTTTTATTTTGGTGAATACAAGTTTTATATATCAAATATATCAAAAATTAATGATGAGGACCTTTATTGTTTTTCTGCCATGATAATTTTGATGATAAAGAATATTTTTTCATTAGAGTTTTCTATTTCTTTTCATTAAAGAGCAAGAAAGGTCTTTCCACAGAACTGGATAATTTGCTTTGTAACATCTTTCAAAGGAATGTCCATCTAATGTAATGCAATGTTGTTTCCTAGATTTTATACTTGTCTATTTGTCCACTGAACCATGCCAAACTCAGGAGGACTTGCTTACATGTATAAATATGGTATGTGATTATATAGATTTAATTTTAAAATAACTCATTTTTAAATGACTGTAGGAACATTTGATGATTAGATTTTTTATTGGTTAAATTCTATATAAAACTTTTCACTTGAAAGAAATTTATATGGACTCACAGCATGCAGTGTCTTATGCCTCAAAGTTTTCTTTGCTAATCTGAGTCCTAGCAAAATTATTCCAGTCTTGGGTTTTTTTCTTACATTCCTGTCACAGAGAGATTTTTAAGAATTATCCTGGGTTCTTAATAAGAAACTCTACATCTTCCTTTAGATGGACAAATTTACTCCGTCTAAAGCATTTCCAGTGTGTCTTCAGGGAAAGTGGAGGTCACCAATATCCCAGAAAAAAATATTTTATGTCAATATGGGAACAAGATATTCTATAATTTACTATGCAATTATTCTATCCACCCAGTTATATTTAAAAATACTTCAAATCCTTTAAAAATATAACATTTTTCTCTCACAGACAGTATGTTACTTATCTTGGATGACATCCCAGCATGCATTGTTCTGATGTGCACAACAGGTCAAATGCCTACATATTTTGCCAGAACTAAGTTCTTCTGAAGTACTATAAGTAGGGAGCGGTCTTATTTTATATTTTAAAAATACTTTACATGGACATTGCTAGGGAATGGGGGGGGGAAGAACATGGACAATCCAAATGTATTAATGCTGTGGAGATATTCCATGTGCCTCATGGAGAGAACTGTGGAATGAAAGTCTCCTGGATTATTTGGGCATATGGTCTTTCTATAGATAAAAAAAGAACTAAATAGTGGTGTTATTATTCCTTTAAAAACAAGCAGCTTTTTTGTTTTCCAATTGTTATATATGACAGCCTGTTTAAATTTCCCAAACATCTGTGCTGCTAAGTCTTGGAAAACATTTCTTCCAGATCCTAGCTAATTCTGCTGACTTGTTCAATACTGGCAACAGAAGGGAAAATATACTAGTAATGAGCTCTTCATTTCCCCAGGATTATAGACAGAGTTTGTCCTGTTACAATTTTTTATTATTATTCCACTGAACCATTAATGTATCTGATGCATTATTTGCTGCGCTTGGAATGAGGCCTATTCCTTTCTTTATATCTACCCAAAAAAATCCTTTCATTTTGTGATGTTACCAAGTCAGTGTCTTTTGCAATCAATAATTGTAAAATTATTTTACAATTTTGCACTACCAGGAGCCCTGGTAGCGCAGCAGACTAAAGCACTGTTATTAACATCAGCTGCCTGCAATTACTGCAAATTCAAATCTCACCAGGCTCAAGGTTGACTCAGCCTTCCATCCTTTCTAAGGTAGGTAAAATGAGGACCCAGATTGTGGGGGCAATAAACTGACTTTGTATAAAATATACAAAAGTATGAAGGCTATTGCTTAACACATTGTAAGCCGCCCTGAGTCTCTGGAGAAGGGCGGCATATAAATCAAATAAAATAATAATAATAATAATCCTGAGCACCAAGTCAATTTTGCTACTTCAGAACTAATTCCAGGCCAAGAGGCCATCCAGGGAATTTTGTTCCTCTCAGCTAAGTGAACTCCTTCTCAATAAGTGCTCCAAGCTATTATTTTTCATTTGTTGTTTTATCCCATATTTCTTCTTTATTTACAAAAAACCCTCAAACTTATTTAATACTCATTAATAAATCTCAGGATTATCCTGGAAACAAGAATGTTCTAAAGTTATTTATGGGTATGGTTACTATGTAAATATATCTCTCTCTTCTCTAGCCCTGTTGCTGCTGTTATCAGTTATTGTTATTGTTACTGTTTTTATATTTCTGATTACATAATTATCGAAGGGGGTTGCAATGATAAAAGATACTTCCCTCCCCCTTCAACCATCCCCCCATGTCAATATAAATATTTTGCCTCACACAGCATGTTCCATTCCTGTGATCAAGTAATATGAAAATAATATTGATTGGTCTTTAACATGATATAAGATTTTATTATGCTTGGTTTTTTTTTCCTTGCAAAGGACTAACTCTGAAACTAAACAAAAATGTTTGATAAGTCTATAAAGTACCATAAAAATAAGAAATCCAAAGATAAGTCCTTTCCTTGGGAGAAGGCCTTGTTTTCAGCAGAAATTTAAGAAATAAAGCAAGTTTAAAAAGGTAAGACTGGATTCATAATCAGTAAGAACTACTGTGAAGTCACAGATCAAGTCACTGGAATTACAGAGCAAACATTTTATGGGATTTTAACATACAAACCTATTGATGTCTGGAACATTACTGTAATTGAGAAGATTCATGTTTAGTTTATTCATATAGTTATTCCAAGAGACAATAATATTGTGACAAGAAATTGAAAAATATTATAAAACTGAGATTTACAAGTAGAAATTGTATAAATTTGAAAGAAGTTGACAATGGTACCAATTTTTACTGGAGCACTAGGTAATATGCTATGAGGTGTTAGAATTTGGAAGTATTAAATTTGGAACATAACATATAGCCCAGTCGCAAATAACAGGACTGTTGTATATTAGGCACTACTTTTAAAATGTCTAAACCCCTGGATATGGTTGAATCATAAAAAAGAAATCTGATCAACGTAAACTGTGGCATACAATTAATAGAATTGGAATAATTTTTCTATCCATAAAGATAATTGTGTATGTCCATGTAGAGAAGGATCAAACTAAGAAACAACTTTTTCAATTCTCCTATAATACCATATATTATTCCTTCTTGCTTGTGGCTATATTTATAAGATTAACCTATATATAGTTAGACTTATTAAACTTATTTAAACTTATTAAACATACACACTTATCTATGATCATAATTTTCCCCTAGCTTGTAATTTCAGCATTAGTTAATTAAACTATTTTGCATAGAACAGAAGTTGCTGTACCAAAGACAGTGAAACACTAGTAGATAAATTTTCTGTGCATGCACCACATTTAGTTGAAAATTTCTGACACTTGTCTTTATAGGTCCACCTATGTATATTCTCATGGACAAAGCAAGGTCAGCAACTCTTCTCAGAAAGTCTACATATTACTTGATCTTGTCTACTACTATGGGTGATAATTAAGGCTGTGGCATCTTGCTGCATATAGTACTGTATTTCAAGCATCTAGTTTCCAGATGTATGCTTATATTATTTGTTTGACAAAATTTTGGACAGTAAAATGCTAGCCAGGAAAGACTTTAGCCACAAAACTAACTAGATGTGAATATACAATTAAATAAAAGTTCTAAGAAGATTATATAAGGTTATATATCAAAGCATCAACTTTAAAGAAAAAGTTATTGACTGGTGTTGTCAAACTATCATTATACAGAAGCAGCAGAGTAAATTGAAAAGTTTTATTCTGAGCTGACATTTTTATTGACTTTAGTAATACCAAACTGTCACTCTTTGAACTGATGGAGATAAAAGTTTAATCCAGTTCATTCAAAGCAAGGAGACAAATATGACAAACTTCAGAAACAATTTTCTGGTTTGTTTTTTTTTCTAGAGATAGCAATAGAGCAATCAAGCCTATTAGGATGCCTGATTATACCAGTTATCAGAAAAATATTCCCAGTCTGAATGAAGAATAGATTAATTCACTTCTAGTTTTGTATATAAATACTGCCACATGATAGAAAGACCTGCATATGGATTAGATGACAAATGAATGTATGCTATATCATCAAGAGAGTAAAATAATTGAAATCAAAATGGGCTGGTCATAACAAGAAGAACTGATGGCAGGTGGACCAAGGCAGTCATAGAACGGAATCTCACTTGATAAAAAGCATCCACAAAAGAGACCTAAAACAAGATGGATCAACGACATCAGCAAGTATTGGGTCCAATTGGCAAAAGAAAGCTCAAGGCCATATTGGTTGGAAACATGTGATGGAGAGACAATGGCTAAAATGATAATGGTACACACACACACACACACACACACACACACATACACACACGAGCCAAAGTCCATCAAATTTAAACAATTCAGTTGTAATGTCTTTATGGCTTTTATGAGTACTGCAAAAAATTAATCAGAAGTTAAACAAAATATCTGGTTATTTATTACTTCAATAAGTTTAATCATGTATATTTTTCCAGTTTTGACCCTCCCCAACCAACTACCAAAGGCAATTACAAACACAACAATCTCAGCAACCAATTTGAAATGATGAGGACAAATTTTAAATTTTAAATTTTACCTTAAATTGCTGAGATCTTGCAAGAAAAACAACCAAAATTTCCTCATCTTCTGCCCCAATCTATAGAAAAATGAAGGAAAAAAAGGATAAATGCTACTAACAAGCTACTTTGTACTACCAAGATGGGGATATCTAGGAAAGATATCCTGTTTAGAGTCTTTCAATTAAATAAATAGGTACGACTATGGGCCCATTTGGCATTCCTAGAAAATAAAACTAGTGGGACAGCTGTGCTTTGTTTGAAAATGTGTCCATCTGCTCATTTCTCCTTCTGATAAAATGGTGTCGCATGAGTGGCCAGGTTGTGAGAGTATGCATGAAATGAAACTATCAGCTTTCAGAAAGTAAACTTACTGAATGAGTTCATAAGGAGAGATAACTGGAATTTGACAGCAGAATTCAATGAGGGAGATTAAGGAGGAATCCTTAACAAATAGTTTTTCTAAGTGGATAATAAGTTTTCAGCAAACCAGAAAAGGAAGTAAGAGGCAATGAAAGCTTTTACCTCGGTTCTATCTTAAGAAAAGATGAATGGACATGAGTGCTATGTTATGGCATGTCTGTACATAAGAACAATTTGCAGGTATACTGTAATTGCAGCAAATGTAAGCTTGCTCTGAAGAAGAAAAAGAGACACTGCAGGACGAAATATTTTATGGTACTTCCTTAAAGGGCAGAGGGGATAAAGCTATATCCTACTAAAAGAGAAGAACTTATGGTAGTTTATATAACATAGAAAAATAGAGTTGGAAGGGACCATGGAGGCCAATCAATCAGAATAGAATATAGAATATATTCTATACAGAATATAGGATAGGATAGGATAGGATAGGATAGGATAGGATAGGATAGGATAGGATAGCATAGCATAGCATAGCATAGCATAGCATAGCATAGCATAGCATAGAATAGAATAGAATAGAATAGAATAGAATAGAATAGAATAGAATAGGAATATGGGTGTCAAATTCATGGCATCAATTTGCCGTCACACAATGTTTCGCGACATTTTTCCCATTTGCAGAGCTGAGGTGGCCGTGGCCTGAGTGTGACCCATCCGGGCCATGGGCCACCAGTTTGACAACCCTGAAATAGAATAATCTTCTAGTCCAACTTCCTACTCAAGCAGGAAACCTTATACCATTTCAGACAAATGACTGTCCAGTCTCTTCTTAAAAGCCTCCAGTGATGCTCTAAGAAGTAGAAACAAACACAGGTTGACTGGACCAATCGGCATGTGAAATGTGCTGACTGCAAAACTATAGATTAGGAAGTGACAGAACAACTTTAAAGGCTTTTCAAGTCCACTGACAATTAGTCACATGTAAGGACAAATGATATTGTCTAGAGCAGGTACAACCATGGATTCTGAAGGTACAGGAAGAACCTAGAGATAAAGTGCTGTAGTTTTCCATCCTTCTATTACATGAAAGAGGATTGGGGAAACACTTTGGAGATAGAAAACTACCTTGAACATAGTACTAACAGAAGATACTTAATTCCTGGGATTACAGTTTAAATTACCTGGATGACAGCTGCAGCAAAGTAAATTGCAACTCACAAGGGCTACTAAAAATGTGATCAGATAAAACATGACAGGCTTCAACAAGGAATTTTTGAATTGTTGAAGACTGAAAATGAAAACCTTGAAGTAAGGATTTCAATTTAAGATATATGTCTTTAGAAGGAGCTAAAACTAATAGTCTCTCTTAATTCAGTCAGTGAAAAATCAGGAAAAAACTAGCTCATAAGTTTCTTTATCTTAATCTTAATCTTTATTTAATTTATATACCGCCCTACTCCCGAAGGACTCAGGGCGGTGAACAGCCAAACAATAAAATACATAAATACAAAATTTTAAAAACAGCATAAAACCGAATTAAACAATTTGGTCCAGACAGATTTAAAACACCCCAATCATTTGAAAAACAGATTAAAATTTTCATATTAAAAAGAAAAAGGGAAAAGATTAGGCCAGACCCGCCTGGTAGAATAAAAGGTCTTAAGAGCGCGGCAGAAGGTGCGCAGGTCCGGGATCCTCCGTATCTCTGGGGGGAGCTCATTCCAGATAGTAGGTGCCCCCACAGAGAAGGCTCTCCCCCTAGGGGCCGCCAGTCAACATTGTTTGGCCGACGGCACCCGGAGGAGCCCCTCTCTATGAGAGCATACCGGCTCTTTAATGATCTTTGTTGTCTACATGTTAAGGTACATTATATTATGAGTAACAAGTATATCCAGCATGAGTTCTAATAATGGGAGATAAAGATACTTAATAGATATAAGCAGTGGTGGGATTCAGCCAGTTTGCACCACTTCGGGAGAACTGGTTGTTAACTTTCTGAGCAGTTTGGCAAACTGGTTGTTGGAAGAAATCATTAGGGCAGAGAACCGGTTGTTAAATTACTTGAATCCCACCACTGGGTATAAGGGAGAAATCAAATGATACTTTTTTTCAGAAGGAAAAGATGAAATAGAAAGTTTGTAGGAGTTATTTTGCTGGTCTGGATTCCAATTGAATAAGTATAGTAGTGCTGTAGAAAGTGACTGGATTATAAGAAGGAGCAAATTAAAGCAATACTGTTATTAATGTCTATTGTTGCATATCCAGTGACAGACAAGAAGTGGATTATGTTTTTGAATACAGAATACATTAATACAGAAGTCTAAATTGATGAAATGGAAATAACAGGAATTGGGAAAAGTAGCCAAGTGGTGCTGGAGTTTCCCAACCCTAAGGGAAATCTAAGGAAATGTGTGTTTTGAACTTCAAAACAAGCTGTTTTTAATAAACTGAAAGCAATAAGTAAAAAGGAACAACCAATAGCATAAAAGAGCTTGCATGGAGTAGAAGTTCCCTCAGAGAAATATACCAATTAAATATATTAAATAAATAACTTATGATAATTTTCTTCACTGCTGCATGTATTTATTTTTGCATTGTTTTTAATTGCTATAATTGTTTTAGAATTGTTCGCCACTCAGAGTTACTGGGTTGAGCGGGGTAGCTACAGAAATTAAATTAAAATATTAATAAATAAATAAATAAAAATAAACGTGCTGCTATAAACAATTTCAAACTTTAAAAACGAAATCTGCCCAAATGGAATAAATTCAAAGAAGGCAATTAGGAGGATCAGGGATAAAAAAATGAAATCCTAGAAAAAGAGATCTGGAAATATTTATCCTTGAGAAGAAAAGACTGAAGGGATATTATAGCACCCGAAAGGAAGCAATACAGAGTAAGAAAACCAACACCTGTTCTCTATTATAGTGAAGAAGCGGACACAAAATAATGGATTGAAGTTACAGGTAGGCAAATTCCAGCTGAATGATAGAATTATTTTATATATTTCCATTGTTAAGACCAATGGGACAATGGAACACATTATCTAGAGAGGAGGTGCATCAGAAACCTTCAAGCAAAGATTTCTTGAATCCTATTCCCTGGATATAATCAAACAAATTAATCTATCGCATGCCAATACAGTTTCAAATTTGTTTACTAGCCTACTTCAATTACTTACAGTGTCAGATTATCCTATTATTTTGGCTGCTGAAAATGCTGCAAGTTTGCAAATGATTAACATGTTTTCTATCTCTGACAATTTTCGATATCATTCAATTATCATATGAATCTATGAATCAGTGGTAGCCTAAGTATTAGATCAGCTAAGAGAAACATTTCACAATATGGTTGCATGCCATTCTCTGCAGTTTTAGTCAAGAGAGCAATTGCTCAAAACTGTACAAAAGCTTTTATGCAACACAGGAAATAGTATAGTCACATTGGTGGAGGGGAAATAATTTGCCTTGCCCATTCACAGTCTCCAGGGTGGCTAAATCAATATGAGGGATGAGCTGTAAGTTATTTTAATACACAAATCTCTTTGCCATTGTAGTTTGAATGCCATATCATCATTTGGTAAATCTAGGTGCCCATTATCCTTGGCAGACATGTTAAAAAAAAATTAAGCATATAAAGCAGATTATACACTCTGTGGTTGCCACATCAATTCAGCAAAAGGCACAAGAGTAAAATCTAGCATTGCCAAGTTGTCCTTTCTCTATTTAGACCATAAAAAGAGCACAGCATTTATATTACAAAATGCCCTTGTCTTTTTTTTTTCCTTCAAAGTTCACTGAATCTCAGCTACTATCTTTTCAGAATGGTCTAGTTTTCTTAGGAGCCAAAAGTCTTCTACATCAGGGGTGTCAAACTCAAGGCCCGCGGGAAGGGTCCGGCCCACAGGGTTCTTAGATCTGGCCCATGGGATCACCCTGGAAACAGCAAAAGACCAGCCTGCAGTGCCTCTGTCAGTGAAAACAGAGCTCAGGAGGGCTGGGTATGGGCCCCCCAGGCCCCATTTTTAGCTGCGACAGCCTGCAGCCCCGTACCTGTGAAAGCAAGCTCTGTTTTTGTTGGCAGAGGGCTGCAGGAGGCTATCCCAGGAAAACATGGGGCACAGAGAGGCTGTGAGTGGCCCCACAAGCTCGTTTTCTCTGGTAGAAGGCTAGCAAAACAAACTAAAAACAAAACAAAAGGAGAAATGTTTCCCTTTTTGCATTTGAGCACACAAGACGGGACAGAAAAGGAGAAAGGGAAAGAGGAAAGACACGGAAAAAGATGGGAAGAGAGCAAGGAAGGAAAAATAAGAAAAGAAGAAGAAAGGAGAATGAAGAGAGAGGGAGGGAGGGAGGGAGGGAGGGAGGGAAGAAGGAAGGAAGGAAGGAAAGAAGGAAGGAAGGAAGGAAGGAAGGAAGGAAGGAAGGAAGGAAGGAAGGAAGGAAGGAAGGAAGGAAAGAAGGAAGGAAGGAAGGAAGGAAGGAAGGAAGGAAGGAAGGAAGGAGATATAATAAGAGTGAGTGAGGGTCTGAGGGAAGTCTTGCCTTAGCACTTGGCCACCAAAGGTACCCCAGACACGAGTGATGTTGAGCTGGCCATGCCCACCCCGGGCATGCCCACCCTGGGCCCCCAAGGTCAAACACAACCCTTATGTGGTCCTCAAAGAAATCAAGTTTGACACCCCTGTTCTACATCAAAGCTGCGTATCTGGAAAAACATGCTTATGTATCAAGGTCAGAATATCATTGTCTCAAGTATTTGATTTTTCCTTGTGTGCTTGATTGTTATCTGTTTCCTCTGTGAACAAAATGATCAAACTACTTTGGGAGATCCACCACTCAGTTATTCATACTATATAATGTTAACCATGATGAGTACATTCAAATTATGCTAATACTGGTACAAAGATTATATCTGATTGTTTGACCAATGTCTTAAGATTGGTATCATTGTACTGCACAATGTACATTGTACAAAACATTGTACATTGTTTTGAGCAAGGAAATGTCCTAAGGAAGAAATGTAAAAGAAAAGGTAGTTTACCAGCACCAAAGCCGAAGGTGCAAAGCTCTTCCTTATATTTGAAGATTTAAATTAAAAACTTTGCTTAAATTCTGCAGAATTCTTCCAGGAAAGGTGAATAAAAGCCAAGCTAATTGTCATGGGGAGGAGGGGCTTCCCTAAATCCACTAGGAAATGTTCATTAAGTTTTAAAATGCAGTAATCAAGACCAATGCAGTACTGTGTTGCAGAGTTAATAACCAATAGGGATGGTTTTGTTGCTCTTTTCATGATTTGGTGCACATAAATGAGAAAAAATTACTGTCCTGTAATTCAATGAAGGAAAATAAACTAAACCAAACACTGAGCAATTGCAGGTTTATTCTAAAGTCCAAGAAGTATTCCAACACTCCAAATTATGTTTAAAGATGACTGGCATTGGGTGGCATCTACAGAAGAAGAATGAGGCAGCATCACAAGAGTGCAAGAAAAGTCCTATTCTTTTTGTACATACGTTGTGACATACAAAGGGATGGCATGCACGCTCCTATTGTCATTTCATAAACTATCATAAGTAAATAGTAGAATGTCATCAGATTTTTGCAGTTTCATGGAAGATCTCACAAAATTATGGAAAATTTTGCTAATACAGGTAATCCTCGACAACCACAATTGTGACCAGAATTTTCACTATTAAGCAAGGCAATTGTTTAGTGGTTCAATTGATGTCATGCCCACCAAAATGCACACAGCACAAAATAATAGTAATTGTGTGTTTTGTGAAGCAATTTATGCAAATTACAGTATATAATTTATACCAATTGTGCAGTAACATCAATCATGGAATTTGTGACATCATGTTACCAGATGCTAATGGTAAGAGATCCAATTTTTGATTTAAAGATCAAAGATTTTTGGAAATGGAACCATATGAAGAATCCCCTAATCCCCAAAATTTTAACCTTAGACTGTCTACTGTCAACCTCACCTCATTCCTAACAGGTCTCTAAGGGACGTGCATACCATCCCTGTCCTAATGTTCCCTTTTATATGTATCCATACATATATATACGTATTCATAATTATGTTTATACTTATATCTGTTACCTATTATATGCCTGACAATATAAATAAATAAAAAATAAAATAAATTTGAAGAAATGCATGAATGTAGTGGACAATGACCTATACAGATAGCCAATACAAGAAATCAAATTCCCATCTACATTACACCTAATACCTCTCTCCAGTGCAGACAATTCTCTGCTATTGGCTTCTGGTCTTTGGCAAATTAACTATAATCTTCATTCTTGCCTTCAACCTTGTGATGCAGCTGCCAGGTTCCTTCAAGTGATTTTTAGAGCAAAAAGCTAAATGAAGATTTGTTACAGTTTTGACTTTTAAGTGATACCATGATATCTGGAGCAAGATTAAAGATGAAGAGCCAATTAACAGATTTAGTTTGCATGGTGTTAAAGCCCCTCCTGCTTTTAAAAAATCTGTCACAGAGAAATTTAATTCCTGTTCATGCTTATATTTCAGAACAAAATAAATGTAAACTGTTTTTTCCCCTGTTCTGTTACTGGAGGAATCTCCATTACACATTTCTCTGTTACCTGTTTTAACAAGTTGCAATATTTATGCACATTCACATTTGGCATTGTTTGGACTGTCTTTTGCCAGCACACCAAAAGAAAAAAGATGCAGTGTCCTCAGTTTAATAACCCAGACTGTATAGTCTTTATATTGCTCTTAAAGTTCAAATAAATATTCAAGTTCCTACTGGTTCCATTATTTATTGATTTATCGATCAATCAATCACTTCATTACATTTTTAACTGCTGCAATCACTGAGACTGTCAGTAGTTGTGTAATTTAAAGTAAATAAACAAAGGCATTAAATTCAGTGTCTGATAAAATGAAAATTACAGTCAAAACTATAAATCCCTACCATAAATAAATCAAACAATACTGAGCATCCTTTCGTTCATTGAAAGTTCTCCAAAATAGCTTAGTATTCAACAGGTTCTGGAAGACTATATCCAAGTACTAGATACTGTATGTAAGTCAACAAATATTATCATTTGAAAAATCTAGCTTTTGTCGTACAAATATATTTATATAAACCAGTACATTCTCCCCAAACTTAGTAAGTATAAGACATTGTTAAAAACATGTGATTTAAAGAAGCATTATTCTTATTGCATCTCTGACAAAATGCCATTTTTCCTTTTCTAAACAAATGTAGTGAAGTCCAATATATTTTAAATATTATTTTACATATATGTTCGTAAATTTTCAGATGCAGTCCCATGAATTACTATTATGAGGTCTTCTTGGCACTGCAACCAAAGATAGACAAAAGAACTTCAGGCCACAGTCTCCACTCATCCATAAATCAATTGCCACAAATCTAGAAGGACTCCAAGCCACAAACATGCTGTTTCAAGGGTAATGTCAAGCATAGGAAATAGTACTCAAGGCAGTTCAAATGAATATAAGTTTATTGTATGCTAATGCTCTTTACAAGAACCTGAACTACAAATGGTCAAAGCAAATTGGCGGTAATTAAGAGTCAATGGAATTCAAAGTAGGCTGGAATTAATTCTCTTGTGGTAAAGAAGGGAATTGAGATTGATTATGCATTTGACCTCCCTTGGGCTCAGTCTGGTCATCTCCTATAGGCATGAATAGTTAACAATATAACACTGGGACCGATAATATACTGCAATAAACAAATCACAACTCTGTCTTGCTAGGATTAATATAGGAGTACTAACCTAGGTAAATCTCAGACTCATGTACTATTCTTCTTATTTGCTAAATACTGAGCACTGTTTTGACCTTGGATATTGTGGTTTGAGTTGCTAAATTGTTGTTTTAACCCGGCATGCTAACCAGAGTCCCTTCTGTGAGATGGGTGGCCATATCAATCATTTAAAATAGGCAGATAAATAGCCACTCAATTCACATTTTCACTTTTTGATCTTCTTTATTCAGATGGGAGATTAATAAAGTTGTTTCTTTCTTGCTTTTCCACATATTAAACAACCCATCTATTTGTTCATGTAGCAATGGTTTAAAGTAAGAAATAAGATGCTTTTCCCCCACCTGGAAGATACAATACATTTACTGCTTTCTGTTTTTTAACATATGAACACTTTCTCAAATACTAACGCTCAAATACACCAAATGCTATTCTCAATGAATTCTGTTTTTCATTTCATGCTGTTCTCATTGAAGTAAGCATTGATATGCATCGATTTCTGTTGAAAAGCTGGAATGCGCATGGTATTTTTTATTGTCTTCTGTGTATATTTTAAAAGCCACTTCTATGTTTTTACTAAAAGATAGTAAGTATTGCATAGATATCCACTTCTTTGCTGCATATGTGACCGCTTCACATATGTAAAAATATGTTACCTTTTCTTTTATACGGTGGAATTTTTGAAATTAAAGCTCATGTTATTCAAGGTAGACAGGAAAGAGTAAAAGTACTATGATAGACACAAAAGTTTTTAACTATATATGAGGAAATAAATAATTAAAAACACCCCGAGATGATAAGGCTCTAGCATTGGCACACATTATTTTCAGTGCTCAGATATCTGAAGTTGGACATTTTTTTAAAAAAAACTAATACATTAAATTAAATATAAACAATATACTCTGGTTCTCAGTTCTTAGAGACCTGGTGGGTAGAAGGAGGACCCTGTATTGAAACATAATCTTTCCATCTGGTATCTATTTCAGGAGGAAAAGCTTGTGAGGAAGAACCGGCTTTTATTCTATTTGGACGGGAGAAAATATCCTATTTTTAGATATTACTGAGATTCAAATCTAAATGTTTTTCATGGAGAAAAAAAATGTGGGATTTTTTCCTATTGTTCTCTTTTTTCCTTCTTATCCATCCATAGTTAAGTTCTATTTTTAACTATACTATATTCAAAGATGTGTTGTGCTTCCAAAGTATTTTTACCAAATAAGAATTTTAAAAGTCATGATTATTTATATTTGTAAATATCCCTCTCTGAAGGAGATAGCCAGTTAAGACATAGGAAATATAAATATAAATACATTTATAGTATTTATAAATTCAGGGAATATTTATAGTATTCAAATCAATGGAGGCCTTTTTTCTGAAGATGGCTCTCATCTTCATTTTCCATTGAGAAGGCATTGCTTTAAGTTAATGTGAAAATGATGGGTCATCCAACACTAATTTTTCTAATAGTATTTCACGATGATCTTCTGCTTAAAAAGAACTGGATTTATAGTAAACCTAATATAGCATGTGTGCCTATTTACCATACATCTTAATTAGCATCAGTTTTATTTCTTTAAAAAACAAGTACAAAGCTCAACTTGACTTGATTGCCACTTGTAATAAAGTAAGCACATCCATACAAACATATGTACCGATAGCACATATGTTGCACACTCCCTGCTTTTTCACAGGATAGGCATTAAAATGTAACCTGCCAAATAGTACACCGAAAACACAAGAAATGTGTTGATAGTCTTAGGAACTCTACATCTGGAAATCCTTCACTGGTAAGGTTGAGACAGCACTGAGAAATAAACGAATAGATCGCAGATATAATAGTGTGCTCAAAATGATATACAGACTTCAGTTTAGTTATGGTGTGATGATTAGTTAAGCAGTGGAACTGAAGTGAGTCAATGTTCATGTGTTATAGTTCTTTCATTGTAATATTCATCTATCTTTCCAGAACCCCAGTATAATTTTTGCAGGAATTGCAAAAAATATGTGTAATGCATTTTCACTTTTTCTTGTTTTTTCTACCTTTTAATCTAAAATAATTTCGGATTTTTCTCCAAAGTAACGAATTGTGAAAATCAGTGTGAAGTTATCTAGGCATTTCCATTTTGATCTCCACCTCCATCTATGTTAGCCTTGCCTTCTTCTTTTTTCTTCTTCTGTTCAATCATGCCCAATTGCCAGAGACTGCCTATACAAGTCCCATTTCTTTTCAGAACTTATTTGCCATTGCCTCTTTCCTAGGGCTGAGAGAAGGTGACTGGCCCAAGATCACCCAGCAGGCTTTGAGCCTCAGGTGGGACTAGAATTTATGGTTCTTCCAGTTTGTAGCCTGATGCCTTAAGCACCATACCAGATATCTTCTTTTTCATACTTGAATAATGTTATTTTACAAAAAATCATTTTGATGATCAAATCATCAGACTGAGTACCTCTCAAAATGTAGGTAGATTTAACTCATTTGATTTTAAAAGTAAGCATTTGTATTTTGTTATTTTCTGGTATTTGCTACCTCTTGCTTTTTACAAAAAAATCCATCAAATCTGCATCATGGAATAACGTTTTTATATCTAATTAAAGAAAAAAAATATCTGAAAATTTCTCTGAATAAATAAATGTATTTCCTAAATGCATCTTTCATGCAGAACTACCAGAAAAAGAAGAGGAAAAAAAGGAAAATGTTTTTCAGTATCAAGCTCACTACTGGCCAGAGACATTAGATTGCTGGTTGACGCTTAATACTGCTAAATATAGTTTAGCATGATGTTAAGGACTTTTATTTCTTTTTGTTCTGAAAAAAGAACAAGGGGCCCACCATCAAATCCAATCAAGTGCAAATGCTTAAATAGGAAGAGGTGTCAGGAAGAATCGTGGCTGCTGAAATGGCTGTGGCCTCCTGAATGTTTATTCTCCCGTGTTTAAATCCACTTCATTTCTGAGTCAAAGGTCAGTCTAAAATTTCTGGTATTTATTTTTACAATGAAGTGAAGTAATTTAAATGCCCCGGTATTTCAAAGTGATGAATTGTGTTAATCTATATTGCAAACAATGTCTTTAACTTTATCAGCTGTGAACTTTGAAGGAACAGCAGTGTGAAAGTGAAAACTTTATTCCTGTAAGGATCAGTGTGCAGTGGCTACCACTAAATGGAAGAATATGAACAGGAAAAAACTAACAAATGATTTATCGAAAATGTAGAAAGCTAGTACTGTGGCCACAATAATAATATAGAAAACACCTCATGGCATTTTTTCATTTTACAATTTTTACAACATCTTACAATTTTTTAAAAAGATTTCAGCCACCCATTGTCATATAATGGACACCAGTATAGATATGTCTATGAGCTGAATATTTGTGAAATGTTCAATCTGTGGGCACCATCATTTACATAATACTATCCCATCCAGAAATGTGAAAGATGGAAAAATCTCCAGCTATCAATTTTGGGAAGGGTGGCAACATTAAGATGTGCGTGTTACCCAAATGGTTATTTCTATTCCAAACAGCCCCGGTAAGGTTGAATAAAGAGTTTTTTACAAATTTGGATAGGAGTATATCTAAATTTATCTGGCAGGGAAAGAGGCCGCGGATTAGACTTAAAATGTTACAAGAACCCAAAAATAGAGGAGGATTTGGACTCCCAAATTGGGAGCTCTATCACCAAGCAGCGAACTTGATTTGGGTGAAAGAATGGATGATCCTACAAAAGAGACGACTTTTGACATTTGAGGGAGCCGGTCTTCAACATGGCTGGCACTATTTTCTATGGCCAGGAGCATCCGGCCGTCCTAGACACTTTGAGATCACTATTTACGTAGGACGCTTGGGTACACTTGGGAAAAGGTTAGAAGAAGAGTATATACAAAAGTTCCATGTTGGATTTCGGCGCAGGAAGCTCAGGTTTACCCGACATTGTATAAAGGGGAGAAAACCTTGACGTATGAAGGTTTCTTGGATGTTCAGGGTAATCCAAAGTCACGAGAATTATTAACTCTTCAAGGATTTAAGATAGACTGGTGGTCTTATTCGCAAGTGTACTCCAGGTATAAAAAAGATTTACATAGTGAAGGAATCTACCGTAAAAGACAAGAATTGGATAAGATCTTATTAGAAGGAGGGAAAGGGATATTATCTAAATGTTATGCATATTTATTGTCTCTGCAGATAGGACAGGATGTAGTGAAGGATTGTATGATAGCATGGGGGCGAAATTTTGGATATCCCCTTGACTTCCAGCAATGGGAACAGATTTGGTTGAAAAATATGAAATTAACCATGGCCTCCTCATATAAAGAAAACATATATAAAATGATCTACCGGTGGCATCTACCCCCGGCGAGATTAGCTAAAATGTTTCCCGGGACATCTGCCTGCTGTTGGAAGTGTGGTTACAGCAATGGAACCTATTTTCACCAATGGTGGACCTGCCCGCAGGCGGTTAAATATTGGAAAAAAATACGGCAATGGATTTTGGAAATTACACAGATTAATTTGGAATTAAGACCTGAGATTTTCCTATTGGGGGCAAAACCTTTGAATGTTAAGTCAGATATATGGTTCTTGTTGATTCACATTATCACTGCAGCAAGATTAGCGTATGCGCAGGAGTGGAAAAATCAATACTTACCGATAGATTTGAAAATAATATATAAAATTAATGAGTGTGCGGAATCAGATAGACTAACTAGATTGATCAATGGTAAAAAAGATTCAGAATTTTATAACAGTTGGAAAGTATGGTACGATTGGGTCCAGAAAAGGTGGGATAGAATAGACATATGATGATGTATATATATGATGGCAAATATGTATGTATAAAGGAATGATTTTATACTTATGGACAATGTAATCATATTATACCATGGTGGCAGGATTGTATATTTTATTTGTGTATTAGTGTATAGAATATATTAATAAAAATTATATATATAAAAAAACAAAAAACCAGAAATGTGAAATCATCTCCTTATAAAAACGGACAATTCAAGAAAGGAGACTTATCCACAGATTTGTATGTCATGGAATTACATCTGCATTTTTAAAACTTACTCTTTTAATAGGTAGGGAGAAGTGAGTTTGAAACACTAGTTCTAAGTAGAATCACTAAAAGAAAACATTTTGTACATAGATTCATCCTCAATCACAAAGTACTGAGTGACTTTGAGCTAGTAAATTCAACTTAACCTCTTTCACAGAGTTGCTGTGGGGAAAAAATGGAAGAGAAAATATTGCACGTGCTACCTTGAGATCATGAAAGAGAGGTGAAATACGCATCCAATAAATAAATATATCAGTAATAAAGCCAACACAGATGTTGTAAGAAAGAAAATAATAGTATGATAGAATATAAAAACCTAGAATTAACCATTTGCAGATTGCAACAAATCTTTAAAATTCACCTGAAATCCAACCATAATGGAGCCATATGCATTCCATATCAAAGGTTCTCAACAGCAAACTTGTGCATGGAAGTCACTTTGTCTTATGGAGGTTCCTCACCACCCAGAGGCATAAGATACCTGTTCTTATCTTACACCCTCACCAGCGGTTCTAGTAACTGGAAGAGGCAATAGGAAGAACCACTTGACTTTCTCGTCTAACTAAGAATGATCTTTCTTCTATGGCATGGATGTCCAATAGCTGCCAGAAAAACTTCCTCTACACTTTTCAGCTACTAGAATTGGGAGACTTCAAGCAATACAAAAATCAGGGGGACTCTAACACATGCTTTTCATATATCTTTGTATGAGAATCATTGAAAACAGGCCTTAATAGTTTTGTCTATAGTGTGGGGACCTGGGAGTACAGTACAGCTGGTGCAGAGGCTATATTGACTGTCATGTATGGAGATTATTACTTTGGCTGTACTTTTTTTAATGATTTATTTGTCAAATTTATGTGGCCATCCATCTTACACAAAGTAACCTTATATGATTTTATATTGTCTTAATATTTTTACTTATTGTATTGGTTTCCAGTTTTTATACTGTTTTTAATTGTTTTTGAGCCACCCAGAGTCTTATATGGAGATGAGGGGAGTATAGATGATAGGTAGGTAGGTAGGTAGGTAGGTAGGTAGGTAGGTAGGTAGATGGAGAGAGAGAGAGAGAGAGAGAGAGAGATGATAGATAGATAGATAGATAGATAGACAGATATAATGATGATAAGGATATATGATAGATTGATGATAGATAGATAGATAGATAGATAGATAGATAGATAGATAGATAGATGATAGAATGATAGATATGATAGATATATAGATATTGATGATAAAGATAGATGATGATGATAGATGATAGATAGATAATGCTGATAAAGACAGATGACAGATAGATAAATATAGATGATTGATAGATCGATCTACAAATTTAAATTATAAATAAAGAAACCAGCAGAGTTCAAGACAGCATAGTTGAAGAAAACTACTGCATCGCTTTCTAACACACAGCACTGAACAAGGAAGAGGTCTTTTTTCATATGCCTAGCATAGCCATTTATTTGTTGCCATCAACAGGCACCGGCCTGTTATTACATGAGCAATAAGGTAAGCTATGACTCAAATGTCTGGGCTATCAGATATTCATCATCTGAATTATACAGTATGAGTAACTAGGTCAATGAAACAACTTGAAATAAATCAGCAGGAAACCTCAGTGGCTAAGGAGTTTCCAAAGTGGAAAGTTCTTTTTTTCTGAATCAAGAAAAGGTTGCTAATGGTAAAAGTTGTGCCAGATGGAAGAGCAGGACAATTTCAGTGAAACTGAACATGTGGCTTTGATAATGAAGGTGAATATAGGAGAGCATTCTTCATATGGCAACATCTCTTCATGGGCTCAGAACTGCATGAGCAGAATCTGCTGGTTAGGTGGTGACAAAAACAAATCTGCTTTTAATCAGAATTTCAGGAAGTGGCAGAAAAGTGGAATTCCTGCCAATTTGGGCAAATGCTACAGAATGCTTGCTAAACAATGAACAGCTACTGCATGAGAAGCTACAAGGTTTTTTTTTAATCATTTATTTATATAGTTTTCACATTTTTGAATTGCCCATCTCCCTCAGAAAGGGAATCTTTATCCAATAAACACACTTCTTAATGCCATTTACCTAGTTAATTTTGACCTACATCTGTAGGTCAGAATAAAAAAAATATTAATTTTATTTAATTAATTACTTTATTGATCATTTTTATTTAATCTTAGAAGCAAAGAAAAAAATTAAGAATTACAACTGCAGTAACTTAAAAATGCATGCCTAATGTTTGCTTCATCCATATATTACTATGCTAAAATGGAGACGTTTCAGGCATATAGGTACTACAACTTCTTTTGTGTAACATGCCACTCCCACAAAGTCTGCTAGTCTTCAATATAGCCTAAATACTCTAGGAGATAGTCACAGGGACCAGTATAACACTGATATGACATTAGGGGTATCAACTATATAGAGTTAATTAATTTAATGGTGACAAAAGTCATCTGCTTGGAAATGCCTTATAATTAATGGATGAAGTAATGATTAGGAAAGTTATAAGGTATATTACCAGCCACTCAGAGTTGCCTTGAACCATTAGATGGGCTGCAAATTCTGTGATGATATTTTTAACACCATCAAACATCCACATCTGCCTATCTCAGGTCCTTGAGATAGATAGAATTTGATAGATAGATAAAAATGCCAAATCCAGTCCGAACATCTGGATGACTGTGTAATCAACCATAATAACATGAGAAATAGATCCAAACCCCAAACGCTGACCAGAGATGGGGTGAATATTAATTAATGGGCCAGACAATGTTTATGCTTTCTTCTCAGTGCTACTCTTAATTCTGTCAAATGCTGTAATTTAATAGCTAAGATGAACTGTGCTCATCTTTAAACCTCACATATTCCAAGAATTTACTAGGTGGATTTAACTGTATCGTTTTGCTTCATCTCTGATCTACAATATGGGCATAATAAATTATCCTGGCATACAAACAAAGTAATCTGTCATATAGCAAGACAGGGACTTGCCATCTACTTGTCATCATTGTCTGCTGGCAGTAGCTCCCCAGGTTTTCAGACAAGAATCTAGAGAGGAGCCTGGGACCTTTGCATATGAAGCAGATTCTCCATTCCTAAATTACTTGTAGGCTTCTTTTTAAATTAGTGGAGCTACAGTATATAAGCAGGCATTCCACATTTAAAGTGTTCTAGTACTGTAACCTGAATCATTGTTCCTTCCCGCTTCAGTTTAATCATAAAACAAGGGAGCTGAAAAGTGAGTGAGACCACTAAAGAATGAAAAGTTGGAATCCTTTTAAAAATGTGATTTGGCTGGGATAATGCTCACCTCATTTATCCACAAATATGATTATTCATGTCTAATACATCCAGGGTAGGGCAAAAGTCATTAACACTTACAAAATATCAGATCAACAAGATATTGTAGATGAGCACAGCATTATTATGTCATTAGTCAGAACTTTATTTTAATTTTTTAAGTAGCCCACAGACTCTTTCATTCATTATTAGTGTCATCAATTATACTTAGAGACACCATGTTGCTCATAGTTTTGAAGTTTAGGAACAAGACTCTTTGTTGATTTTCTTCTGTGAAATCTTGCCTTGTCATTGCACAGCAGCAGGTAAAGGGTATTTTGTAAAGGGAATTAGAGTTCTGGAAACTCTAGGGGAAGACCAGCGAAAATTTATTCTGGCATCTAGAAAGTCTAACCTATTTCTTAACAATTTAACCACAACTAGCTTCCCAGTTGCTTGTGAATTTCTATTTACAAATTTCAAATCACTGGAAAAAAATATACCATTTGGTTAAAAGTGTTTTTTATTTCCTTCTATGAACTTTTATCTGTACATTTCATGACCTCATGGGATTGTTTTGGAAAACAATTCAGTAGAAAAGTAGCCTTCCATGTTGACTGTCATTGTTTTACCACTCTGCCTAATATACAAATATAACCTTGTCATATAATAAATAGCAATTGGTGACTCTTTCTTTCCACTCAAGTATTCTGTCTTGGCCCAGGATTGATTTGATGTTCTTGTATTTACATAGATTCAGATAAGAGAAGTGCTGTCCCAATTGCTAGATGATAGGAATTACAGTACGTTCATCAGTATGGAGTCAAATATTTTCCAGCATTTAGAGTTCAGTTATGCATCAGTTCCAGTATTCATCTTAAATAAGACTGAAGATATGTCATTTCAGTGGTCTCATATTTCATTTTTCAAACATGTCTCTGACCACATATTCAAGTCAATTATTTTAAGGTTTTGTATTATTATACAGTTCATCTTATCTTCTTGCCACTTTATTCTATGATAGCAGTAGTTTGATTTTTTATGTGTGTTATTGATTCTACATAGAACTATCTTTGAAAAATGTAGAATGCAGCTACTAGATTTCTAAGGGAAGCAGCTAAGTGGGATCATCTAACACCAGTTCTGAATTCTAATGTCTAATTCAAGACACAGATTCTAGTGATTACAGCTATGAATTGGTTCAGATCTAAAATAGACTGCCTCTCTTACTAGCAGCCAACCCATACAAGGACATTAGCCAGAGTGGGGGGTTCTACTTATGGTTTTACCCATTGGTATAGCTATGGTATAGTGAGTCCATACATCTCTGTAATAGCTCTCTATTTATGGATATCTTTCCACTGACTGCTCAGGTTCTTAGAAAATTCTGATGTTTGCTGAAGACTTACTTGTTCATCCAGACTTTTGTTTATATTAGTTCTACTGCTTCACTTGGTGTTCCATTCACTTAGCTGTTGTTGTTTTTTAGCTTCTTAGATTTTCATGGTGTTCTGACCTAGGCTTCCTGAGACAGTAAAAAGCACACGATTAGTCCCAAAACCCCTCTTTTTATTTCAATGGCTGTGAATTATTGTTCATTGACAGCCGATAATGATTCACAAAGAGTTGGTAAAGAGTCTGACAGAAGTCTGCCACAGTCGTTCGGGATAAGACTGATAAGCACCCACCTTTATCTCCCTTGACACGCTGCCAAAGACCTAATTGGCAATTAGTTTTGAAGCACAGAGTCAAAACGGAGCTTCAGAGTTTAAACCGATCAGAACAAACAACGTTGCTTCCTGAAAAGGTTCATGTGCCTTTGCTCCTCTTTTATGTCTTATGGGAGGGGCCAATCATCTTCAAGCCCTACTCCCGAGTTGTCTCTTTTGTTTTAACTGTTCTTGCCTTCTGGCAGCATTACGCATGCCCGCACTGGGAACAGGGTCCCCCTGTTCCTCTGCCTCGCTGATGTCTGGCTCTGGAGGCTCTGGAGGCAGCACTTAACTCCCAGATGATCCTGGCCCCTTCTCTGCCTCCAATGCAGAGCCCTCGTCCGAGCCTTCCCCATACTCCAGAACTGGCCCCTGTTCCTTCCCAACCTCCTCACTGTCCGAGTCTGCTGCCAGCTCTGCAGGCCGCAACACATGGGATTTTATTGTCTTTTACAGGCAATCCTCAATTTACAACCATTATCTCAGCCCAGAATATCTATTGCTAAGAGAGACAGTTGTTAAGTGAGTTTTGCCCCTTTTTATGACCTTTCTTGCTACTGTTGTTAAGGGAATCACTGCAAGTATAAAGATAATAACAGGGTTGTTAAGTGAATCTGTCTTCCCCATTGACTTTGCTTATCAAAAGGTCACAAAAGGGGATCAAATGATGCCAAGACATTGCAACAATCATAAATACAAATACCAAGCCTCTGAATTTTAATCACATGACCGTGGGGATGTTGTAACTGTCATAAGTGTGAATAACAGTCATAAGTTGCTTTTTTCAGTGCCATTGTAAGTTTGAACGGGTCACTAAATGAACTGTTGAAAGTCAAGGACTATCTGTACTGATTTTTGAATTTTACTTTTGGAATCATTGTTTATGATAAAAAGTGGGACACAAATATTATAAGTAAACAGGTTTTCATGTTGCAGAAAAATAAAAATAATCTTAAAAACATCTGCTTCTGTCATATCATATCAAGAGAAATCCTAGGAAGATTGGGGTGGGGAGAGAGTTAAGAGTATTAATACCATAATCTAATGTCTATGTAAGTGCTGTCCCACTCCTCAAAGCAGAATTGATTGCCACCTGTGTGTGAAAGGCACTCATGCAGCTTGCTTTTACATAAATACGATGTAGAAGGAACACACTGCTCAATTGAAAACATTTTCATTTTTTTCTTTCATTTGATCTTTCGCTAACATACTTTTCATATTAATCTTGGCATTTCTTTCTCATCTGGTTTCAACTTTTGATTAGAAACTTGAAGTTCAACTTTAGCACTTTGAGATGGAGAAACAGGGTTCCTGCCGCAATTTAACCCCTTCAGCAATTTCCTCCAAGGGATTCCAAAACATTTGGGAATTTTTAAATTGGGGATAGAGGGTTAATGCTTAAAAAATATAATTCACAAAAACTAAAGAAATGAGGTGGAAGGAGTAGAAAATTCAAAATGTTTAACTTCATTGTTCAAGAAAGGAATAAAATAAGTAAATAGGAGAGAGATCTGTTTATATTGCAATCAGAAGAGAATGCATAGCTAGTGAAACTGAAGTTTTCTTTTCACCAAAATGGCCAGTTTAGAGGTGTGAAACGTTTGAAAGTTTTATTGAAATTAAATCAAATAAAGTCAAAAGCCAGGTTAATGAATTAATGGCTCACTCCTGATTATATAGAGAAAAACAAAGACACACTATAATGAATTAATCTTGGAGAAAACATAAAGCAGTGTTTGTATTAAGCATCAGATGTGGACAGTTTGCACTGAAACACAAGATCAAGTGGCTTTCATCTATAATTATCACATAATGGATCCAAAATGTAGAATGAAAACAAATATACACGTTCCAGGATAATGTTGCATGAGCCAAACTGAGTCGGTCACCAGGACCAGAGGTTTATTCTTCCAAGCTTTCGGACTTGTGTTGGAGCCCATCCTCAGGGAACTTCCCTCTTTCCAAAATGTATGCACTGGGCTATTCTATGCATACTTTTTATGTGGAGCCTGATTGTGTGTGGTTTTTAGTTATTAATTGGGGTCTTGATGGCTGGCTATTAAGTCATTGATTGTTGTTCCCTTGTGCTGCCATGCCCTCAGCTCCTAAGTACCTGGTAAACTGGTAGTAAATCAGGACTCCTGTTGACTGACAAGGGGCCATTTCCCAGGCTACAATCATTCCTCTGGCTATTTTTGTCCCTGCTCAGTCAACAATCTTAGTAACTGCAAAATTGAATGCATGCCCACCAATGAGTTTGGGTGATCTCGTCTAACTGCTTAATTTTGTGTTTGCAATCTGATGGTTAGCTTCCTCCTTGTCTGTCCTCCATATCACAGGGGCAATCCATTTAGGGAATCTGATAAATTACATTAGAAGTTTCTCCTACTTCCAAGCAATCTTTGTAATTCATGTTTTGTCCTTATATGGTAGCGTCTGGGTGGTGGATGATGCACACTTGCAGATCTCAGAAATTGCGTTCTACTGCTTCCAAAATGCTTTTGATGTATGGCATGAGGTGCCATTTATTTGTTCATGTACCTTCTTTCTTCCTTTGTCTGCCCTTCATGTTGTGCAGGCATCTTGTCATAAAAGCTTGTGGGTACCCATTCTGCCTGAATTGTTCACATAGGTACCTGCTGTCCAGTTGTTTTGTTTGCTGGGTACTGGAGTGGGTTCTCACCCTGCCATGTAATGACACAACTTTTTTGACACAACTTTTTTAGGTTCCAGTGGATGGTTACTGTTGAAACTCAGAATGCATAAAATGTTGGCAGCCTTGTGATACACTTAGCTTTCTAGACTTCCATCTTCTTGTCTGTTGATAAGACAGTCTAAAAGTGGCAATTGTCTAGTTATTTCTCCCCCTCCCCCCCCATGAATTGTATGCCCTGGAAATGGAGCTCAGTGGGGTGTGAAAGTCTTTTAGCACATTCCTTTTGATGATGACAAATGTGTCATCTACATAGCAGTGCCAAAATTTAGGTGTGTAGTTTTGAATGCACTGTGTTCTAGTTCATACAGGACTGTTTCTGCAATGACTCCTGATACTGGGGATTCCAATATCAGGAGCCGCTGATAAAATGTATAAACAAATAAAAGAGTGTCCCTTTTATTTGCTCATACATTTCCATTTTAAATGCATAGAGCAGCCTAGTGGACACAATTCGGACAGAGAGAAGTTCCCTGAAGATGGGCTCCAGCATGAGTCCGAAAGCTTGGAAGAATAAACCTCTAGTCCCAAGTCAGATTGGATTCTCTAAAATGTAGAATTCATGAGAATCAAAACAGCAGGGTGGTCCAAACAATAATTGATGAAAATGTTTAGAAATTATCTGAATATCTTACAGGAAAAAGCAAATAGAAGGAAATAAAAGGGAAGCAGAAAGAAATCTAAGAGCTCGAAATTTATTCAAAAATAGCTTCAAAACCAAGAGTTTGTCCCATAGCTAGCTCATTCTGACATATTCTGTTTTAGCCTAGTCAATGCAACTTTACAATGAGCTCATTGTAATCAATGGGACTTCGGCATAAGTTTCTAAATAATCCTCCAGTATGGATTCCTGGTAGTAAAATAGACAAAGAGAGGTGACTTTTTCAGACTTTTTTGCAAGAAATTACATGAACTAACTTAAAAGTTAATATATATATATATGCAATAAAACATACTGCATAAATAATTATGTATGACAGGATTTTAGTGCATAAAAGATATGTACGTTTGTGGGTTTTAAGAAACACATTTAAGTAATCTATTAATGCATTAAGTAAACACATTAAGTAAGCATAAAAAAAATTAAAATAACATTTTTTTCTTTTCCAAGAGAAATGATTAATGAGAACACAAGAGTGTTATGCAAAAATAATCCTAAGGGGGAAAAAACTTAATGAATTTAAAAAATATTTTTTAAAAAACTATAAAAAGGAGGAAGGAAGCCTGTGATAAAAATAGAATGAGAATATTTCTAACTCATTGTTAAAACATTACAGGCAAAAAAAAAAAGAGAACAATCTCTAAAAATAACAATCCCATTTTTTTGTTTTCCAGGAAAGAGTTGAGCACAAAAAGTATTAGAAAAATAACAATATAATGCACTGAATATAAAAAAATAATAATACTAACTAAACTAAGATGGGGATCAGTGAAAAAGGACAGATTCAACTATCTGATTAGTTGTCTATTCTCACCTCTTCATGTCTAATTTCTATTTCTGTATTGTTAGATATTAATGTTTTTCCTTTTATTTTAAAACTTAGAAATCTAGGCTAAGGATTTTTATTTATTTATTTATTTACACTTGAAATAGGAACCAGGCGATTACGAAGATTCCTTCAGTTCTACTTCCTTGCTCTGCAGAATTTGTCTCTTTGTCTTTGGACATACACATCAACCTAAATAAATAGATAACTAGCTACTCTATAAATGTACTACAACATTGATACATAAGTTATATAAAGGCTGGCAACCATGCGTGGTCAGAGGCAAATACATAAGTGCCAATCAGATAGTTCTGACAGATTAAAAAAAATTCTTTGAGTTTAAAAAAAGTTGGCAAAGAGTAGTAAAAAGCATAAGCAGTTGTGCTGGCCATGAGGGGTCAACAGTGCTGCTTCTGCATATAATAGTATTTCTAAATATCTCTGTGGTATTTATTGCAATGTACTCTATACCTTGGCATCAAAGGGTGGGTTCTAAATTTTTTTACTACCGGTTCTGTGGGCGTGGCTTATTTTGTGGGAGTAGTTTGAAGGTCATGTGACAATTCTTTAGGATTTAGCAGAGGTACTGGTCTATCAGGTTTTTAACTGCTTACAGAGCTGTACCAGTCTACCCATTTGTTCTTGGAGGCACCGGTCTACTCATTTGTTTTTGGAGGCACCGGTCTACCCATTTGTTTTTCGAGCCCACTGGTCTACCACCACACTGCCTTTTAACACTGATCAGCTGTAGGGCGGCACTTTGAAGCCCCGCGGCAAGAGTTTAAACAGTTTTTTTCCTTCTAGCCGATCAGCTGCGACTCGGGAGGCAGCGAATAGATTGGGGGCGGGGCCAAATTAAAGGTAAGAATAATTCAGGGGGAGCGGGAGGGCCCAGCTCCCAAACAAAGAGAACCAGTTCGGTGATGTCATATCGTCACTGCTACCGACTCGACCAAACTGGGCCAATAATAATAATAAAAATAATAATAATAATAATAATGAACTGAATTTATTAATTGAAAACACAAAATAATTCAGCCAAGACATTGGTATGCAGTTTGGAATTGACAAATGTGCAACAATAGCAACCAAAGCAGGCAAGATCATAGAAGAGGATGGAATAGAACTAGAGAATGAAGAAATGATAAAGGCAGTAAAATCAGAAGAAGGCTACAAGTACTTGGGAATTTTAGAAGCCTCTGACTTAATGCATAATAAAGTCAAGGAATTAACTTCAGCCAAGTACATTCGACGAATTCGTAAGATATTAATGTCCAAATTGAGTGGAGGAAACATCATAAAAGCCATAAATACCTGGGCTATACCTGTGATTAGATACTCTGCAGGAATAATTGACTGGACCCAGATGGAGTTAGACAATTTGGACAGAAAAACAAGGAAGCTTATGACAATGAATCATGCCTTGCACCCTAAAAGTGATGTTGACCGATTATATTTACCAAGAGCAGAGGGTGGTTGAGGACTCCTACAAGTAAAGCAGACTGTGGAAGAAAAAAAATGCAGCTTGAATGGTTACATCCAGAAAAGTGAAGAACCAATGATTAAGGAAGTAAATAAAGGAGGCCTTTTAAAGACAACTAAAACAAAAGCAGAATATAAGAAAGAAGTAATTGAGCAGCGAGCTGAAAATTGGAAACACAAAGCTCTGCATGGCCAATACTTGAAAAGTATTGAAGGCAAAGCTGACCAGAAACTAACTTGGAACTGGTTAAGATCAGGAGTACTGAAAAAAGAAACAGAAAGCTTTATTTTGGCAGCTCAAGAACAAGCCCTAGCCACAAACTGTATGAAGGCAAAAATTCAACATGTTACCACCAACAGCAAATGCCGCCTCTGCAATGAAAAAGAAGAGACAGTTGACCACCTGATCAGTGGGTGCAGCAAAATTTCACAAACTGACTACCTACAACGCCATGACCATGTTGCTAAAATCATTCACTGGAAATTGTGCCAGAAGTTTGGATTTGAGTACAGCAAAAACCACTGGGAACATCAGGTTGAGAAAGTTTTAGAGAATGAGAAACTCAAGATCTTGTGGGACTTTAGGATTCAGACTGACAGGCACTTGGTCCACAACACACCTGACATAACAATAGTTGAAAAGAAAAAAGTATGGTTCATTGACATTGCAATACCTGGTGATGCACGAATTGAAGATAAGCAGCAAGAAAAAATCACAAAGTACCGGGACTTACAAATTGAAGTTGAGCGACTGTGGAAAAAGAAATTGTGTGTTGTCCCGATTGTAATTGGAGCCCTCGGAGCAATACCCAAAGGGCTACCCCGCTATTTAGAAATTCTAAATTTGCCGGACTTGAACATTTTGACTCTACAAAAAACCACCTTACTCGGAACAGCTTACATCCTCCGACGATACCTTAACAGTTCCTAGGTCCTTGGTTGGGACTCGAGCTGCTGAGCTATTAACCAGCCTCAAAGGCTGTGAATCTCACTAAAGATTAACCAATAAACAACAACAACAACAACAACAACAACAATAATAATAATAATAATAATAATAATAATAATAATAATAATTTTATTTCTATACCGCCCTTCTCCCGAAGGACTCAGGGCGGTGTACAGCCTATTTAAAAACACAGATAAAACAACAATGTAAAATTTAAAATAATTAAATAAATTGGCTCAGATTTAAAACCCCAAAAAATTTAAATACCCCAATTTAAAACTATTGTGTTGATAGTCCGGCCTGGCGGAACAACAGGGTCTTCAGTGTGCAGCGAAACACCCGGAGGTCGGAGATCTTACAAATTTCCGGGGGCAGTTCGTTCCACAGGGCTGGGGCTCCCACAGAGAAGGCCCTCCCCCTGGGTGTCGCCAGCCGACATAACTTGGCCAAAGGCACCCTGAGGAGACCCTCTCTGTGGGAGCGAACTGGTCGGTGGGAGGCTATTGGTGGCAGAAGACGGTCTCGGAGGTACCCGGGTCCTATGTCATGGAGCACTTTAAAGGTGGTAACCAACACCTTGAATCGCACCCAGAAGACCACTGGGAGCCAGTGCAGCTCGCGCAGGAGGGGTGTCACATGGGCACAATGGGTTGCGCCCATAACCACCTGCGTGGCCGCATTCTGGACCAGTTGGAGCCTCTGAGTGCTCTTCAAGGGGAGCCCCATGTAGAGAGCATTACAATAGTCCAACCGGGAAGTAACAAGGGCATGAGTGACCATGCACAGGGCGTCCCAATCCAGAAAGGGCTGCAACTGGCGAATCAGGCGAACCTAATAAAAGGCCCCCCTGGCCACGGCCGTCATATGCTCTTCTAAAGACAGCCGCGCGTCCAGGAGGACACCCAGATTGCGAGCCCTCTCCGTGGGGGGCAAAGATTCACCCCCAATAGTCAGCGATGGCACCTGCTGACTATATCGGGGCGCCAGAAGCCACAGCCACTCGGTCTTGGAGGGGTTGAGTCTGAGCCTCTTCCTCCCCATCCAGACCCGCACGGCCTCCAGGCAGCGAGACATCACATCAAGGGCATCGTTGGGGTGGTCTGGGGTGGAGATGTACAGCTGAGTATCATCAGCGTACAGATGGCACTTCACCCCAAAACCACGGATGATCTCACCCAGCGGCTTCACATAAATGTTGAACAGGAGGGGCGAGAGGACCGACCCTTGCAGCACTCCCCATGCGAGACGCCTCGAGGTCGACCTCTGTCCCCCTGCCAACATGAACTGCGAGCGGTTGGAGAGGAAGGAGGAGAACCACCACAAAACGGTGCTCCCTATTCCTAATCCCCTCAACCGCTGCAGCATGATACCATTGTCGATGGTATCAAAAGCCGCTGAGAGATCTAATAGGACTAGGACAGAGGAGCAACCCCTGTCCCAAGCCCTCCAGAGATCATCCACCAACGCGACCAATGCTGTTTCTGTGCTGTACCCCTGCCTGAAGCCCGATTGGTACAGGTCTAGATAGATAGCTTCATCCAGGTGCCGGGGAAGTTGTCGTGCCACCACGCTCTCAACAACCTTCGCCACAAAACGAAGGTTGGAGACTGGACAATAGTTGGCTAATTCAGCCAGGTCCAGGGAAGGCTTCTTGAGGAGGGGCCTCACTACCGCCTCTTTCAAGGCAGCAGGAAAGGCACCCTCACTCAGAGAAGCACCTATAATCCCCTGGAGCCAGCCTCGTGTAACCTCCCGGGAGGCCAGTACCAACCAGGAGGGACACGGGTCCAATAAACACGTGGCGGCACTAATCTTACCCAGAACCCTGTCCACATCTTCGGGAGTCACAGGATCAAACTCCTCCCAGATAACATTCTCAAGACCTGCCCCGGTCTCCTCCCGTGGACTCATCCAATCGGAGTCCAAGCCATCCCGAATCCGAGCGACTTTATCGTGCAGGAATTGCACAAAATCCTCAGCACGACCCTGCAAGGGATCTTCCCGCACTCCCCCCCCCCCAAAGAATGGAGTGGGTCACCCTAAACAGGGGGGCTGGGCGGTTCTCTGCAGATGCGATAAGAGTGGAAAAATGGTTAGATTTTGCCGCTTTTATCGCCACTAGGTAGGTCTTGATATAAGACCTCACCTGCGTCTGGTCAGAATCGGATTGACTAGTCCTCCAAATGCTCTCTATGCGTCTTTTCCGACGCTTCATCTCTCTCAGCTCCTCAGAGAACCAAGGAGCTAATTGAGATCGGCATCGGGTCAGAGGCCGCAAAGGCACAACGCGGTCCAAAGCTCCAGCGGCCGCCCTCTCCCAGGCGGCCACCAGCTCTTCAGTCGAGTCGTGTGTTAGAGTCTCAGGAAACAGCCCAAGCTCCATCAGGAACCTTTCGGAATCCATCAGGCGCCTGGGACGGAACCATCTGGTCGGTTCCGTCTCCCTGCGGCGGGGGCAGGCGGTAGGAAAGTCTAGTTGAAGGAGTGAATGATCTGTCCATGACAAGGGTTTAATATCTAACCGGGAGGAACCCACCACTGCTTGGCATATCATAATGAAGAGCCAGCAAAATAATGGCAATGTACATTTGTGATTTTGTGAATTATCCCTTTAATAATTCAAAATGGCAATTTGATTTTTTAAAAAAACTTGAATAGTATCCATTAGCCTTTCCTAATCTTTGCTATGCTGGTTTGGGATGATGACAATTATGATCCAATACATCTGGCTGTACAACTGGGAGGGCTGACATACCAGTTGATTATTCTTTCTGAGATATATGTGCTTTCTCCGTGGGAGCACCTGCCCTCTGGAACGAGCTCCCCCCAGAGATACGGGGGATTCCGGATTTACGTACTTTCTGCCGGGCCCTCAAGACTTTTTTATTTCAACAAGCCGGGCTGGCCTAACTTCTCCAATTGCTTAATTTTAATTTGATTTTTAAAAGGGGTATTTTAATTGTTGGGCCAAAATTGTTTAATATGTTTTTTAAACTGTTCTTAAATTTTTGTATTCTGTGTTTTTACCTTTGGCTGTTCACCGCCCTGAGTACTTCGGGAGAAGGGCGGTATATAAATTTAAATAAATAAACAAATAAATATTGTTACTTCAAAAATTACATTTATTTTCAATTTCTTGTCATAAAGATCAGAAGCACGTGCAGAACATAAGAAGCAAGTCAGCAAGAATAATCTCATGTTTATGATTTTGAGTGAAGGGCAGCGTAGCTGAAACCTGCCTTGATCTGACCTAGTTCCAAACAGGTTTCCTCCACTTGCCATTTAAACTAAAGACATTTCAATAAATTTGGGTAGTTTGGGTACTTTGGGTACAAAAACCAGCCTTCTGTAAACAAAGTTGATTTTTTTTTTTTTGCTTTTTTTTTTATTCTGCTGTTGTACGGGATTGTGATAATTTATAGTATTTATAATGGGGAGGAAATCATAATTAGCTATATATAGTGCTAATTAATTAATTAGCGCTATATAATTAATTATATAATTAACTATATATAGCAATATATAGTTAATTAACGATATATAGTTTTCATCAGAGCATGCATTTACCCAGTATATGCATTTTGATGGTCAGATTTGGACTCAGGGTTTTTCCTTCCTCCCTTGTTATTTACAAAAACCCTATCGATATATTTTATATATATTTTTGTAGAATACATTGGTACTCATACAGTAACACAAAAAGATGAATTAATATAGTTCTTAAAGAGGACCGAAACTCATTTTTGTGGCTCTCGGAAGGCACATCTATCACAATCAACAAAAGTAACTGCCACATATTTTGAGACTAAACAACCAAAACCATCATGTAAGATTAAAATATAGAAAACAAAGTAAATATATATGAACTGACATCCCTTAATCTGCATCTTCATACCACCCACTGGGATCCTCAGAGCTTCCAAAATTGTGCAATAACCCCTACAGCTACCAAAACATTGTTCAACTCTAACATAACACAAAGAGGGAATACAAGAATACAAATAAATGTATTCACACTTCAGAACTGGAACATTTGTTTCATGCATTTTTTAGATATATTTCTTTAAGATTGCAAAAGATCAGTACACTTCAGGGAGGTACGTGCTCTCTGGGACAGCAGGAGATTGAGAAGACAAGCATAAATCTCCTGATGTCATGTCTTGATGGGGCTCAAATAGTGACCAGCAGAAGAACTTCACTGAGTGTGAAATACTCATATCCTATGCTTAGAGTACATTCAGTCTAAACTGATAAAGATTTAGAATTACTCAGCATGTCGAATCCTTGTTTGTCAAACCTTGTGCAATTGCAGAGCTTCCTGTCACCAATGAATACCATCTGCTTTGGAGAAGTCACTGCTGATACAAGGTCTTGCCTATATTATGAGTTTGCCATAGGTCACTGCAGATCCTGGGGTGATTTAACAATGTTGGCAATAGTGTCATCTCTTTACACCTATTAGCTGTTTTGACTACTAGGGCAAATGGCAAGAGAAAGAAAGAGGAAGGCAAAGGTCTTCACATCCTGTCTCTGGGTTTGTTTCTTACTTTTCCTATTCATTTAAACTATTAAATGAATGTCTATCTGAATGAAATGAAATCTGATGCTTGTTTCAAATATAATGAATGCCTGCTAGCCATCCCTGTCCTAATGTTCCCTTTAATTGTATTCATTTTATGTATTCAATTCATGCTTATACTTATATATATTATCTAATACATACTCGACAAATAAATAAATAAAAGAAATAAAAGAAATAATGGAGCTAAGCTACTCTACATCCAGGGGTGAAATGCTACCGATTCGGACGAACCAGTTGTACTGTGCGATTTATATTCAGGATATGCTAGAAAGCAGGAAATCCTGCTTTCTAGCAAATCTAAATCGCACGGCACAGCTGTTCTCCCCCCCCCCTCGCTGTTCTACTTACCTTAGAAAAGACTTCTTAAGCCTCCTTTTTCAACACTGTACAGTAGCGCCTGCAGTGCGCATGCGTGCAAAGCGTGCGTTTGGCGTGCACCGCGCATGTGCGCAGCGAACTGGTAGCAGGCTTCGGAGCATTTCACCACTGTCTACATCCACTATAATGGGCCCTTTTTGCAACCTAATTATTCAATATTCTTTCAGCATTTTTGCTTATGTTCAGAGTACATCTTCTAAGAGAAGCTCGTGGTAAATGCAAACCTCCAATCAGTCTAGGAATCACAGGAAATTGTGGGACATATTATACCTTTGAATAAAATCAAATCTTCCTGCTAAACTTAACAAAAAAATTGTTGACTGTGGCATAACATTAGTACCTTCAGTTGTAACTAAGTTGATTCCATGTACATCTTTTGGCTGATTGATGAGGTTTTAAATGTAGGGTTTTTTTTTCATAATTAGTTACATTCTGGCCCTGCAGTGATTATAAAATTCAGTTCAGAACACTTGACTGATTCAGGAAATAATCCATCTTGATTTAAGCTGAATCAGAAGCTACCAGACTTGAGCCAGACCCTTAAGCCAAAGTTTAAAAAGACATGAATGTAGTGCCCACCACTGATTAGCACTGGAAAAACCTCAAAGGGGTATCATTTAAAAAAAACTATTTAACAAAATGAGATGATAAATAGATTCCCTTCTCCAATTTTAGAATAGACTCGATGTTTTTAA
This sequence comes from Pituophis catenifer annectens, assembly GCF_029215685.1. Classification (NCBI taxonomy): domain Eukaryota; kingdom Metazoa; phylum Chordata; class Lepidosauria; order Squamata; family Colubridae; genus Pituophis; species Pituophis catenifer. The sequence goes on along the minus strand of NW_027256883.1, from coordinate 178,597,810 downwards.
AATGTGGATTATTGAAATTTTGACTTTTTAATTAAGAAAAGTGCATACATTTTTAATTATTTTTGATTGAATACAAAACCTAACTATACAATTAAAATCTAAATTATAATGAATCAAATAAGCAAAAAAAAAAGAATAAAATAATTAACAAAAGTCTGTTAAGCATTTTACCATTGTCCTAATATTGGAGAATGGGGGCTAAAAGTCCCTCTTCGAGTCACTCCCCCACCTGGGAGAAAGCCATTTCTCATAGTCAGATAGCTGATGTTTTTGCAGCAGGAACATCTCTGGAAGGACTTTTTCTATGGATCTAGCTAAATGGGTTCATAATAGGAGAGACATCCCCAGAAAATGAGGCCTTTATCTGTTCATGGCTTTAATAGTCAATACCAGCACCCTAAATAGTCCCTGGCAAGCAACTGATAGCAAATACAGATTTTTCAGAACAAGCTTATTATCTATTTTGTAGACTTTTTTATCCCACCTTTATTATTTTTAGAAATAACTTCAAGGTCTATGGAGATTCTCAATCATCTAGGTCATGGTTGTTCCAAAGGTGCTTTTTCCAAAAGACAACTGGACTTTCTTGATTTCTTCAGAACTGAAAAAGCTTCTTGGATGAGCTTTCAGAAAAAGTACTTCGGGGTTCAAGGTAATTCAAGGTATATAAATATTATACCTACTACTCCTTCCTCCTCGTATTTTCCCCCACAACAACAAACCTTTGAGGTCAGTTGGACAGAGAGAGTGATTGGCCTAAAGTCACTCAGGCCAAACTGGCTCTACTGGTATAGTCAATATACTAATGGCATCCCATGAACTCCAAATGATCAGTCCTAGCAGTTTCACATAGATGTCAAATCAACATAACATAGGGGACATAATACTATTAACAGTAGTTCTTCAGCATCACTTTCTGGCACATCTGACAGAAAGGAATAGCCAGGAGGATATAATGACCAACATCATCTCATTCTGTTGAAAGGGCCAAGAAAAATAGCAGGTTATACTCTTATCTGGCTTCCAGTATAGCTCATCCACCAGGATGAGCTAAGTAGTATCAATGTCATGTTCTGAACTAAATTCTAGAAAGGCTCCAGGTTTTTATCCAGATGCATCTGGAGCTGTGAACTACCACCTTTTCAATTTTCATGTCCAGCAATTGTATATTTGAGGCTGGCCTATAAATTTAGTTTAGTTTAGTTTAGTTTAGTTTATTGTCATTTCACCTTGTACAACAAAATTAAATCTTCAGTGTACATTAGAATTATAAAAATAAAACACAAACACACATCCTTCGCATTCTATACAATTGAATTGAAAACTCCTGATACTGCATTAATATTGCACTATACAGTAGAATTCAATATAGTTACTGCTCTGGGATAGAAGCTGTTTTTCAGCCTATTTGTCCTTGTTTTTATTATCCTGTACCATCTGCCAGATGATAATAGTTCAAAAAAAGATGCCCAGGATGAGATGGATCTTTAAGTATGTTTTGAATTTTCTTAAGGCAGCAGGAGCTATAAAGCTATAATGTGTTCAGGGAAGGTTTTATTCCTTTAAGTAGGCAGCAATTGTAAAATTTTAAGTAGATAAATCCGACTCTCAAGGATGTTTTGATCACCCGACCCCAAAATCATGAATTCAGTCTAATCTGGCAAATTTTATCAGCCAGAAAGGGCAAAGAATGAAGCAAACAACTGATCAGTCATCTCATCCTGTCCTTGTCATCAAGATCTGCAAACCAAAAAGAATCCAAATAATCAGCAGTTGGTAAGATTATCTCTCAATGATCTGTCTATAACTGGAACTCTGTCAAAGTAAACCTGATCAACCACCTGCAAATAATGACAACCACCACTTATGGTGAATCTCTGCTATTCTAACTTCTCTATTCCAATATCCCAGGCCCATTTCCCATTCATCTGTCACAGTTTCTACCAGCTACGCGAGGGAATTATCTAAAAGGGTTGAGATTCACTTTAGCATTTTAGGTCCATGATGTCAGAACGTATTATGTAGATTGCTATAGTTTATATACTACTTGCACCTGGCATTCCATCCAACTGGCAAGAACATTTCTGAGCCCCCACAATCATGTAGTCTACCCTGCCCCTCCTTTGGTCTGTTCCTTAATGATTAACAACGTGCTAATAAAACAGTGATACATAAAGAGCTGATACATGAATGAATCTTGCAACTTAACCCAATGCTGTTGCAAGAAAAGTTTCATCTTGCCAGAAAATTACTTCACTACTTCTGGCTCTCCTTATGTATCCCTCTGCCAAAAACAGAGCTAGAAAACCAATGTCCTGTACAAAGTTTAAAAAGAGACACTTGCTTTAGCAGGCACCAAAACTTTATCTAAGAAAACTACTAGAAATCCTGGTCAGACAAGCTGTTTGTAACCCTACAAAACACAGCATTTGTTTATCTGTTTAGTATATTTGTAAGAGTTTGGATTTGTTTTACCTTTCCTAGAAACTACATGTTCATTTCTTTCCAATCCATCTTGATTCAAATAGGCTGTTTTATGTCATAAAAAGACAGATTCTCCCTGATTTACCATCACAAGGCCTTAAAACCAAACCTCCTACTCCCTCCTTTCTCTTTTACTTTCAAGTTTTCATAATTACTTCTAGTTAGATCAACAATTATGTGACTTAAATTCCACAGGAGGCTCTCAGCCAAATGGGGCCATCTGTGATACAATAATCCAGTAGAATTTCCCAGTATGGAGGAGCTTCTATCTTGCTCTTTGTACAAATCTGCTCCATAGTTCAGACCAAAAAATGCTTCCAGATGTGACGTTGATTCTGCAGTTGGCTGCTTCACCCGCAGACTTTTTCCTGGGTGGGTCAGATGTCAGATCCTGCTGTTGCCCATTTGTAAACCTCATGTTCTCTCTGCACCACTTCTGTTAAGGAAGAAAATATGAAATAATAGCACAACTGATAGAGCTCATATCTTATCATAGGGCCTGGGATCTTTGGAAAAGAATATAAGTATGGTTATATTATTATAATAGATTGAATATTATACACCAGAGGTCTTCAAACTTGTCAGCTTTAAGACTTGTGGACTTCAACTCCCAGAATTCTCCAGCCAGCGTAGCGTAGCTGGCTGGAGAATTCTGGGAGTTGAAGTCCACGAGTCTTAAAGCTGACAAGTTTGAAGACCTCTGTTATTCACACACACACACACACTATTGTATACATGAAAGACAAAAAAATAGATAATTAAAGGAATTTTTTTTGCAAAGTTGTGAATATTCTCATTTCTTTAGAAATATTTATTAATGATGTGGACTAGTCATTTAGAAATCTGTGAGGCCTAGAATATGATTCTATTGCTCCTTTACCCCATAACCTTTCTTCTTATTTGGTTATTTCACTTGCCAGAATAAACTTTTTGTTTTCTTTTTCACTGTCCAGAGAATCCATTAATTGTGGTCTTTATAACACTCTAGTGTATGGTATTACATTAGTCAGATTTTTGGAACAGACAAAACTACATGACATAACAGACTTCTCCTGGAACAATATGAGGAAAATAATACAAAAACCACACCCCTGGAATTTTTTCTGAACAAATGGAAATACTACTTTGCAGAATTTAGAGATTCGGTCATGGCTCAAGGAGCAGCAAAACATCAAAAGATCAATTATTTAGTCACAAACTATCTCTCATCTAAATCTAGAATTGCTACATTCAGACTTTCTTCTGGTTCCTGTTAAAGCTATAGTGATCTCAATATTAAAGCAAGCATCCAATATTTCTAAAAAATATTTAAAAAAAGAATAACAGAACAGCTTCTGTTCTTCCTTGTATCAAGTACACACAAATTAATATTTTCCCACCCCTATAAGATTACATGCAACTGGTGGACTTGTCCCCGAGTAAGAGAATATTGGACCAGAATTCAAAAATGGATTTTAGAAATCATAGGATGTAGGATAAAATTGAACCCAGAAATGTTTTTACTAGGCATGAAACCAGAGAACTTAAATAAATCTAATTGGTATCTCGCTCTCCACATCATCATTGCAGCCAGGATCTCATTTGCGCAAGAATGGAAATCCAAAAATATCCCATCGGAGGCTATGTTAACCGCAAAGATCATGGACTGTGCAGAGGCAGACAAGTTTACCGGACTTTTGCAAGATAGACAAGAATCGGGGCTATATATGAGTTGGGACCGGTGGTATGCTTGGCTGCAAAAAAGAAATCTTAAGAAGAATGTAAAATAATAATCTTAGTGTGACTGTGGGTAAATATTTATAGGAATATTGCATGGCAGCTGAGAATTCTTTCTTCTGGATAATCTTTTCTTTTTTGATGATTTGATGTAATGGAGGTTTGTACTATTTCTAGGTGAAAATTGATGCTTTAAAACTCTATATGTAGTATATCACTCTCTGCAATTCTATCCATATTGCTATTTTTTTTCTGTAATTTTTAATAATTTTCAATAAAAATTTTTTAAAAAATTACATACATAATTCAGTTCTTTCCATAATCCCCCTTTACACATTCATAATCCAAAAATTAATGTCGTTTCTTTCTGCGTGTTAACAAAAAGTTCATAAATGGTTTCCTGAGGTTTATAGAAATAATTCTTATTTTAATCCTGATCAAACAAATTGCTGTCATAGGATTGAATCCCCATTCAAATTTTCTTTCCTCAACTATACATACATACACACACACACACACACACACACACACACACACACATATATATATATATATGTTTTCTCAGGTTTTCGCGGGTGTTTGTATGTAGGTCTTTGGTTATTCGGGTCTTCTCCCACGTAAAATTGGAAGTGTCTTGGCGACGTTTCGACGAAGTCTCATTCGTCATCTTCAGGCTGGTGTTCTCGGCTTCGTGCTTCCAGCCTGAAGATGACGAATGAGACTTCGTCGAAACGTCGCCAAGACACTTCCAATTTTACGTGGGAGAAGACCCGAATAACCAAAGACCTACATATATATATATATATATATATATATATATATATATATATATATATATAATATTAATTTAGAATATTAACTTTTACTCTAAGATTTTGAAATTAACTATAAAAAATAAACACCTTCTCATAGGAAAAAAAAAATCTGAGTTAAGTGGTGATTTTAGAAACTGGACACTAGAGGGAAATAAAAATTGTAAGCAGGAAAAAAATAACAATGTTCTTAATGTTAGTTATAATTGAGGCTTACAAAATGACACAAAGCATTATAACATCAGAAATATTAAAGGACATCTTTGAAGAAAGGAGCCAGAAATTAGTAATTGCAATAACAGCAATTGTTAAAAGTTCTTTCAGAGACATCTAGTTCAGCATCTCTTCACCTGATTATATAAGTTTTTTCCCTATAAGTGAAAATTTGTGCATAAGACCAATTACTATTTGTATCAGGATGAAAGACTTATTTTAAAATAGCATGATTTTTATGGCACCATAGCAGAATTCAGATTTAAACTTTCTCTCTTATCCTGATTCAGTACAAGATCATGCTTGTCTTTTGTCAACATAAAAAAAATGTCCTTCTATCTCTATGAAATTAGCGTCAGTTTTCATGTAGTCCTTCCATCTCTAGAGTTTATCAACTTTATAGTTACCAACATTCAATTTTAAAAGTATAGATTGAAGATTTATTTGAAGCATCTTACCTCCAAAATATATTAGAGATTAGAAAACTGTTTAGATATGAACTGGAAATATGGGATGTAACCAGGTACTTGTGATCCAAAGCTGGAAAGTAATTTCATGTATCTTTCTAATTCTGTGCATCCACCCATTCCCTGACTTTCTGCCCACTTCCTTTGTCTACTCTGACTCTCCTTGATCATATCATTAATTGATCTGCTTATCACACTGGATAGCATCATATTGAGAAGTGAAACGTCTTCAAAGAAAAAACCAGAAAGTCCAGTTGCCTCTTGTGAAAAAGCACCTTTGGGACAACCATGACCTGGATGACTGAAAATCTTCATAAACATTAAGAGAAAGGTATTTTAATTTTAAGGTAAGTGTATGTTTGATATAGTCATTTCATTGCTAGTTACATTTTTCATGTTAGGATGATTGGCAGATAAATAGTATTCCTATAGTTGAGCCTCAATATGTCAGGAAAAATATGGCAGCTTACAAATAGCTTTTCCTCTCTTTCCCACTTTGCTTTACTAGGTTAAACTGTCTTAGAACAAATGTAGGAATATTTGCTTCTCTTCCCAGCTTCTTTCATGAAGCAACTTTTTAGCCTGCCTATGGCCTCCAACTTGCACTTTCACCTCAGCTGCTCTGAAAGTCTGCCCACAACATGCTCCCAGTTGTCATTTCCTTTCTCTGCTCAGTGCCAGTTCATTGTTTTGCTTGAGTTGTCCCTGATGTGCAATCCAGCTGTGGCTTGGGGGAGAGTGATTTCTCAGATCCATTTGTACATTTACATTCCTTTAGCATGATAGTGAATTTCACTGCCAGAGAACACATACAATTTCATGAGTTCATCAACCTTTATGGCCTAAAGGGCTTTTCCCTGTTGTTTCCAGATTTACACCATGAAAATAAATAATTTCTTCTTCAGAGGCTACTTGATTTGCAGAGACCCTGGAATACTAGAAGTAGTAAATGTTACTCCTATTTCACATCTTTTTAGGGTTCATCAAACTGTATCTTTTTATGTCATGTTTCTATATACCCATGATGGCAAACCTATGGCACGCGTGCCGGAAGTGGCACATAGAGCCATCTCTCTGGGCATGCCAGCCATTGCCTGTTGCTCTTTTGAGTTTTGGCGCACATGTCTTCGAAGAGCAGCTGGTCTTTGCATGCAACGCATACCAGAAACTGGAAGACAAGGAAACCGGAAGCTCAGCTTCCCGGCACGCGCATGTGCGCCAGGGAGCTGCTCTTCTGATTTCTGGCACTCCCCCACATGCACGTGCGCGCTCCTGTTTTGGCACTTGGTGCTGAAAAGGTTCGCCAACTCTGCTATATATTATAGCTTGCAGAGCACCAAAACTAGATAGAATAATAAGAAAAGTGTTCCTTTATTGCATATTGTGTCCAAGTAGTGACTGGATGGAGATCAGTGGCTATTAGCTCTTGGGGATGCATCTGAAGGCCTGCTGGGAGATTAGTGGCCTTCTTTATGCAGTTAGTTGGGCACTGTGAGAAGATTGATGGACTAGATGGGCCAGAGGTCCAATCTGTTCTTGCTCTTAGGGCAGCAATCTCTGCCAGTGATCTACATTGGATTTCTGCATAGAGGATTGGCCTAGATAACCTAATTGGTCCGTTCCAGCTCTACTATTCAAATAAAATGAAACCAGAACCCATCTTGCAGAAAACAACTTGATGGTCCCATCACTTGTCTGCTTCTATTTAGCATATAGCTACTCTCCTGTCCTGATCTGCTGCTAAGGTATATTTTGCACTGTTCAGTATTATTTAGCTTTTGAGATAAGCTGGTCTGATTAATAGACTTTCTTATATAAAGTAATGTTGATTAGATGCAACCAATCCTGACCACAAAGCTGTGTGATGCTCTGAATCAAACACCAACGGTTCTGTCAGGTTTTTTTTTTTTTATCCAAAAATAAACTTTGGACCACTATACTGAATTCCAAATTATATTATCTTCTTTGGCAGGAATATTGTCTCGATAAAAGAGAAAGCAGACATTTTCAAGAACAAGACCTACAAAACAGCCAAGTGTGAGCCATTTATCATTCTTGTAGTCAGAGAAAGAGCCACAAATTCAGAGTCTGACCTCTAAATACAAGATATTCCAAAGGGCAAAACATTCACCCAAACCATCGTTCTTCAAAACCTGAAACTCATTTCACTCCATGCCAAAATTGCTGGCAACTCATGCTTATTACAGAACCAACCAGAGAACATAAAGTGAACTGGTAGAAAAACAGGAGGAACAGAAAATGTGGTTATTTGCCAGTCAACAAACTGATGTGGCCTTTGTTGAAATTATCTCAGCTTGCTTCATGAGTTCTAAAAAGAACTTCCAAGACTTGCCTCTTCATTTTATATATTGAGGGAGGAAAACACCTGGTTTTTCCATAAGTGTCTTGGCAAACCAGACATTTATAACTGTATTCTTTACCCTCATTACTCTGAGTATGACAGAATAATTTAAACAACCTCATTTATTCCATAGTGCAGTGCTACAGCACATGTGTTGAATGCAGAAGGCTGAAGTTTCCACCTCAACCACCTCCAGTTGAGGGAGGGGGAAATCACAGAGCCAGTGATGCAAAAGAGCTCTCCCAGAATGTGGCATTGTTATCAGTCAGAGTAGATCATATGGGTTAGAGATGGATAATGTTCTGAACAGTTTAAGAAAGCTGCCTTTCTTGTTTGTCTCCTGGAAAATGTCTCTGGCAGTAGCTGGCAGCTCAAGCGAGTCTAAAACGCTTACATGAAAGCCTCAACTTCCAACTGGCAGACAAAGAAAAGAGTGAATTAGAAACAGTTGCAAAGCACAGATTTACATCTGCCATCACAGGAAGGAGAGTGTGGTTGGAAAGCCAGTCCTGGGTTGACTGCCTCCAGCTCAGGTCCACTTGCCTGTTAGTCTTACCAATTGTGTTAGAATCATTTATTTAAAATGAATTTGGAATTGTGGTCCTTGATTACATCTGGTTTCAAGCATTCAGCAACTCCATGTTCCAGAAAGAAACAAGGCACAAAGAAAGAAATCCAAGCAGCTGAATTCATGGCTGAAATCCATTCCAAGAACCCATCAGATTCAAGGAGGAAGCTCAAAGGCCAATACTAAAGATGCCCTACTCTTTGATGAAGTTGTGATGGGAGCTCCATCAATTTAACTTTAATGTAATAATATAATGATTTGAATGGATTGAAAGTTAATGTATGAATTTACTGAAATCTTCTTACAGTGTTTGTTTTATTGGTGATAATAGACAGTGGATATTTTAAGCGTTCTGGGTTATTGTGAAAAGACTGGTCCTCTGGATACATGTTCATTAACATGTTTTAGAGAATACTGTGTTCTGATCTTCCCAATCTGATGGCCTCTATATTGCAAAGTAAAACTGCCAGCAGTTCATCAAGTTAAAGAAGTTTGCAATTCTGGAACTGTTAGTATCAACATATCTAGAAGCCAAGGGTTTAGGAAGACTGGCATAAACCAAGGAAACTTTAGATAGAACTGCTGTGCCTGAATGCAAACCCAAAGGTTTCTGTTGTATATCATTCTGTCTAATTTATGTAATTCTGTTATGAAGGGAGGATAAAGGCCTCTGTTGTTACCCTTCCCTCTCTTATGGAAACACGTTCCCCCTACTGTTCAGGTTCTCCCAATTCTTTTGAAATTTTGGAAGGCCATCAAGACTTGCTTTATCAGCAAAACTTTAAGGGATGAAGGAAATGCTTGTTTATATGGGAGATTCTTTTTGCAGCACATTAGGCTGTTTGTTATTAATATTATTACTGTGTATTGTTTTGAACTTTTCCACTACAACTGAAATGCAAAGAAGCCTAAATAAGTATATGAACAAATAACTTGCCCAAGGATCAGGCTTTCAATCTGAAGTTTAAGCAACATTGTTACGGAAAATATCCTTCTGATGGATTTCCTTATTCTTATTTGCCTATACAGAATAAAACATCTCATTTGGCCACAATGTCTTTTGCATTCCTGCAATATCTACAGACATATTATTTATCTATTCTTCCTGAAAAAATAGCTAGTTCTTTGGGAATGATACCAAAACTAAATGGTGGGAATGATACCAAAAATTAAAGGAAGGAATAAACTGCATTCCAAAACTGAAAACTTCCTTTTTTGAGTCCAGATGCTTCTGTATTGCATTTGATATGGTGGTAGAGACATCACAAATAAATGGGACTGCAGTAGTTGAGGGATATCTGAGGACTTGGGAGTTGTTTGGGCTTCCCTTTCACTTGACTGGAGGGCATTTTATGCTGCAGAGTTAGAATAACAGGCCACTTAAATTGCTGGGCAGAGATGCTGTGGGTGCAGCAACAGAAGATGGTCATATGTTCTTTATGCTTTTAAGACTAAGAAAGAGATTTAAAAGGCAGTTGACTTGCCAATGATAGAGTGCTAATACATTGCTTGGGAAATAATGGGGGGGGTTTAAGGGGGGGGAGATTGAGATTAAGCTTTCTCCAATTCTTTGTTGTTGTTTTTTCCCCAAGCAAAATTTAACAATCGAGTCATACAAACCAGATTGAACTAGCTAGATAACACTTTCAATGCTGACTAATTAAGTATGCTTGTGAGCTACAGAAAATGATTCCTTATGGCTGCATAAGGCCCCTGGGCCAGGAGTTTCACACCCCTGATTTGAATGGTAATATTAAAAGATAATAATCTGCAAACACTGCAGGTAGTGGGGGCAACAGAAATGAGCACCACTGTTAATGCAGCTCTCACAAAAGTGGCAGCAAATAAGGTTCTCCAGATTTTATGTTATCTGGTTTTATTATCTATTGCTTATGAACATACATTTTACTGTTTGTAAGCTATTTTAAGTTTCTGGCCTTTGGCCATAGTAAAGAATTCACTTCCTCTGGAAGCATTTGCAATGTGTTTATCCAACTCTTTGCCACTAACTCTCCTAAAATCTCCTATACTAGTGTTTTTCAGCCTTGGCAACTTTAAGATTTGTGAACTTTAACCCCCAGAATTCCCCAGCCAGCATGGTGGCTGGGGAATTCTGGGAGCTGAAGTCCATATGTCTTATAGTTGCCAAGGTTGAGAAACACTGTACTATAATCTCACCTCATTCTAGTCTTGTTTACAACCAAATGACTATCAGTTGCCAATTTGAGAGAAATTGTGGAGCCTTTCTTAATTGGGATAATAGTTGGATATTGAGCTTTCACAGCATGTAAATCAGGGGTGTCAAACTGGATTTCTTCAAGGCCCAGATCAGTATTTTAGTTGTCCTCCGCAGGCTGGCCGGGAGGGGGAGATGGGATGGACACCTCCTGCAGTACTCTGCCAGCCAAAACAGGATGCGGGGGACCATGCAAGCCCCCCTGTGCCCCATTTTGGCTGCCAGAGTGTTGCAGGAGGCCGTCCAGGCCCAAAATGGGCTGCGGTGGGGGGACACACTAGATCCCTCATGCCCCATTTTGGATGCCACTGTGGGCAGGTCCTTTGCTATTTCCAGGCCAGCCCCATGGGTCAGATCTAACCATCCCATGGGGCCAGATCCGGTCCACGAGCTTTGAATTTGACACTCCTGATGTAAATGATCAGCAACTAGTTGAAACTAATGAAAGTAAGGTGATATTTTAAGCAGCATTTTTAAGGAGACTGGAGATGTAAAGAAAGATCAGAATTCAGTACTGGGAATAAAAGATAGTAAATAGCACTGCTTTCTCAATATGTGCAACCCTTATAGTTGCTTCAATGGTAATGATAGTGATATGTGTATATGTGAGCTTGTAAAGCTAACCATAAAATGTGAGTAAGTTTTGCCCTAGAATGATTTCTCAGACATCAGATATGAATTGTTAAATTGTGTGTATGCCAAATACTCTTCAGTATTTTATACTGTTATGCATCAAGAGCATTTAAATAAAAAGCATCACTGCACTATCAGAATCAAATGCAAGACAACATGTCATTTCTCACAAGCCAGTCATGTCATTGTACATCAGACATCAAGTGTTCCAGTACTCAGTTACTGAACATTGATTTCACTGGTTATTTATTTGCAAATATGACTGCATGTCAAATATGAATAATAAATGTTTGCTGACTATTCTGCAACCTCCATAAGTCTAGTCGAATACAGCTCAAGTGCCCTCTAGTGAGACAACAGATGTGTTGCTTCTGGAATCTTTTCAGGGAACTATTTACTAATTCTGAAAATGGAATAAACAGATGAAAGTAATGTTCTAGTTTTTTTCTGGAGAAAGCATTATTTGATATTTGTAAATATACAAATATCAATTAATAGCCTAGATAGATACATTATTTCATATTACCAGATATACTCAACCTCTAGTATCTCACAATGAAAGAGATCAGTACTATAAGTCCAGCTTAAGAAACCATTTTCATGGTCACTAGCAACAGCTTAATTTAATCTATGTTTTATGTTTTTTCCTCCAGTTTATGCTGACAAATTGGTTATGTGGTTTGATTTAATTAAAAGAACTTTATTAGCAGGATTGCTAAATTAATGTATGTTTACACATGTGCATTAGTGTACGAATACACATACCCATAGAATCACATTGATTATTCTTTTAATGTTTTATACTTTTAATCCACAAAAGAGATAATAAGACAATTAGGAAGAGGAAGGGTACAAAATTCTAAGGAATTAGGGAGAGGAAGGGTACAAAAAGTCCAAAAATGGGGTCTTTGAAACATAGAGAGAAACCTGCATATTGAATGAGTCCTTGCTTTTTGTAATAATGTTATTAGCATTTACAAATGCAAAGGTAAAAGACTAATACAAACTAAGAAAAATATAAAAAGAAAATAAAAGTACAAAGAAATATAAAAATAAGGAGACAGACAGACAGACAGACAGATAGACAGACAGACAGAGTTATTCTTCCCTCCTCCTAGACAAGCATAAACAACTTCAGAAATTTAACACCTTCTCTAACATTTCATTATATTAAATGATTCTTGAGGCAAAATTGAATCTCATGGTAAATTGTGTCAATGTTGACAGCCATGCAAGGATTCAGGCTACGCTAAATCAACCAACAAAAAAAACCCTAAGCTATATGTTACCATAAAAACTACAAAGCAAAGACTTTTTGAAGGAGGCATTTAACATGTCTAAGAACAAGTTTAAAAAATTTAATATGAGGAAAAGTCCTGGAAATATGGTACTTAAATCTAAATACATTTTCATATGAATATACTAAATGAGGAGATTTTTGCTTAAAGGATTAGGGACTTGGACTCATCACTTGTAATCCTCACTTTTTCATCAGGAATGCAAATACAGTAAGTAAATCTTTGGCATAACAGAAACCTAGAATAACACTTTCTTTTTCTTCCTTCTATCCTGCTAGCAGATCTTAAAAGTATGTACTGTTTACACGCTTAATATGCAAACAGCAGCATTTTCATTTTGAAATGCAATTTTGGACACTTCTATCCAGTGGTGGGATTCAAATAATTTAACAACAGGTTCTCTGCCCTAATGATTTTTTCCAACAACCAGTTCACCAAACTGCTCAGAAAGTTAGCAACCGGTTCTCCCGAAGTGGTGCGAACTGGCTGAATCCCACCACTGCTTCTATCCCTTTTGCAAGTAGCTTTCTTCCAAAAAATGTCCCTCTTTTGAATCTTGCTGCTAAATCAATGAACTTCTCTCTTCTCTTCTCCTACATATGTGCCAGTGTGAACTATATATGTGTTCAACGAATGTTTATATCTAGACTTAGTCAGATAATCAGCCAGGAATTTTAGAAACTGACACAAAACTCCCCATCTCCTGGTTATTTTGTAAAACAGGCCAAACGATGAGAATGATAAGCTTACATGTTACCAAGACTTCTAAAAGTAATCTCTGTCTACTACAGAATTGCAGAGAAAGCTTATCCCTTTACAACTTTTGTATATCTGACTTTGCACAAAAAATGCCTAACAGTTTTTATATTCGATTCTATCTTTTTAGCCCCAACAATTGTCAGTACCCACTGATTTGATTTTCCTTCCTCTGTATGTACATACATGAACATAAATATATACATACTGTACATACATACATACAGGAGTGGCTGCTGGGGTTTGCAGGGGTTCAGGAGAACCTCTAGCTAAGATTCTGTGCAGTTCGGAGAACCCTCAAATCCCACTCCTGGCTGGCCCCGCCCCCCTGCCCCACCCCTCCCAGAGTCTCCACATGGCCCGTTTTGGATACAGGTGAGTGTGGAGGCTCAGGGACAGTGAAAAATGGGCCTACTAGAAGTTCAGGAAATTTCTGGCCTCCAGAGGGCCTCCAGAGCCCGGGAAGGCTGTTTTCATCCTCCTGGAGGCTCAAGAAAAGCCTCTGGAGCCCAGGGAGGGCAAAAATGCCCCACCCCTGCGTGGTGCAGGAGGCCGACTAGGCCACGCCCACCATGGCCACACTCACCCAGCAACTGGGCAGAGAACCCCTTGTTAAAATTTTGAAGGCCACCCCTGCATACATATTTGGAAAGCTTTTCCCCACTTCAAAATGTTGGTATCTCTGGAAAGTCTGCTGCTACTTCTCTCTTGTTTGTGAAGGCAGCTGCTGTGGCTTCATATGAAATCAAACCTGAAAAATGACATTTTGCATTTCTAATACTTCAGTCTATCTGCCATGGGGTCTTCATATATCCTATAAGGGAGTTCTGTATCATCTCTTGAAGTTAATAGTATGCTGTCAACTTAAGTGTAGATACACTGCAACTTTTTTAACCAGTTGCTTTCTTTATTGAAGAAAGCTTCATGCAGTGGCAGCTGTGATTTTACTTCACTCCTCTGTTTACATGTGAACATTTCATGCAAAAGGCAGCTCATGGTAGCCCGGGTCTTTTCTTTTAAAAACATTATCTTTTGTTCCTGTAAAACCTTAACGAGAGTCATTTGGACAGGAAGAAATATATTGGTTCTCCTTACAAAGTTTCTAGGTGAGCCTTCTCCAGTTCAAAGGCCTCCTGAGGTCTTTCCAAAAGGCTGGTTGGAAATTCCAAGACCAGTAGTCTCAACATGCATCAGGTTGAAGAAAGCTATGCTAGGTCTTTCTGTCTAAAGCTTTCCTGGCAGCTTGTTTAAGGGATGTGTCCTCTTAATGGAATGGTCAGTGGTGTTGACTCAGAGTCCCCACAGTGAAACGGTTATTTTGTGATTCAAGATGACAGAACTTGATTTACCAGAACAAGTTTATTTTTCCAATCAAGAAAATAAAATACTTACCGTAAATTCATGAAGCCAGACTTAAAAAGCTGGCTTTCATTCACACATATGCTAACTTCCTTAAAACCTCATCTCCCATTGATCTTACTTCTTCCCAGTGTTTGCTTTTTTTTCCTAAACCCCCTGCAAAGGAATGAGATGAGCTCATATCATCAGTTAATATGTAATGTCCCCAGAGTCTCTGTTGCCTCATAAAAGGTACTGATGTACAGTATATCCTCCAATAGGAATTCCTCACTTTTTGCACCAAAAAAAAATTCATAAGATAACAAAAAGGTGAAAAGATCTAAGGTTCTAAAAAGCAAATTATTCCTATGAACAGTAGCAAGCATAAGAAGAGGGACTTGGGTAAGTTCCAGCTTCTGAGTTATCTACCTTGATGTATACTGTAATTCTGAAATGGTCAGTTATATAGTTGACCATGATTGCCACTGTTCTCCTACAAGTTTTATTTCTTAGGGATGCCCTAACATCTTACATTTTGCCATACCTTTAAACTCATGCTCCAATGTCAATGAAAATCCATCAGTGGCCACATTATCTTGCAACTGAAAATACAGTGAAAATATGCAAGACACTGCAAAAGCAAGAACGGATTTGAATGAAAGGCTAAGCTAATAAGAGATATATCAGAACTAGTTTTTGTTCCCATTGAGTAAAAGAAACTACCTTATCTGCACGAGCAATAGAAACTGCCAAATGAGGAACTCAGCTTTATAATCAAAGTTGTTTAAGAACCAGACCGAGAACCCTGTAGGAAAAATAGTGACAGAACCTGTGGGTAGAGTCAAAAGAGGAATCAGCCTAGAGTCTCTACATAGCCACAAACAGATTAAACCCAACCTCTCTTGAATTCTATTGACGCTTATCTAATATCAACATATTAGCTATTAGCAGAGTAGATTCCTGTTCATAGTCATGGCTATTAATCAATTTAATCAAATCAATTTAATCGGAACTTGGTGTGTGGTCCTGATCTTTTGCATCTTTTGCAAATCCCAAACAATTAAAAATACTAGTTCAACTTAATGAGTTATCTACCAACGTATCGGCATCTTCTGAGAATTGTAATTCTAAAACATCTGCAAGGACAATAACTTGAAGAGTTTCATTTAAATTATGCATAGGGCTTAGCATGCTTCCTTCTTCATAATTGGCATCTCAAAGTTTGCTTGGGTTCTGTTTGCACTTCTACTCTGAATCCACGTAATCCTACTTCCCAGTTGTTGGCTTCTCTCCTTCTTTGTGTTTTCCAATTCTTCTAAATCCATTTTGGATTTAATCGCCTTCCTTGGACTAACTCTGAAATCCAATCCTGTTCTGAATTATATAAAATAAATAACATAACTTTCCAGATTCTCAACAATTTATAAAAGCAACTAGGGTCCCCAAATTCTTTCAAGAACCTTTTGTATAACTGCATTAGCTACCATGTATGTCCAAGGCTGCTCTTGTGTTTAAATAAACAAGTACTAAGGATACAATGTTATATATGATTACATGATAGTAAGGCCAACTAAACTCTATAAATGGTTGAATACACATACAGAGGATTGTACTATGTTATTTATTTTGGAAAATCTAACACACTAAGAAATCCTAAGAGTTTTACAAATGAACTTTAGCTGCATAATCACCACCAGACTCACTGTCCCTGTGTGCATCCTGTTCTCAGATTCTCATCATGTCTTCCCCAGCCTTTCCTCTTCTCGTCTCTTCACCCCACTCCATTCCACTTCTTAGTCTATGGCCTCTATCAACCATACTCAACTCCCCCAACTCTAACCAATCACTTTCCCTCTATTACAAATTTGGCAAATGATTGCCTTTGCCCTCCCCAGGCATTCAGCAATCTAAAAGCTACTATGCCGCCAATGGGGAGCATACTCCTAAAACAGTCTCTCCCCTCAAATACAGTCCAAGGTGGGTCACGGATCACACCATATAAACAATCCTTCCATCAATCCTAGGCTTCACACAAGGGAGGTCCAGTGAGCTGTCTCCAAAAAATTGTTTGTGTCTATGTGTCAATAATTGTCATTGATAGGAGCACCAGCAGGAGATAGATTGCTTTAATGGACTTCCAATGAGCAGCGGATGATCAGTTGCAGGAAAGAAGGTTGGCTATTGCTATGTTCTCTCTCAGAAATCCATTAGGTATTAAGAGCCTTGGTAGTACAGGGGTTTAAGGCACCCAGTTATTAAGACCAGCTGCCTGCAATTACTGCAGGTTCGAATCTCACCAAGGCTCAAGATTGACTCAGCCTTCTATCCTTTCTAAGGTAGGTAAATTGAGGACCCAGTTGTGGGGGCAATAAGCTGACTTTGTATAAATATACAAAAGAATGAAGGCTATTGCTTAGCGCATTGTAAGCCGCCCTGAGTCTCCGGAGAAGGGCGGCATATAAATCAAATTTTAAAAAAAAAAAGGTAATAAAGCTATGAAATTGTAGGTTTAGGGCTGAGCTGGTCCAGCATAGTACCCAAGACAATTTGCTCCCCTAAAGCACCATGCCTAGATTATAACCTATTTTTTTTTTGCACCTGAAATGATAACTTGGTTTGTTCATGGTTAATCCAGTTGAGTATCCCCTAGACAAGATGGAGAAGTGGCTGAAGAACAGTAGAGATCCAAAATCCAGCCAAATTTTAACAATTCACCAAGTACCAGCCCTGTGCTCACCTAGCATGATGTTGCAAATTAATCCCAGAGGCTCCTTTTGTTAAAAGAAAATAATGCCCAGTGAGATCTCAGGTCTAACCTTAAAGACTCGGCCAGTTGTCAAGATGATAGTGTAGCTGGGTGGCCATTGCCCAGCAAAACAATCTTCCAGAATATCATTTTTTTTCCTCACCACATCACCAATCAACCTATTCTGTTACATAAATAAAAAGAAACCCAAGCAAGTATGCAATCCCCTTTCCCTGCTGAGGTCTCTCATTACACATTCCAGTCTCGGCATATTTTTGGAGGACCACAGAAATGCATAGTTTAAAATCTGTCTCGTAAACTTCCTTGACATTGAAGTGTACACTTTGGAACCAGTCACTTTCTCCCCTCGCTCTGCTCTTTGGAATGGTTTCCCAACCTCCCCTAGTTCAAGGATAGCAACCACCACCACATGCTGCTCTAGAGAGCAGGCAGCAAGTTGAGTTCTTGTGGGACCATGGTGCTGACAGGATGAAATGAAGTTTAACTGGCTGCAGGAATTACTCTTGGGATATAAGCAACTGCAGTTCTGCTGTTGATTTATAATGAAGTATGAATGAGTCACAGGGGTCCAATTTTCCACTTACAAACTTCCTACTTACTGTATGGAAATCACAGCCACCACCACCCCTGCCTCCAGGAAAAGAAGAATGGGTTCAAAGAGGGATCCTTACCCAATCAAGCGGCACTGAAAATGTAGCTGCCACTAAAATGTTAAAGCAACAACTTTTAGAATGTACAGAAAAAGCATTTAATTGTTTCTCTCTTTGAGTGATATACTCAAAGTTTCTTTTATCTTACGAGACAACAGTTATGAGCCATCTTGTAACAATCCAGAAAATGACAAATATGTCACATTTAGTTTTTGAGTGAGTGAGTTAGTTAGTTCAATTTTCGTTTCAAACTCAATGATTCTGGAAGGCTTACAATTCAGAAAATATATTATGATTTTTTTAAAAAAATAATTAAAACATTTTAAAAACCACTAAAAAACATTAAAAACATCAAATTCAAGAAACAGAAGAAACTAGAAGAAGATAAAGCTTTTGACAAATTGCACATTCTGTAGTAATCTGCATGACTGGTGCCAACTAAATGTTCACTAAAAAGAAAAGAAAGTAAGATTCATTTGGTGTATATTCTAGGATGAAACCCCCTATGGTACATCATATGGCAGTTCCACCACCATCAGGGATGGTGATGATGATGATTTATGATGATCAGAAGTTATGATCATAATAGCAGCTGGTGTGCCTTTATTTATGTTCTTTTATATGAATGTAGACTTCACTTTATGGTAAATCATTGCAAGCCAAATGAAAAAAGAAAGAGGCAAGGCAAACTATGGAAGGCTATATTGCCTCCCAGCAGCAAAGAATCTGCAAAATGTG
Source organism: Pituophis catenifer annectens (assembly GCF_029215685.1). NCBI lineage: Eukaryota > Metazoa > Chordata > Lepidosauria > Squamata > Colubridae > Pituophis > Pituophis catenifer. Next base: position 178,578,772 of record NW_027256883.1, on the reverse strand, counting down.
GTAATCCCCCTATTGCCCCACAATATCCTCATGTGGATTTTCCTAACAAGAAAGGTTAACTGCATGGCTCTTCATCACACAATGCGTCTGTGAGATGATGTATTACCCATCTATTCTAAATAGATCATAGATCATTGGTTAAAGCACCAGGCTAGGAAGCAGAGCACAGTGAGTTCTAGTTCTGTCTTAGGCATGAAAGCCAGCTGGGTGACTTTGGCCCAGTCATTCTGAGTTCAATTCACCTCACAGGGTTATTGTTTTGGGGAAATTGGACAAGGAAGGTGTGTTGGATGTTTGCCGCCTTAAATTACATATTTGTAATAATAATAAAGGCGGGATACAAATAAATAAATAAATCATCTGGGGATCCTGAGTTTGTCAAAACATTTTGGGAAAAGAAAAAAGAAAAATTTCCTGTTCCCTTAGTGTCTACACAACTGACTCAGGATAAAGTACTTCTCAACACTAGCTTTGAACCTGTTTTTTCTGGGCATTTGCCAGGTCCTTTTGGTGCCCTCTGGCTCCAAAGCCTTCTTGGAAACAAAATAGGATTCTGTTTATCCCAAATAAATAAGTGAAGCCAAACTTAACATTTTATGAAGCCTTCTCCTATTTTATGGCCTATTGTTTCCTTTGGCCTATCAGCCATTAGGGAGAATCTAGAGCACACCATATATTGAGATGATTAATCTTCAGGACTAATCATATACCTCATTCTGCTGCCAACTCAAAGTTGTGCCCATTGTGTGAGTAGGCAAATGCTTCTAGTTCCTCCTGCCTGAAGAGTCAATCCTCCTTAGGATATTTTTGGGTCCTTCATATTGGTGGATGGTCTTCGTTGGAAGATGTTCCATGGCAAGGCTTTTCCAAGCTGAGGATGTATTAATGTTACCAAAATGAATTCAGAAAGCTATATTCGATCCACAAAATAATCTGTTTTGCATCAGTTCTGTCAGTGGTGAAATCCAAATTTTTTTACTACCGGTTCTATGGGCGTGGTTTAGTGTGTGTGGTGTGACTTGGTGGGCGTGATTTGGTGGGCATGGCAGGGGAAGGATACAGCAAAATCTCCATTCCCACCCCACTCTGGAACCAGCCAGAGGTGGCATTTGCCGGTTCTCTGAACTACTCAAAATTTCTGCTACCGGTGCTCCAGAACCTGTCAGAACCTGCTGGATTTCACCCGAGTTCTGTTCTATGGGCCTTTTCCAGCATGGTGCCCTCAATAGCAATTTTTCAACAACCATAAAAAAATGTTTTCTAATAATGGTCAATAAGGACATGACTGACTTTGACCAAAACTGATATCAGAAAAGAAACGGATGAAATAGAAGATTGCCAGCATCCTAATAGAGCAGGGGTGTCAAACATGATTTCATTGAGGGCCACATCAGGGTTGTGTTTGGCCTCAGGAGGGCTAGGGGGCGTGGCCAGGGTGGGCATGGCCAGCTTGATGTCATCCTGTCAGGGGCACCTGTGGTGGCCCGAACACTCTGCCAGCCAAAATGGGTTCCCAAGCTCCATTTTTGGCTGCCACACGGCAGTCCCAAACTCCGTTTTCAGTGGCAGAGGGTTGCAGGAGGCTGTGGCAGCCGAAAATGGAGCTTGGGAGCCCATTTTCGCTGGCAGAGGCACCGCAAGCCAGTCCTTCACTGTTTCCAGGGCAGCCCTGCGGCCCAGGCCTAAGTACCCTGTGGGCCGGATCCATTCCCCAGGCCTTGAATTTGACAACCCTGTAATAGAATATTTAGCATTGAAATGTTTTGTTCTGAAACTCATTTGCTTTATGTTCTAAAACTGTGAAGAGAACACTGTTATTCAATAGCAGGACATAATTAATGTCACACTTTCTAACTCTCACCAAATATATTTGCTTGGACATTATGAAAACAGAGTGTTTTTTTACTGTTCTCTTCCCCAGTATCACTTTAAAATGGCACAGAACTATCCCCATTGTTTCCTGACTGAAAAATGCTTCCACAAAGGCAGTCTCAAGAATTTACAGTACCTACCTTTTTTTTGCTTGTGCTCATGTTCCAGGTCAAGCCACTAGGGAGAGACACATCTGCCAATTAAACTCCTGGAAACTTTATAGGTTTTTATTGGGATTGTTATGTGTATGTGGTGTGGAGTGTTATGAATTTTTTACACATATGCAAATCCAGATGTATTTATATGGAAAGAAGCAAAGATCATTTAGATCAAGAAAACAACTGCAGACAGAATATTAAGTACACATCATCTGTTCTTCCCCTTGCTGCTTTTCCATTCAAAATAATATTCAAGAATATAAAATACAATTCTAAAAATATTCTTTAAATTTCTTTTTATCTCTTATTTCCTTTTAAAAGTCTTCCACTGTTATGTTTGACTTAGAAGTATACTACAATCTATAAATGTTAAGTTACCTTGCAAAGGTTAAGACCAAGCTAGGAGTTTAAATCAGGGGAGAAATCCAGCAGGTTCTGACAGGTTCTGGAGAATTGGTAGCAGAAATTTTGAGCATTCCAGAGAACCAGTAGCAGAAATTTTGGGTAGTTTGGAGAACTGGCAAATACAGCCTCTGGCTGGCCCCAGAGTGGGTTGGGAATGGAGATTTTGCAATAGCCTTCCCCTGGAGTGAGGAAGGAATGGGGATTTTGCATCCTTCCCCTGGAGTAGGGTGGGAATGGAGATTTTGCAGTATCCTTCTCCTGCCATGCCCACCAAGTCACACCATGCCCACCAAGCCACAGCCACAGAACCGGTAGTAAAAAAATTTGGATTTCACCACTGGTTTAAACTGATTGTTTAGAAAAGCCCACTCCCCCACCAAATTTTCTTTCAAAAAAAGGATATTTTTCCCCAGGTTCTTCCCTCTTAACCATTTTCCACATACTCAATCCATCAATCTGGCTATCATCACATTAAAAATTTAAATACTTGGTTCCACACACCGAAATTCAATTCATACATTACACTAAGCCAAAGATTGGTTTGTTTGTGTTGTTTCTTCAAATAATGGCCATGTGTGGCTCGAGTAACACAATATGGGAAAAAGAAATAATGACTTAGTATAGTACAGTGAATATGACTACTTTCTCAAGCTGTCATTTCTAACCTCTGGGCATATTGCTGTTTCCCTAGCTTTGGATTTTCAGTCCTCCTTACCTAAGTCTGGAATGTACAAATTTATAATTGTACAAATGACTGAGTTAGCTATATTCAACTTGGATGGTTGCTCAGCTCTTGAGCCAGGAATTCCAAAACTGGATTAGGGCCATACTGAGAAAGACTGGAGAGGATTCTAAAGACTGGAAGGATTGAGTAGCCTGTGGGCAAATTTCAGAATCAGGTTGCCAGACAGTAGCACAATCATCAGCCTACGATGAATAGCCAATATTCCTAATAAATCTGTATATGTCTATGTGTGCAAAGCACAATCATCTCAGTTTAAGGACAGCAAACTAGCACATTTGGCCAATAACTGAGGCACTGCCCAAGGAAAACAGAAGAAGGGAGCCTGAGGTGATTTGAGCAGAGTTAAACCAGGAGCCAAAGGCTTCCACATGATTGCCTGGAATTTGAAATTACCCTGCAGTTCCAAGAAAATTGCTCATTTGAGATGGGAAACTAGATTTTATTTTGTTTTCTTTTTCTTTAGAGAAGAGCATAATCTTGGAAGATCAAAATTAGTAAGTAACACTACCTATCAAAACAGGAACGCGGAAGATTCTGTGCAATGGAGAGTGCAGTTATAGTAGCACTCCCAACTATATGAGTATAGCTACACACAAAAATAGTCTAAAATCTTACTTAGAAACAATATAGGATAAAAAGTCACAATCCTGAGAATGCATTGAATATACAAATAGTATGAGAACACTTCTTCATATGCCTTGCTTCTCTTTAACCAAACATTCTCTACCAATAGTAACTTTAGATTTTCAGACGGAAGGTAGAAAGAAAACAGATTCATATCCAGGGACGCATTTCCAAGGACATCCAAATGTGACCCAGAATGAAGACACAAACCACTCTGTACCCTTATTTGTAGATATATCCCCTTTGCTTCTATATAATGGAATACAATGGAAATTAACAAACTGAGTTGGTATTTCCATTGCAGATCTTCTGTGATAACTTTGTAAAAGGTGTTAAAGTTTAAACATAACAAAAGAGCTTTTTTGGTTCTTTCTTGTTTTCAAACAGACACCAAATTATTAAAATTTTCATTTATTTTCTAGCTTGTGGGGGAAGGAAAATATTTGTGAACTTTTCTGCTGCAGGTGGCAAAATAATTTGCCAATCTGGGTGGATGTACTGAATTAAGATGTGAGGGATACCATTGGCTGCTGTGCTTCAGACAGCAAGAAATCTTAGATGCCTATGCATTTTATTTATCAAAGTACCATGGCAAATTGCCCCCAAAGATGTAGTGGTCTCTTTCTCCTTATTCCTTTTATATGGGGGTTCTTTCTATTGGATTATGCAAGGCTGTGTAGCTCATTACCTCTTAATCCACCATGTTCTGGAGGGCAGGCAATTTGCCTGGATATTGGAGGATCATCAGCTCCCCTTCATGATTAGTAAAGTGAGAAGGCAAAGGTTGCAGGACCATGATGGCTTTTGTGATGCTACCTAATCCTGCAGCTGGTTAAACAGCCAGTTGCTAGGATTAGGATCCAAGGGCCAGGCTCCAGAAATCGGAAGGGCCCCTGGATAACATGTCCAAGAAATGGGAGATTCACTGGAAGGGTGGGCATCTGCTCCTTGTTACCCAGCCACAACACATCTGATTATAGGCACTTAGCTTCCCTCTAGGAAGTATTGCTACTCAACACTTCAAGAGAAAGGGAAAGTTTTGCTGCTGTCACCATTTGAAAGCTAAATGAAAGAAAGGTGTGTTTTGAGGAATTGGCCTGACCACAGTAAGAATAGATATCTTTGCTTCTCCTTCTTCCTCCCCCTCAAAACCTGAAGCCTACTTTGGGTGGTAGAGTTGATGGAGTAATTTTAATGGCACAATTTATTTCCATGAAATAAATTTCCACTTCCCTTAATACACATCACTCTTGTTGATTTATAACACAAAGAAACAAGTTATCCGTATTTGTTTCATACCTAAGAGCCAAGTGAAGTAAGAGTACAACCATATAAAATGCTTACATGACCAAAATGTCTAAAAGACTGTGTTGGACAAAGGATATTTATGGAGACCTGAAGTACTACCTGAAATGGGGACCTATTGCAGAGTGCTCCACCAGGGAAGAGAAGGCTGTGTTCAGTCAGGCTGAGCTGAGGAATGTACATTCATCCAGGTGTGGCTGTGATACAATTCCAATCACATCTCATTATTTACCAGGCTTTAGGATTAGAAAAGGTTACTTAAAAATTCTTCTGCAATACTGAATACATTCACATGCTCCCTCAAAGTTTTCCCTTGCCTAATGGCTCCCTCTGCAGATGAAAAATTGAAACAAAAGCCAGTGCAGCAGAATAAGTCACAGATAGGCAATTCATTGCTTTATTTCAACTCCCTACTAACATGGGAATCCAGCTTAGGTGGTTTAAAATCATGCAACCACCACAGCTGAATCAGCAAGTATCTCATAAATGACCACATTACATTCATGTGCTTTGAATGAAAAGAGAGCTAATCCTGATAGTTGTTTTCACCATTTTCAGATTTCTTGAAGAAGCAATCTGTGGCATAAGCATTTTCACTGATTTTGTGATAGTCCCTGCCAGCAGAAAGATGTGAAAGTGAAGTAAAAGAACCTTTCACAAAGTGAAACTCTTACTAACAAAAAATACCACAATGTCATCATTTCTAATCATAGGAAGATGGAATCTCATATTTTCTCTTGGGTCATCTGCATCTCTCCTAGAATAATTTCACAACTAATAAATAAATATATATTATTTAATTTATTATTAAATAAATAAATAGTACCACAAATAATTGCAATGATCTCCTACATATTGATTTTACAGAAGATAATGTTGAAAAGGCACTACGCAACCTAAAGTCATCCCTATCTATGGCCCTGATGGACTATGTGCCTACTTCTTGAAAAAAACTTTCCACTGCCATAGCCGAACCACTAAGCACAATCTATGAGGTATCTTTCAGAACTAGCTCCTTGCTCGACTTATGGTCATTAGCCACGGTCATTCCTATCTTCAGAAAGGGAGACCCCTAATTTCACTGTGTTGCATCACCTGTAAAGTCATGGAATCAATTATAAACCAATCCATCACCCTCCACTTGGAGTTAAACAATCTGCTCTCTAACAAGCAGTTTGGTTTCAGGAAAAATATGTCCTGTAATCTGCAACTCTTACACTGCAGAAACATTTGGACCACAAAACTCCAGGGTAAAGCAATAGACACAGTTTACATAGACTTCTGCAAAGCCTTTGATTCAGTGGTACACAACAAATGCTATAAGAGCTTAAAATTAAGTTCTTACAGCATTTCCAGATCCCTGCACAAATGGATAGCCATGGTTTTTTTTTTTTAATTTGATTTATATGCCGCCCTTCTCCGGAGACTCAGGGCGGCTTACAATGTGTTAAGCAATAGCCTTCATACTTTTGTATATTTATACAAAGTCAGCTTATTGCCCCCACAAACTGGGTCCTCATTTCACCTACCTTAGAAAGGATGGAAGGCTGAGTCAACCTTGAGCCTTGTTCCTGTCCAAGAAGCAACAAGTAGTCAAAATAGGGAACGCCCTATCAAACCCGGCACCAATAAACAGCGGTGTCTCCCAAGTCAGTGTTTTAGGACCCACACTCTTTCTGCTTTACATAAATGACCTTTGCGATCATATTATAAGCAGCTGCATCCTCTTCACTGATGATGTAAAACTATTTAACACCACCGACAATGCTGCTGCCCTACAAAGCGACCTTAACTATGTGTCAGAATGGTCGCACAATTGGCAACTCCAAATTGCAACCAACAAATGCTCTGTCATTGGAAACAAAAATCAGAACACCAGATATAAGCTGGGTGGATACAACCTCGTAGATGACCCCCACTCTATCTAGGACCTAGGAGTACTCATCTCAAATGATCTAAGCCCCAGAGCTCACTGTAACAGCATCACCAAAAAGGCATTAAGAGTTGTTAACCTAATTTTGCGAAGCTTCTTCTCCAGTAACATCGAACTGCAAACTAGGGCATACAAAACCTTTACCAGATCAATTCTCGAATATAGCTCATCTGCCTGGAATCCACACTGTATATCAGTTTTTAATACAATTGAGCGGGTCCAGAAGTATTTCACAAGAAGAGTTCTCCACTCCTTTGCTCACAATAGAATACCTTATGCCACCAGGCTTGAAATTTTGGGCTTGAACAACCTTGAACTATGCCGCCTACAGTCTGACCTAAATATAGTACACAAAATTGTCTACTACAACATCCTACCTGTCAACGACTACTTCAGCTTCAACCACAATAATACAAGGGCAAACAATAAAGACAAACTCAAGGTAAACTGCTCTAAACTCGATTGTAGAAGATACGACTTCAGCAACAGAGTAGTCAATGCCTGGAATGCTCTACCTGACTCCGTTGTTACTTCCTCAAACCCCCATAGCTTCAACCTTAAACTGTCTCCCATGGACCTCACCCCATTCCTAAGAGGTCCATAAGGGGGTGTACATAAGTTCACCAGCGTGCCGACTGTCCCTGTCCCACTGTCACCATTTATTTGTACTCATTACCTGTGCTCATGTCCATGTTTATACTTATACCTGTTATCACATACATGTTTGACACAGGGGTAGGTTCTACTTACCTTTACTACCGGTTGCAATGGGATCGCGCGTGTGCCAATGCTTCACACACGTGCCAAGTTTCTGTGCATGCGCAGAAGCTTCTGTGCATGCACAGGTCGCCTATGACAACATCCGGGGTAGTGGGCGGAGCCTCCCACTGGTTTTACTACTGGTTCTTGCGAACCAGTCCGAACCGGGGGCATCACATTTAAAATCTTAAATGTTAATTTTGCCATACAAGTGTGCTGTGGAGAGGAAATAGCAGTCCATTTACTGTTCTTTTCTTTTAACCTGCTCATCACATGATGTAAACTTAAGCAGGCTTGCACTGAGGATGTCCAAAAGCTGAAAATATCTTGGAAATTTCTGCCTTCCATCCATCTTTACCACATTTTTGAAAAAGGAGCTGTCCAAAGCCTTCAGACAGAGATCCTTCTGCCACTAAGAACTGTCAAGAAGAGCTTTTATTTCTTGCAAAAAAATGGTGAAGGGAATCCAGTATTATTTCCTTGCAAAGTTTCCTCTTTCCCAGGCGGCAAAACACTCATAATGTCCGTTTATGTTTGCCCTGTTATTTTGTGTGTGGTTGCTGTTATTAATTGTGCTGCTTTTAAAAGATATCTCCTTAAGCAAGGATGGATAAATTACAACTACAGCTCCCAATTATGGCCATATCCAAAGGGTTACAGTGTGCATGTATGTGAATGCACATCTGCACAGCTTTAAGCAATAACTGTTAATAGCCCTGAATGTACAGTACCCTTAGATTATAGGAGATTTTTCTCATGATCTCATCAGTAAAATCTAACACCTAGACCAGAATGGAAGGCTGGACTTCCCTCTTGATCTGTTTACATGGCAGCCTTTCCTTTTTCATTATAAGCTAAGCTTTAGACTGAATGAGACTCTTGATTAAGTGAGCTCATACTACTTGGCCTCTTTTTCTAAATCAGCATTACTAAACTCTTGAGGCTCATACTTAAGGCTCATTATATCTGTGGGCTTGACGGGCATCTATAGTTGTACTTTGGATTCCCTTATTGTAAATCTATTTTGTAGATTTCTTCCAAGATAATTATGAGATGAAGACGCAGTAAGTCTATGTGAAGCCTCATAGGAGTGCTTTGCTTCTCCTTTGTATCTCTGCACAATCGGGCTCATAGAAAACATTTTCATCAAAGGCTGCGCAAAGCAACATGCCCACCTTCCTACCTAAATTGGTAGGTTCTTTTATATATATAAATTATATAAGTGATTTTATTAATTTTTTTGTAAAAAGTTCAAAATAATATAAACTAATATGAGAAGAAAAAAAAGAAAAATCAAAGAGAAAGATAAAAGTGCAAGAAAGGGGAAGAAATAAAAATAGGAAAGAAAGAAACAAGATCCAAGAAGTGGCTTCCAATCTTCTTTAAAGAGCCTGTAGTACAGTGGAGTAAGCACTGTTATTAACATCTGCAGCTTGCAATTACTGCAAGTTCAAATCTCACCAGGCTCAAGGTTGACTCAGCCTTCCATCCTTTCAAAGGTAGGTGAAATGAGGACCCAGATTGTGGGAGCAATAAGCTGACTTTGTATAAATATACAAAAAGTATGAAGGCTATTGCTTAACGCATTGTAAGCTGCCCTGAGTCTCCGGAGAAGGGCGGCATATAAATTAAAGCAAAAAAAAAAAGTAGTTATAACCACAATTATAAATTTATCTTCTTACTCTAATCATCAAAACCATATAGCATAAAGTCATTTTTTTTCTGTAAAATAAATGTAAATATTGTCTTTTCTCTGATTAATAAAGTCAATTTAGCCATCTCAGCAATTTCCATCATTTCCACTAACCATTCCTCCATTGTGGGTAGTACCAAATTTTTCCATTTTTGTGTACACAATAATCTTGCTGCAGTTATTGTATACAAAAATAAAATACAGTGACCTTTTTTCCAACTGTTTGTCCATCAATCCCAAAAGAAAGACCTCTGGCCATATATATTAATCTTTAATATGCTTGAATCCAGATTCTAGCTTTTTAGATATCCACCAAGCATGATAAAATATCCCTTTTTGTGGTTTACCAGTCAGTGGTAGGATTCAACCGGTTCTATCCAAAACGCGCAAACCGGTAATGGCGACTGCGGGAGGCTCTGCCCACCCGCCTGGACATAATGTGCGACTACTGCGCATGCACAGAAGGTCGTGCGCATGTGCGCTCACATTTGCGAACCAGTAGGGAAGGTAAGTGAATCCCACCTCTGATTTACCTATCATTTAGTTGGTAGTTTCTAAGCCTTTGCGTAGTTCTTCTGTAGCAGGAACCAAGAGAGCTGCACAGGGCAAATCAGCATTGTTACAAAAAATTATGTTGGATACTGGTGCTTTGTAACATTCCAGCATCTTGTGTGGGGTTTTTTTACTTGAAAGAATCTTTGCTGGCAGAGAGCCAGACGGGTAGCCAGACGGGTAGCAAAAGAAATGTTTAAGGCTACATTAGTATCCCCCAAGCACCCCACTATGTGCTTTTGAATTACTATACTGTTTTCCTAAAGTCCTAAAATAAGTGTGATCATTTTAAACCATGGCAGACATTGTGTCTCTAGTCACTGTATTTGTATATAATAATAGTTCTTCCTCTGTTTGTGTTGGATTGCTTTACAAAGTTTTGGGAATATGATTACGCCAAAGAACCACAAACTGACAGATATTAAATTTATTTCTACCTCTGGCAGTGACAGTTTTTAACACTGGGAGGCACCACCAGCACATAAAGCAAAATTCAAAGGCCAACCTTATTAGGATTAAGTCAAAGAGTTGTGTTTAAACAGAATCATATGTTACCAAGGGAGTGACAAATTCCATGTACACCCATGGGAAATAGGAGGCTGGGTTCTGTGGCCAAAGCTTGTTTTGAAACCAAAGTAGAACACTTTCCATCCTGCCTTTGTTTTGTTTCCTGCTTTTATACTCTCTCCATTCTAACACCGTTCTTTTTTTTAAGTAGGCAGGGCAGAAAAACATTTTCAGTTTCTCCCAAGGGTCTTCTGTGACCCCGGAACAGGCTGCCTCTATGACCTAATACTGAGCATTAAGAAAGTTTTAAAGGTTTTGCCAAGCTGGAGGGTCCTTTAGCAAGTGAATGACTTACAAATTTAAAATTATGGCATCTATCCCACTGAACCTTAGGCAGAACAATGGCAAATCAGAAGCAATCTGATTAGGAAAAGGCAGTCATTATGCTTTTCAGCTCTTTTCACATTCCTTAAGGAGTTTCTGAAGTTATTTTATAATTTAGGAGTGCAGATATATGGGACAATCTAGAGCTGCTTCATATAGGAAGGTTTTTTAAAATGCATGCAAATCTCCCATAAGGATAACAACACAGATGTTTATTTCATTACTAATGTGTATTTTCAGAAATTACCAGAAATTAGCTGGTCAAAAAAAAAAAAATGAACACATAAAACCATTCTAAAAATCATGTTTATGATACCTGTGAGCCTGTAAGAAATGGAGAAGTTCCCAGTCTAGAGAAACTATTAGATCAGATCAGACTTTTCACAAATCATCAAGAGAATAGCAAGTAACTGCTAATTCAGAATGGAAGCAAAAACCTAGAATTTAAACTCAAGATGGCAAAACGGTGCATGTATGACTTCATTCCAGTCTGCACTAAAGTCTAATCTGTCATATTATATCAGAAAGTCTTCTACAGAATAAGATGATTCTTGACTAAGGATATATATAGAGCTATGTTTCTTGATTTTACAACTTGAAGGCGCGTGGACTTTCAACTCCCAGAATTGCACAGCCAACAAACCAAGGCTGAGAAATGTTGCTATTGAAGTTATACAAAGCCTGAGAAAACTGTGTTTTACACGCCATTGGACAAACTGCAGCCTTTTAGCATTACTTACCCATTTGTAAAACAAAAGGACGTTTGCCTACCTTATAGGGCTGTTGAGAAAGTAAAATCCCTAGCATGGTATCAAACTTCAGAAAGAAAAAATATTTTCTCAATTATATGCAACACCTGATCAAACCATTTGCTAAAATGTAGGCAGGGGAGCTATAACATTCAAAACAAATACTATTTTTTTCTTCTGCATTTTTAGCTTCTTGAGTTAACTAATCCTCCCTACTTATATTTCTGCCCTTGAGAAGTCATGACAAATAGGTTTAGATATCTAGATTGTTGTCCCACTTTAAGAAGCATCTGTTTCTCAAAGTTAACATCTAGTTTTAGCAAATTATAACTTCATTTTTATATGACTGATACAATAATGACATGGTTACAAAGTATGTTCACTGAACATAATGGGTTTACAACTAAGTAAACATCAGTACCTGCATTTTTAGAAACACTAGATAAAGTTGAAGGCAAATGAAGATTAATTTCAAGTCAATAAGTTTAGCATTAGATTATAACAAACACCTACTGAGTCTCTGATGTATAATTAGGTGGTAAAAAGAACACCCAAAGACACACAGAAATATTTCTAGCTTAATTTGCACATAAACAGATACTGCAAACATAGTGAAGAACAAACAGAAAGGAATAAGAATGTAATATTTTTCAACCTTTCCGTATATATTCAGAGCACTGCAGTTAAAGTGTGGATCATTACAGAAAAATTCAAATCTCAAGCTGCATGTAAAATTAAAGAGGTTCAGGCTTCTGGAAAAAATATTTATTTTATGTTGAAATATCTGGATTAATTTTTCTCACCACTGACTGTTCAGTGACTTCTTAATGTGTTACTGTAAATATCTAAGACAGAATATTAATGTTCATAACCTGCTTTCAGCATTAAATTATCTTCAATACACCCTGCTGATGTGCAAAGTTAATATGCTGCTTTCACCAAGGCTGTTTACACTCACTTCTGGAAAGAGTAAGAACATTAACACAAAACACTTTCTTAAAACACCAGAAGTAGAGATCTTCAGCTGACCTAGATTTGGATGCCTATAATAATTCAAATTTCAAATTTTCATATACATTCTCATTAATTACCCAATACCATAATTTATTTTTTTTACATTTTCTTTCTGGGGAAAACATTCAGATTTAACTACACAGTTCTTGATGCAGAATTTCTTGTCACCCCAACTTCTTTATTTTGAAGGAAATACAGTGCCCTCTTATTTTTCATTTGTTTACATTAATTTTTCTTAATATTGCCCATCTTGGTTTTCCAAATGCATGTTGCAATGCAATACTTATGCAGATCAGTATTAAGCAATACTGTTTTATGAATATTATTCCTAAATTAGGATTTAGGATGCCACATCTGAATGTCGTTTTCATTACTGACATATGTTCTGTCTGTCACTATTCCTGAAATTCTAATTTTATTTTTTATTGTATTTTCCCCTTTTCCCCTTTCCCCTTTTATTTATTATTGTATTTTCACCTTTGTTTTGTTGCTGCACATTGCTAGAATTAATGTGCAACCTGGTTACTTTTTAATCTTATATCTAAATATTGAACTGCTTCATATAAAGTAGTTATGTTTTACTAAGTATGCTTAACACTGCAGCCTTAATCACATGATTATATCTTATTTTATATTAAGAAAAGTGCTAAGTGCATGATTCTCATCAGACAGGAAACCAACCATTTTTATATCCTCCCAGCCACCGCAAAGACAACTAGAAGGCTATTACCTCTCTTTAGGAGCTTTTAGGAAAGAAAGAAGGAATCCACAATGGCCCAATGAAGGTCAGCCCCAATGTGAATAAAGTCAAGGAAAGCCTATCACTCTCTGATCCATTTCAGTGAGAAGGATTTCTTTTGTTGTGCGATCACTCTTGGACTTTATCCTTGTGCCATCACCTGAAAAACATGGATAACATTTACTCATCCTTGTTGACATATCAGTTCCAGAACAGTTTCGAGCTGAAGAACATAGTGTATATGTTGTAAATAAATATCTGATGCATCATATTGACATCTTTGGACAAATTACCTAAAAACATCTAAAAAATAGATGTTGCTGTCATCTATTAGCTTTTTATCTTTACTATATAATAAACATATCCAACCTGATAGAATAAGTAAAAGGCCAATCTGCAATTTTATAACTGGGTTTTCCTTGGTCCATCTAAAATGGAAACCCAATGATGATTCATAGTGCCTTCTGGAGGCATCCAAGTATCACTGTGCTGATATAACAATTTGAACAGAGGCTGGCTGACCGATGCTACAAATCACTAAAGGAGAAGTAGTGGGAAGGTTTAACATTATTATTAAAAAAGAATACCAGTTTTGTTTATGTTACAATTATTGTCATAGAGTTTACACTGGCTGAAGTCCCAACATGACTTGAAGGGAGGCATTTTCAAGCCTATCTGGAACTTATGAGATGAACTATAATCCTTTTTAAAAATCAGACTGAACTGGAAAGCTTTGTGAGTGATTTTGATGTTTGTTAGCATCAAAGAACAGCAAAGGTATCTGCAAAAATTGCTGTCGTGGGGTTTCTCAAGTAAAGAGAATCCAAAAATGTGTTTGTTGCATTTTTTACACTCACAATCAGGGCCCTACATTGGACAAGGAAAGAACAAGGCTTGCATATTGATGAGGGAGGTCCTTACTGACCTGCACTTTTTTCAAAATGTTGGGGTTGGGGTCTCTTCATGGATCATATTTCTGATTATGACCCCACAATTATGCAGCTGCACAAAAATTGCAATCCTAATTCTGGATCACAGAACTATACTGTATATTCCTCTCTATTTGATGCAGTCAGATCACTGTTAGAATTTTTGTCAAGTTACTGACATTACATTTTATTAGAGCAATCAAAATGATAAGGAAGAAAAAGTCTACAGGAAACAGAAGTATTGAATGTGGTTTGGCTTGTAGAAGATTGGCTGGAGACATGATAGATCAAGGGCTGTCATATAAAAATTGGGGAAGAAGCAATGGGTTTAAATTCTTATTTCAGTTGGACATCAGGAAAAATTCCTAGCAGTAAGAAAAGACTATCTTGGAAAGGAGGATTTCTTTTGCTCTAATTGGAAGCTTGATGACCATCAGTTGGGGATGCTATAAAAGTAGATTCCGACACGGGAAAGAGTTGAACTGGATGAACTCCAAGATCTCCTCCATTCTTTACATTCTAAGAAATACTACATAAACGTAAACATTACACTGCTCTGTTTTAAAATTAACCAACATTGATCTCATTGACAAGTAATCCTGTACAATTTTGCTTTCTCCCACTAAACAAGTTTAATCTTGTGCACCTCCAGGAACTACAGAATGGATATCTCCAATGACCAAGCAGTCTGAAATTGCCTGAAATTGTTCCTACACTCAAAAACTTACAAATGTATACTTTGGTATCTAGCAAGGAAGCTAAAAGAAGCCTTAATCCCAAAGGAGTAAGAAATGCATTCCTTAGCAAGTGTGTCTCATGTAATATATTGTTGTTATTAACAATTATATAATAGTTAACGTGACCAGAATCTTATACAGTATTGCTTTTAATCAAACTTTTGGGCTTTGAAAATGTGAAGTCTTACATATGGAGAGAACCATGGAGTTAAATTTCAGATGAGCCATTTTCAGATCTCCATCTCTCTATCTTGCCAAGAGCTTCTCTGGTCCACCTTGGGACAATAGCTTTATCCCAGGGGTGAAATCCAGCAGGTTCTGACAGGTTCTCGAGACATTTCCGGTAGTGGAAATTTTGAGTATTCGGAGAACCGACAAATACCACCTCTGGCTGGCCCCAGAGTGGGGTGGGAATGGAGATTTTGCAATATCCTTCCCCCAGGAGTGGGGAGGGAATGGGGATTTTGCAGTATCCTTCCTCTGGAGTGGTGTGGGAATGGAGATTTTGCAGTATCCTTCCCCTGCCACGCCCACCAAGCCACGCTCACAGAACCGGTAGGGGAAAATTTTAGATTTCACCCCTGCTTTATCCTCATGCTAGTTCACAACACAGATAAAATAAAATGGATGCTGGATAGAGCTCTCCCATGTTTTTTCTACTATTCCTCACTCATTACACAAAGGAGAATTTCATTTAGAAAATCTTTAAAAAGAAATCCCTAGGGATGAAGAATGAGATACTTGCACTATTTAGTTCCAGTATAAACGAGTATTATGAAAACAGATGTGAACAAACCAAATGATTTGCATCAGAGAAATATGAATCTATGAAGATTCTTCATCTAAGGGCAGAAATGTTATGCATTTTCTTTATAAAATTAGGTAAATTAAATTAGTTGTTTAATGATGAGACTTGCATCATTAGCATTTTGAATGTAAAAATACGTTCAATCTTCTTCAATCTGGGCAACCCTCAGATATGTGGATTTCACATCCAGAATTTTCAGCAATGCTTATGGAGTCCTGATATTAAAGAGTATTCAACATTAGTGCAGTTAAAATGTCCCTAATAAGTGATCATCTTTAAGAAGATCCTTTTTCTCTGACATTAACTATTTGGGAAACAGGGACTTTTTTGCAGAGACTGTATATCTATTTTAATACAAATATATTAACTTAAAATTGAGTCAAAAAGCTGTCCATCAGCCCCTAATTTCCTGAATATTAAATTTACCCCTTCCCCCACACATACAAATGCAAATCTTTGAAACATTTGTCAAATCTTATTCATCTCTCTCCGCGTTCATTTTCCAACAACACTGCACAGAGGTGAACAACCAAGTGCCCTGGAATAAATGCAGCAAGTCTGCTAAAAATCACCCTAGCAAAGGTTGGTATCCAATTCCTGAAAATGGAGGCAAGACTTCCCATGAAATTTTGCTGGAAAGAAAAAGAAGGGTGAGTCATTGGAAAGGCTGAACTCATCCAGAATAATAAAAGTACTGCCTGTTTGCATGATGTCATAATGTAACTGTCCCACCCACTAACACCACGGCTACTGGAAAATATAACAAAAACCTTCAGAACACAGCCAGTGAAAAGCTTTCAGATTCACTAGTAGCACTATGGCATAACTTGCATCACTATTGACACATATGAAGAATTGCAATTCTTAAGATATGGATTATATGAATGATTAGCAAAGAAGAATTAATGCTGAAAATGTTATGTATCTTTTGTTAAAGTTGTGAAATGACAACATATGGAGAAATTGGTACAGATCTGATTACATTTGTAAACACTTCTTTCAACGTGAGCTGCATTTATTCTAACTGCAGTTGTATTCTTTTTTCTCCTGTCTATCAGATTGTGATTCTACAAAATACTATTATTTAAAGACTCCAGTTCATCTAATACTTCTGCAGATCTATTCCCATTTTAAAATTCGTAAGTATGGTAGCTGTATGAAGAATTGCTTAGGTGCTAACCAATAACTGCAGTATTTCTTCAATTATCTTCAGAATGGCAATCATTTTGTTACAGAGATTATACTGCATTTACTTAATAACATGGAACTCCAAGAATAACATGGAACTTCATATCACCATGAAAATGATATATTTTAAGCATCTCAATATCCTTCAATGAATGACTCTTAGAACTATATTTACTATGCTTAAATGAAAACCTTGGAAGTCCCTGAAAAAAAATACTGCAGGATTTATAATTTTCTTACTATCTAAACTAGCTGTTTCTGTTCTAAACTTAAATTTCAGTCAAGGATTAGATGGATTAAGAGAGGTGGTGTGCTTAATCTGTGAATATAAAAAATACTTGCCAGGCATTATTGTGGGTTGCTGCCTTGATCACATCATCAATCACATAGTAGATGAAACACCTCTGGCTATATCCATGGCAAAAATGGTGTCAAAAGAAGATGGAAACACTGTCTTAGAACTGAGTAACTAAAGATTGCTTTAGCCTGCCTATGCAGGAGGTTTAGGGTGAAATAAAGGCAACAACATGAGAACACTGTATGTAAAAACATTGCTGGGGCATATATACAACTTGGTTAGGACGACATTGCGACAAGCCCAGAATTCCTAATAGCAGCTATGTAAAGCAAAGGCTGCACTCGCTAAAAGGGGAAAAAGGATCATAATCTATTACAAGCAAAACTGTGATTTGGGTTTCTGTAACAAAGAATATTGTTCTGGAATGATTTGCCTGCTAATGTTTAAAATTAAACGAAGAGATCATCAGACGTCAATGCAATGTTGTCTATAAATAGCAGGCACAGGGATTTATCAAAGAACATGCTAATAGTCTAGACAGAGCAGGGAATCTTTTTTCCATCCAGGTTTTGTTTTTCACAATTTGGCTCCTGCCTTCCCCATATCCAGTGTTTGAGTTGGACTGCCCTGATGTCTTTTATAGCCATTCCTAGGACAAAGCTCTGACTAGCAAGTTTGTCTGTGAACTCCTGGCATCATTTTAGTCACTATTCATTGGCTGCAAGTCTCACATATTACACTGAAAGCTCTTTTTATTTGATGGCAGCTACCCCAGCATCTACAGACTCATTCAGGTCAAGTGCAAGGAGGTTGTTCATGGAAAATATCATACAGCTATGTATCTTGCATGATATATTCTTCTAGGAAAACAAGTCAGTCTCTCCAATGGGTAAAACATAATTTGAACTCTTCATTGCCACTCAAATGAGAGAGAGAGGATCATCTATAATAGAGCAGAAGTACTTATTTAAGTTGTGGATTGGACTTTTCCTTAATTAAAAACTGCACTGAACTCTTTGTGATTTAGGAAAATTAAATGATAGAATTTCATGTTGAGATCCCCTCCACCCAATTTCGATGTAGTCCTTTGTATGCTTAAGTAAAACCCTATTCTTTGGAATGTACAGAAAGAAATAGGACAAGAATCCTTACCCAGGTTCCTAAGCCTGTACACTTTTAGGAAGAATAAGGAAGTGTGATACATTGTATGTGCATAGGCAGGCTTTGAAAATAGGTATTTTTTAGAAATGGTTGGCCTGTTTTACAAGAATGGAAACTAAAACCACAATTTCCTTTGCTTAATAATAATGTTTATGATAATTTATAGCTTTAGATTATGAGGTATTTTTTAAAGAAAAAATAAGCACAAAATACATTTGATCACAGGTATAGCTTATATACACTGAAACCAATCTTAGAAGTACAGTATATCAAATTTGTATTTGTTTAGGAAGAAAAGCCAAAGCTTTTATTTTCCATGCATTTAGACCACAGAGAATATATTTGTTAATTTAAGCCAAGACACACTGAAAGAAAAAGGTGGCCTTTGTCCTGTCCAAGGGACAAGACTGGATTATTCATTGGAACAATGGCGCAATGCCCAGATCTTAGGAAACTCTCAAAGGCCAGTAAAAATATTTTAGCCACCCAATCTCAAAGCTGATTCAAAAAAGAGGTTTTAACAAAAGCTCAAATAACAAAGATGTGCAGATATATACATATGTATACATATATATGTACACATACAAAGATGCATATATAAAAAGATATGCCTTGGTTTATTAATGGATTAGGGATCTATATCAGGGGTGTCAAACTTGCGTTATCACATTGTCGACATGTGACGTACCACAACTTTTTCCCCTTTGCTAAACCAGGCATGGGCATGGCCAGCACATGATGCATCCGGCCCTCAGGCCACAAATTTGACACCCCTGATCTATATAGTAAATGCAAATATATCTGTAGCTCTGTTCTCAGAACATGCAATCCCAACATATTCCCAGGCCTAAGGGATGCAATAAAAAACAAAAGCAAGAATGCAAAAGATACTTATAGTGTAGAGAAAGCTGTAGTGATAATCCAAGTCCAACACAGGATTTAAAACAGCAGAGACCAGAATTAAAATCAGAACAAATGTAAAGAAAAGTCAAAAAGCAAACTAAATGTCAGGCATTTACATAAGCAGAAGTTAATATATCTAGCATGAACTTATCCTTGTGCTAAGTCTTTTATGCAGAAGCACCACAGTTGCTGCTTTTTATCTCTTAAGAAGGAGTTATCCACTCTGAGCAATCCCTTTACTTTTGAGGAGCCCGGGTTTGTTGCTTGAACTTTTATGCCATTCAGGGCATTGCTCTCCCATTGAGCAAAGACACCATTGTCACAGGCTTGGAGTCTACAGCATGTTGCAGGTTCTGGTGCTTAGATGCGATCTTTCCAGCAAGAGATCCCCCAGTGATCGTCAATTGCCTCTCCTTATTCTCTGGGAGGATTTAGCCAGATTTAGTTTTTTCCAGCTCTGCAGCCTGTCACCCAGGCTAGTTTAGGACAAAAATTTACCTGTGTTCAAAAACAGGTATGTACCTGTGAGTCACAGGTATTAATTACTGTCTCTTGTTATTAAGGCAATTTAGTGGGGGTAAAACATGTCATTCAACGGTGGTATTCAGCCAATTCTATCCGGTTGGGGCAAACTGGTAGGAGCGACTGCGGG
Organism: Pituophis catenifer annectens; assembly: GCF_029215685.1. NCBI lineage: Eukaryota > Metazoa > Chordata > Lepidosauria > Squamata > Colubridae > Pituophis > Pituophis catenifer. The sequence goes on along the minus strand of NW_027256883.1, from coordinate 178,558,657 downwards.
ATGCCCCGCCCACCCACGCGATGTCATGAACGTGCCATTTTTCCACGTTTTGGAGGCTCTGCGCATGCATTTGCGAACCGGTAGGGAAGGTAAATAAATACCACCCCTAACGTCATTCCAAGCACCCATCCATTAGGGAAGAATGATTGGTTCAGTTAGCGGGTAATGCTTGGCATGAGGGAACCAGCCAGAATAATCTATTAGTTGCTTTTCTTAATTTTCCCCACACTAAAATAGAAAGGACAGCATCAGCCCTGACATCAAAGCAACAAATTTCATACCATCATATGTTTCAAGCTCAAGGAAAGTGTGTGGCACATTTGATGCAAAAAAGGAATTAAAAGTGTTTTGCATCTCCTTCTGCCATCTAGTGGGCATCCAGAGTTTTGCAGCCCATATTTAATAGTATTAATTTTACTTCACTATGGTGGGTAGTAGAGTTCAGGAAGCCCTTTCGACATTAGTGTATCTGCTAAAGGCCAATTTCACAAAGAATTTCTGAAGGAATAAAAAGAGTGGATGCTAATGAGAAGTGCTTATAGTTATTCCCCAAACCCTAAGTACATTTCTTCCAGGACACTCCGGTTCTTCTTCCCTTGTGCGTAAGCAAGGAAACAAGGTAATTGGGACAATTTTATTTTGGGAAAACTATTTTGCTATTATAGGCCTTTTCATAAATAACTCTAGGAATTCCCAGAATAAACTCTGAAAAGTCTCCTTTACATACATTACTTAGCAGATGTATTTGCATTGTCTAAATTATAATCTGTCATATGTAGAGAGATTCAGAGTAGCAAGACCACCACAGAGCTGAAAAACTCCACGTTAAGAAAGTAGCACTTTCATATTTTTTTCATGATAAGTCTTGCATCCCATCCATTACCGGAATAGATTCCTGAGTTAATTGCATGTGGACTTTGGTGCCTGAAATACTAGACCAGGGTTGGCAATCCAGATCCACATCCAGAATCAATATCTAATCTGCATGACACTAGACTCACTAGGTAGGTAAATCTATGAATCCCTCTCTCCAACTTTCCATCCCATAGGCTATTATAAGGAAAAAGCATACATGCCCAGATTCATACAATATATTAAATCAGGCTAAAATGGGGCTAAATAATGCATACCTCAGAGTGTTGTGGAAACTAAGCAATAGATTTAGCTCTTCATGTGGATTAGTCCATTTTGTGAAGCTATACTATGGTTTATTGATTTGGACATAGCATGTTATGAAAATGCAGCAATTGTGTTCTATTAATGAGCACATTGTTAACAGGGATCAGTTATGGAGGAGAAAGGTTCATACATTCCCTTCAGCATTTGATGAAGAAAATGTGAGACAAAAATTAAATAAGCCACCACAATTGAAATGACAGACTTGTTTACCTAATTCTATACTTACACTGTCTGTGTATTATTTCATACATGTGGATTATCAATGCACATGTATGTGCATGTGCATGCACAATAATAAAAAAAATTAAAATAAGTAAAAATGTTTAACATTGTTATCAAATTGTTATCAAATTGAAAGAGATCTAGCAGAATGAAAAGGTATAATCAGATAATAAGAAACAGGAAAGATACCATTCAATAGGTACACAGAATCAATTCTGAAGTGTTGTATCTAAATAAGTGAATAAGTATATCATCTGCTTTTAAGGGAAGAACAATTCTGTATTTCCATCTCAGGCATGATCAAACATTGATCTCTCTCAAAAGATAATTGATAGATTGTGCTAAAAGGGCTGGAAAGTCCCACCACATTCATTAACAAGAAACTTTCATATTCAGCTTGTTTCTTTTCAACTTCCTGTTGAACTGACTCACATGCTCTCTTTTTATGCAACAAGAAATTTACTTCACTTTATTATGGTAGGACTCAGCACTTGTATTAATAGTAAGAAATCTTCCATCATTTTCAAGATCCTGGCAAAGATAATCAAACAACAGATCTGTGAAAACCTAGAAGCAAACAAAGCTATTACTAAAAGCCAATATGAGTTTATCAAAAACAGATCATGCCAAACAAATATTATTGTATTCTTTGACAAAGTGACTAAATTAGTGACCAGCGAAATACTGTAGACATAGTATACTTGGATTTCAGTAAGGTATTTGACAAAGTAGACCACAACTTACTTCTTGGTAAGATAGAAAATTTTGGGATAGACAGCATCACCTCCAGATGGATTTGTAACTGGCTGAGAAACCACATTCAATATGTAGTCCTCAATGGAACTATATCTACATGGACAAAAGTATGTAGTAGGGTACCCCAAGGTTTTGTCTTAGGCCCAGTACTCTTCAACATATTCATAAAACATTTAGATGAAGAGATAGAAGGGTAAGTCATCAAATTTACAGAAGACACCAAACTAGGAGTGTAGCCAACACTTTAGAAGATAGGGTCAAAATCCAGAAAGGTCTTACCAGACTTGAACACTGGGACCTATTTAACAAAATAAAATTCAGTGGGGAAAAAAGTAAGGTTTTACACTTAGGCAAGAAAAACTAAATCACAGGTACAAATAGGTGGTACCAGGCTCAATAGTAGTAACTGTGAGAGGGATCTAGGAGTCTTAGTGGACAACCACTTAAGTATGAGCCAGCAATGTGCTACAGCTGCCAAAAAAGCAATGCAGTCTTAGGCTGCATCAACAGAAAATAGTATCAAAGTCATGTGATGTATTAGTACCACTATATACTGCCCTGGTAATATCACACTTGGAATACTGCATCTGGTTCTGGTCACCATGATACATGAAAGATGTTGAGATGCTGGAAAGAGTGCAAAGAAGAGCAACAAAGATGATTAAGGAGTTTGAGGCTGAAACATATGATGAATGGATGCAGGAACTGAGTATGTCCAGTCTAACAAAGGGAAGGACTAGGGATGACATGATACCAGTCTTCCAATATTTGAGAGGCTGTCACAGAGAAGAGAGGGACAACCTATTCTCTAAAGGACTTGAGGGCAAGAGAAGAAGTAATGGATGGAAACTTATCAAAAAACAGGTTCAACCCAGAACTATGGGGAAATTTCCTGATAGTGAGAACAATTAATCAGTGGAATGGCATACATTCAGAAGTTATGGGTGCTCCAAAACTAGAGGTTTTTAAGAAGAGATTGGACAGCCTTTTAACTGGAATAGTA